>NC_134354.1:33256698-33561698 GCF_048569485.1 Anomaloglossus baeobatrachus | reverse complement strand
ATATCGGTCCCGATATCGCTAGTGTGGGTACCCGCCCCCATCTGTTGCGCGACACGGGCAAATCGCTGCCCGTGCCGCACAACATCGCCCAGACCCGTCACACATACTTACCTGCCCGGCGACGTCGCTGTGACCGGCGAAACACCTCCTTTCTAATTGGGCGGTCCGTGCGGCGTCACAGCGACGTCACTGAGCGGCCGCCCAATAGCAGCGGCGGGGCGGAGCTGAACGGGACGTAACAGCCCGCCCACCTCCTTCCTTCCGCATAGCGGCCGGGAGGCAGGTAAGGAGAGCTTCCTCGTTCCTGCGGTGTCAGACATAGAGATGTGTGCTGCCGCAGGAACGAGGAACAACCTCGTTACTGCTGCAGTAACGATTTTTGAGAATGGACCCCCATGTCACCGATGAGCGATTTTGCACGTTTTTGCAACGATGCAAAATCGCTCATCGGTGTCACACGCAACGGCATCGCTAATGCGGCCGGATGTGCGTCACAAATTCCGTGACCCCAACGAGTTTGCATTAGCGATGTCGCAGCGTGTAAAGCCCCCTTTACTCCATAACGCTGCAAGTGTTACACAGTGGCCAGAAATGTCACACGCAGTAACGACGACTCAGTGGTGACTACAACAGGTTCTTGTTAGGCAGGAACAGAGATGGAAAAGGGATAGGTAAGTGACAGACAATGCAAAAGTACAAGGCAAAATAAATAAAATGATAGTTGGCACGTATCACAGTTACACTCGACTGATCAGTATGCAGTCTTTGGATTCCTCTGACAATGATATTGTAGTCTTCAGGTTCCTCTGGCAATGATATGTAGTCTTCCGGTTCCTCTGGCAATGATATGTTGTCTTCAGGTTCCTCTGACAATGGTATGTAGTCTTCAGGTTCCTCTGGCAATGATATGTAGTCTTCTGGTTCCTCTGGCAATGGTATGTTGTCTTCAGGTTCCTCTGACAATGATATGTAGTCTTCAGGTTCCTCTGACAATGGCATGTAGTCTTCAGGTTCCTCTGACAATGGTATGTAGACTTCTGGTCCTCTGACAATGATATGTAGTCTTCAGGTTCCTCTGACAATGGTATGTAGTCTTCAGGTTCCTCTGACAATGGTATGTAGTCTTCGGGTTCCTCTGACAATGGTATGTAGTCTTCAGGTTCCTCTGGCAATGGTATGTAGTCTTCAGGTTTCTCTGACAATGGTATGTAGTCTTCAGGTTCCTCTGGCAATGGTATGTAGTCTTCAGGTTTCTCTCACAATGGTATGTAGTCTTCAGGTTTCTCTGACAATGGTATGTAGTCTTCAGGTTCCTCTGACAATGATATGTTGTCTTCAGGTTCCTCTGACAATGGTATGTAGTCTTCTGGTTCCTCTGGCAATGGTATGTAGTCTTCAGGTTCCTCTGGCAATGGTATGTAGTCTTCAGGTTCCTCTGGCAATGGTATGTAGTCTTCAGGTTCCTCTGACAATGATATGTAGTCTTCGGGTTCCTCTGGCAATGATATGTAGTCTTCGGGTTCCTCTGGCAATGATATGTAGTCTTCGGGTTCCTCTGGCAATGATATGTAGTCTTCGGGTTCCTCTGGCAATGATATGTAGTCTTCGGGTTCCTCTGGCAATGATATGTAGTCTTCGGGTTCCTTGGGAAATGATATTGGGTCTTTGGGATCTTCTGGTGACAGTATGCAGTTTTTGGATTCCTCTGGCAATGATGTGCAATCTTCGTGTTCCTCTGGAGATCGTATGCAGACTTTAGCTTCCTATGGTGATGGTACGCAGTCTTCGGATTCCTCTTGCAATGATATGTATTTTTCTGGTTCCTCTGGATATTGTATGCAGACTTCAAGTTCCTCTGGTAAGGGTATACAGGCTTTGGATCCCTCTGGATTCAGTGTGCTTCCTGGTGATTCCCCTGCAGACAACACGGGCCTGCTCTGCTCTCTGCTATGTACACGTCCGTTCTGCTGGAGAGTTTGGTGCCAACTCCGCCCTCCCATTGCTGACCCAGCCTTTTATATTTAGTAACTGCACCACAGTTGTCATGTAAATTGGTGTTTCCTTCAAACTGTTCACTCGAGGAAACACACTCCTTACGAATTGGTTCCTGGTGATTCTGATCCTCCAGCAGATGACAATGTCGGTGTACAAATGTCATGGTGCACTGACTATGAGTATCATCTTCTTGTCACCCCTTTATATATTACTTCTATAAGAAGACTAAGGTCAATGCTGCTACACAAATGTGGCTGCAGTATCCTGGTGAGCAACATTACCCTCAGAACAGTGGCAGTAAGCTCTTTACCGAGTCTTCTGGTGTTTTCCAGTTTGTCGAAATAACCAAGCCTATTGAATTCAATGGGAGGCCAAACGTATGTGTTGTTAAATAGTGTAGGGGGCTGTAAAAGAAAGAATAAAGCAGGACATACTTACTGAGTCTCCGGCAAGGCTGTAACGTCTCCGGCGAGGCTGTAACTGCTCCTGCGGCTGTAACTGCTCCCGCGGCTGTAACTGCCCCTGTGGTTGTATTTCTGAAGGTCACTGATTATCCCTCACGCATCTTCACGGCTTTCCCCACCTGCCGGCGTCTGTGATTGGCTGCAGTCAGACCCCGCCCCCAGACAGCGTCTGTGATTGGTTGGAATATGCGGGTCTATCGTGGTGTAAAATAGATAAATAAAATTGGTGTAGGGTCCCCCATCTAATAATACTAGACCTGGTGCGGTAGCAATCGGGGTAATAAGGGGTTAATGTCAGCTCACAGCTGCCACTAAACCTTAGATTAGTAATAAGAGGCGTCTATGAGACCCCCTCCCCATTACTAATCTGTAAATGAAAGTAAATAAACACAAACACCGAAAAAATCCTTTATTTGAAATAAAATGCAAAAAACCACCCTTATTCACCACTTTAATAACCTCCAAAAGACCTAGATCTGACGTAATCCACACGAGGTCCTACGAATATTCCAGCTCTGCTACATGTGAACTAACAAAATGGAGCCATAGAACATGACCATATGCTGTAACTTCAGGCAGAGACTGAGCTGCAGCAATGAGCAGTAACGTCACTCAGGTGAGTAGCAGCCACAGCTGGAGGTTCCCATGGTCCTCTACCTGTGACCGCAGATAACCTGACCTCAGGGGAACTCAATGAACTCTCACTGAGTTCACAGGCCTGCATCTCCTGGTAGAAAACTGTGGGGTTTTTTTGCCAAGAGATGCAAATTTGGTGCTGAAATTTCTACATGATATTCCTGCACCCAATCTACACCTCCTAGTAAAAAAAAAATGCGTCACTAGCGCATGCGGTATAATGTGGTAGTGATGCGATTTTTTTACCAGGAGGTGTAGAATGGGTGCAGGAATATGGTGTAAAAATTTCAAGATGTGCAAATTAGGTGCTCAAAATCTGGTGCAGACATTTCAGCACCAAATTTGCTCCTCCTAGAAGGAAACTGCACCAAAATGGCGTCAAAACTGTTTTTGTGCATTTTTTTGCCAAGAGATGCAGATTTGGTTTGTTCATCTCTCCATAGGATCACTATTATTATTATTATTTATTTATAGAGCACCATTGATTCCATGGTGCTGTACATGAGAAGGGGTTACATACAGAATACATACACAAGTTACAGTAGACAGACTAGTACAGAGGGAAGAGGACCCTGCCCTTGCAGGCTTACATTCTAAAGGATTTTGGGGAGGAGACAGTAGGTGGGGTGTAGGTTGGGCGGCAGTTCCGCATGGTGGTGGGGCGGCACATGGCTGATACTGACAGAAGAGATATTAAAAAATAATGTAAATGAGAGGGATTTTGTGGCACCTCTGGCTCAGTGGCTCAGCCACGTGCGTAGTACACTTTTCCATCCTCTCAATGACCATCCTCTGCCCCTTTCATTGTTGTGATGATAGATGTTGCTGAAGGAGCGCTGCTTGTATTGAATCCTATGCCCTGCCCACACTGACACTTCAGGAGCTGGGAGCACTCAGTGTCAGTGTGCAGGCACCCTCTAATCCCCTGTCCTGTGTGCAGCACCTGCCTTCTGATCCCCTGTCGTGTGTGCAGCAGCCGCCATCTGATCTCTGTCCTGTGTGGAGCACCCGCCCTCTGATCCCCTGTCCTGTGTGCAGCAGCCGCCCTCTGATCTCTGTCCTGTGTGCAGCAGCCGCCCTCTGATCCCCTGTCCTGTGTGCAGCAGCCGCCCTCTGATCTCTGTCCTGTGTGCAGCAGCCGCCCTCTGATCCCCTGTCCTGTGTGCAGCAGCCGACCTCTGATCTCCTGTCCTGTGTGCTGTGTCCGCCCTCTGATCCCCTGTCCTGTGTGCAGCGGCCGCTCTCTGATCTCTGTCCTGTGTGCAGCGGCTGCTCTCTGATCTCTGTCCTGTGTGCAGCAGCTGCTCTCTGATCTCCTGCCCTGTGTGCAGCAGCTGCTCTCTGATCTCTGTCCTGTGTGCAGCGGCCGCTCTCTGATCTCTGTCCTGTGTGCAGCAGCTGCTCTATGATCTCTGTCCTGTGTGCAGCAGCTGCCCTCTGATCTCTGTCCTTTGTGCAGCGGCCGCTCTCTGATCTCTGTCCTGTGTGCAGCGGCCGCTCTCTGATCTCTGTCCTGTGTGCAGCAGCTGCTCTCTGATCTCTGTCCTGTGTGCAGCAGCTGCTCTCTGATCTCTGTCCTGTGTGCAGCGGCCGCTCTTTGATCTCTGTCCTGTGTGCAGCAGCCGCCCTCTGATCTCTGTCCTGTGTGCAGCGGCCGCTCTTTGATCTCTGTCCTGTGTGCAGCAGCCGCCCTCTGATCTCCGTCCTGTGTGCAGCAGCTGCTCTCTGATCTCTGTCCTGTGTGTAGCAGCCGCCCTCTGATCTCTGTCCTGTGTGCAGCAGCCGCCCTCTGATCTCTGTCCTGTGTGCAGCAGCTGCTCTCTGATCTCTGTCCTGTGTGCAGCGGCCGCTCTTTGATCTCTGTCCTGTGTGCAGCAGCCGCCCTCTGATCTCCGTCCTGTGTGCAGCAGCTGCCCTCTGATCTCTGTCCTGTGTGCAGCAGCCGCCCTCTGATCTCCGTCCTGTGTGCAGCAGCCGCCCTCTGATCTCCGTCCTGTGTGCAGCGGCCGCTCTCTGATCTCTGTCCTGTGTGCAGCGGCCGCTCTCTGATCTCTGTCCTGTGTGCAGCGGCCACTCTCTGATCTCTGTCCTGTGTGCAGCGGCCGCTCTCTGATCTCTGTCCTGTGTGCAGCAGCCGCTCTCTGATCTCCTGTCCTGTGTGCAGCAGCTGCCCTCTGATCTCTGTCCTGTGTGCAGCAGCCGCCCTCTGATCTCTGTCCTGTGTGCAGCAGCTGCCCTCTGATCTCTGTCCTGTGTGCAGCAGCCGCCCTCTAATCTCTGTCCTGTGTGCAGCAGCCGCCCTCTGATCTCCGTCCTGTGTGAAGCAGCTGCCCGCTGCACACTGGATCACACAGCTGCAGTCAGCCAATGCTGATAGGAGAAGCACCATTTAAGGACCTTGAACTTTTCTCACTATCGAGATCTTTATAGACCATACCCCGATGCTACAAATCTTATAATTATAAAAACATCAGATTTTAATGGAAAGAATCATTGTTTTCTCAATGTCCTTCATACTCCGTGGACGACCAGGTGACATCTCTACATGGAAGGGGGTAGGGAATATGCAGTAAATAAATACTAATGAAGCCGGCCGCGTTCAGCACATGATTCACTGATCTCTGTAGATTGCATATTGTCATTTTTCATTGCCTGAATCTGAAGAATTTGTATAGCGGATCTCCCCAGACGGTCACATTCCTCCAGACTCCAGCTTGTCCCACTTATGTAGCTGACAAACAAAATTAAAGTCAGATTCCGCAAATGTCAAGGACTTAGCTATAAGGGGCGCAGTGGTAGCAGTGGTACATGGGCCCCCTTATACTAGGAGATTGACCTCCTCACTATTAGCCGTAAAGAAATCAGACAGCACAAAGTCTACAAAGTCGGTAGAAATTGCATGTTTGTCTTTGGAATTTGCCAAATTTTTTGCTCAGCGCTTTGTGTTATAGTAGTGGTGATAGAAAACAACAATGTAACACTAGGCGGGTAATGCATGGAAAAAACAACGTCTGGGGTAAAGTGGACATAAATAGTGGCCAAAGTAGACAACGCCTAAACCTCTCTCTGTCATACAAAAGACATATTTATCATATGCTTGATCCTGACTCCCAAGACCTAGCTCAGATTGAGCTGAATCCACTCTATACGCTGTCTTAACAGTAGCGATCAGAGTTAGCTACAATCTTAACAGTGTTCTGCCTTAGGCCTAAAGCCCACTTTACACGTTGCAATTAGTTGTACAATCGCATTTGCGATGTGACACGCCCAGGTTGCATACGGAATCTTATGAGATTTCACGTAGGTCGTTCATTTGCTGTCACACGAGCGTTAGTAGTCTATGTTAAATTGGTCAATTTTGTGTGCGATCCTTTAGATCATGTGTTCTGTGACGTATGCATTGGGCACCTTTTTTTTTTTATTTATTTATTGACTTGCCAAGCGTGTGTAATGTGTAGGGATGCGTTTTTACTATGTCATCTGCCATTCAGCTCTGCTACATGGCCGCTGACAGCAGACACAGACAGCCATGTAGCAGAGCTGAATGGCAGATGACAGCAGACACAGACAGAGCCGCACTGTCAGAATGAACTCGGGTGAACTTCACCCGACTTCACGGTCATGCTGCGGCTCTGTCTGTGTCGCGTCCTGATTAGCGGTCACCAGTGAAGGACTCACCGGTGACCGCTAATCTCCTAAGTGACTGAAGTTAGCAGCCCTCTCTCATATACTCACCAATCCCCGATCCCCGGCTCTGCACGGCGTTCACACTGCTCCGGCGGCTTTTACTGTTTTGAAAAAGCCGGCCGCCCATTAAACAATCTGGTATTCCCTGCTTTCCCCGCCCACCGGCGCCTATGATTGGTTACAGTGAGACACGCCCCCACTCTGAGTGACAGGTGTCACACTGCACCCAATCACAGCAGCCGGTGGGCGTGTCTATACTGTGCAGTAAAATAAATAATTAAATAATTAAAAAAAACGGCGTGCGGTTCCCCCCGATTTTAAAACCAGCCAGATAAAGCCATACGGCTGGAGGCTGGTATTCTCAGGATGGGGAGCTCCACGTTATGGGGAGCCCCCCAGCCTAACAATATCAGTCAGCAGCCGCCCAGAATTGCCGCATACATTATATGCGACAGTTCTGGGACTGTACCCGGCTCTTCCCGATTTACCCTGGTGCGTTGGCAAATCGGGGTAATAAGGAGTTATTGGCAGCCCATAGCTGCCACTAAATCCTAGATTAATCATGTCAGGCGTCTATGAGACACCCTCCATGATTAATCAGTAAATTACTGTAAATAAACACACACACCCGAAAAAATCCTTTATTAGAAATAAAAAACACAAACATATACCCTGGTTAACCACTTTAATCAGCCCCAAAAAGCCCTCCATGTCCGGCGTAATCCAGGATGCTCCAGCGTCGCTTCCAGCGCTGCTGCATGGAGGTGACCGGAGCTGCAGCAGACACAGCCGCTCCGGTCACCTCCACGCAGGTAATGAAGACAGCCGCGCGATCAGCTGCTGTCACTGAGGTTACCCGCTGTCACTGGATCCAGCGGTGGATGCAGCGGTGGCCGCGGGTAACCTCAGTGACAGCTCAGCTGATCGCGCTACTCACCTCAGTTGCTGCGTGGAGGTGATAGGAGCGGCGGTGAGTAGCGCGATCAGCTGAGCTGTCACTGAGGTTACCCGCGGCCACCGCTGGATCCAGTGACAGCGGGTAACCTCAGTGACAGCTCAGGTGATCGCACGGCTGTCTTCATTAGCTGCGTGGAGGTGACAGGAGCGGCGGTGTGTGCTGCAGCTCCGGTCACCTCCATGCAGCAGCGCTGGAAGCGACGCTGGAGCATCCTGGATTACGCCGGACATGGAGGGCTTTTTGGGGCTAATTAAAGTGGTGAACCAGGGTATATGTTTGTGTTTTTTATTTCTAATAAAGGATTTTTTCGGGTGTGTGTGTTTATTTACTGTAATTTACAGATTAATCATGGAAGGTGTCTCATAGACGCCTGACATGATTAATCTAGGACTTATTGGCAGCTATGGGCTGCCAATAACTCCTTATTACCCCGATTTGCCAACGCACCAGGGTAAATCGGGAAGAGCCGGGTACAGTCCCAGAACTGTCGCATATAATGTATGCGGCAATTCTGGGCGGCTGTTGGCTGATATTGTTAGGCTGGGGGGCTCCCCATAATGTGTAGCCCCCCATCCTGAGAATACCAGCCTTCAGCCGTATGGCTTTATCTGGCTGGTTTTAAAATTGAGGGGGACCGCACGCCGGTTTTTTTAATTATTTAATTATTTATTTCACTACACAGTATAGACACGCCCACCGGCTGCTGTGATTGGGTGCAGTGTGACACCTGTCACTCAGAGTGGGGGCGTGTCTCACTGTAACCAATCATAGGCGCCGGTGGGCGGGGAAAGCAGGGAATACGAAATTGTTTAATGGGCGGCCGGCTTTTTCAAAACAGTAAAAGCCGCCGGAGCAGTGTGAACGCCGTGCAGCGCCGGGGATCGGGGATCGGTGAGTATATGAGAGAGGGGGATAGACTGACATGGACAGAGAGTGAGGGACAGAGATAGTGACCGACTGACAGAGATTAGTGAATGACAGACATTGTGAGGCGCTTCAGAACGCAGCTTTTCAGCTGCGCTCTGAAGCGGACCTTTTTTAAGGTGCGGTGCAGAGCGCACACCTGCGCACATAGCATCAGACACCAAAATCGTATGAGGGATGTCACACGTTACAATTGACTAGGTTCCTGCAACAAAACGCTCAATTCTAGAGAATGATACGATGTGTTTGCGATCAACGGTTTTGCGTTCAATCCTGATCGCACGTAGATGTCACACGCAGATACCTCACAAACGATGCCGGATGTGCGTCACTTACAACTTGACCCCAACGACGGATTGTGAGATATATTGAAGCGTGTAAAGCGGGCTTAAGACACACATCCGTGCCGCCGGTACATGTTTGGCAGTTTTTTCACGTACCGGCGGCACGGAGACACGTGGACCTATGTTTTCATTATTGTTTGGACACACGTAAGTATTTTGGAACGGAACGTGTGTCCGTTCCGTGCTTACGTGCGTCCGTGATTTTCTCACGCTGACATGTCCAAGTATTCTCCGGCAGCACGGGTGTCACATGGCCCGCACCCGTACTACACGGATATAGTGTGGATGCGGTTCCGTGTGACACGCGCCGGAGAACAAGTGTCATTAATTTAAAAATAAAAAAACACATACTCACCTCCACCAGCCCCGTAGAATCTTCCGCTGCAAAATGTTCCTGCCAGCCGCCACTCGTTATGAGCGTGTAAAGGAGGTGGGCGTGCTGTCACGGGCGCTAATCTCCGCCCCTCCGCTCGGCCGGAAGCAGCGTCAGCGGGGAGTTGGTGGGGCTGGAGCCGAAGATCAGAACCCTGGACAGCAGCGCGGACCACGTGAGTATGCAAATTACCGGTTCTCCGTGTGCTATCGCGGATAGCACACGGAGAACACACGTGGACCGCACGTACCCGAGACACGTACTTACCACACGCAACACGCAGGGAAAATACGTTTCTCGCGGCACATGCGTGTTTTCAACGGCTGTGTGTTGGAGGCCTTAGATGCTGCGATCAAGAATGTCATCTAAACGGTTGAAAACATAAGTGGAGCTTCTGTTAGCCCATTATTCCACTTATGAAATGTTTTTTGTACAATCAAGTGAGCCTCAAATTCAAGGTTCTATGGTAAATTAATAAATTAATAAAATAACTAATATATATATATATATATATATATATATATATATACAGTACAGACCAAAGTTTGGACACACCTTCTCATTCAAAAAGTTTTCTTTATTTTCATGACTCAATTGTAGATTCACATTGAAGGCATCAAAACTATGAATTAACACATGTGGAATGAAATACTTAAAAAAGTGTGAAACAACTGAAAATATTTCTTATATTCTAGGTTCTTAAAAGTGGCCACCTTTTGCTTTGATTACTGCTTTGCACAATCTTGGCATTCTCTTGATGAGCTTCAAGAGGTAGTCACCGGAAATGGTTTTCACGTCACAGGTGTGCCTTGTCAGGTTTAATAAGTGGGATTTCTTGCCTTATAAATGGGGTTGAGACCATCAGTTGTGTTGTGCAGAAGTCTGGTGGATACACAGCTGATAGTCCTACTGAATAGACTGTCAGAATTTGTATTATGGCAAGAGAAAAGCAGCTAAGTAAAGAAAAACGAGAGGCCATCATTACTTTAAGAAATGAATGTTAGTCAGTCCGAAAAATTGGGAAAACTTTGAAAGTGTCCCCAAGTGCAGTGGCAAAAACCATCAAACGCTACAAAGAAACTGGCTCACATGAGGACCGCTCCAGGAAAGGAAGACCAAGAGTCACCTCTGCTGCGGAGGATAAGTTTATCCGAGTCACCAGCCTTAGAAATCGCAAGTTATCAGCAGCTTAGATCAGAGACCAGGTCAATGCCACACAGAGTTCTAGCAACAGACACATCTCTAGAACAACTGTTAAGAGGAGACTTTGTGCAGCAGGCCTTCATGGTAAAATAGCTGCTAGGAAACCACTGCTAAGGACAGGCAACAAGCAGAAGAGACTTGTTTGGGCTAAAGAACACAAGGAATGGACATTAGACCAGTGGAAATCTGTGCTTTAGTATGATGAGTCCAAATTTGAAATCTTTGGATCCAACCACCGTGTCTTTGTGCGATGCAGAAAAGGTGAACAGATGGACTCTACATGTCTGGATCCCACCGTGAAGCATGGAGGAGGAGGTGTGATGATGTGGGGGTGCTTTGCTGGTGACATTGTTGGGGATTTATTCAAAACTAGCTGTACTACCCGGCTTCGCCCGGGTTAATAACTGCTGTTAACAAAATAGAATGTATTAACAAAAATTTATTCTGCACACAAAAACCACAAAACAAATAAAAATTGAAGGCATACAGAACCAGCATGGCTACCACAGCATCTTGCAGCGGGGTGCTATTCCATCCGGTTTGCGTTTAGTTGGACAATCATTTATTTTTCAACAGGTCAATGACCCCAAACACACCTCCAGGCTGTGTAAGGGCTATTTTACTAAGAAGGAGAGTGATGGGATGCTACGCCAGATGACCTGGCCTGCACAGTAACCAGACCTGAACCCAATCGAGATGGTTTGGGGTGAGCTGGACCGCAGAGTCAAGGCAAAAGGAACAACAAGTGCTAAGCATTTCTGGGAACTCCTTCAAGACTGTTGGAGAACCATTTCCAGTGACTACCTCTTGAAGCTCATCAAGAGAATGCCAAGAGTGTGCAAAGCAGTAATCAAAGCAAAAGGTGGCTACTTTGTAGAACCTAGAATATAAGACATATTTTCAGTTGTTTCACACTTTTTTGTTAAGTATTTCATTCCACATGTGTTAACTCATAGTTTTGATGCCTTCAATGTGAATCTACAATTTTCACAGTCATGAAAATAAAAAAAACTATTTGAATGAGAAAGTGTGTCCAAACCTTTGGTCTGTATGGTATATATATATATATATATATATATATATATATATATATATATATATATATATATATATATATATATATACATATATATATACAGTATATATATATATATATATATATATATATATATATATACACATATACAGTATATACTATATATATAGATATATACTGTATATACAGTATATGTATATATATATATATATATATATATATATATATATATGTATATATATATATATTATGTAATCATGTCCTTTTTTTAATTAAAACAAATAAAACATAAAGAGAATTTTTAAAAAAAAACACCTTCAGGAGTTTTCGGGGCAGATTTGAAACTGCACACACTTTTTCAGTAGACATTTCAATTCTGTTGCAGATTGACTTCAGATTTATTGCTGATTTTCCTCTCTAAAAGCAAAAAATCTGCAATGGAATCTGTAAGCAATGTAGTATTGCATATTTGACTTTGGATTAACTGTGGATTCTCCGCAAAACCCACAAATGGGAATTTTAAGTTAATTAGTTGTAGTTTTCTTTTCCACTTCTACAGAAATTTGCAAAACATTACTTTTTTTTTGCAAATCTGCACCAAAAATCTGAACAATTTAGTGCAGCTCAGTTTTAGGCTACATTTCTACCATGAGTATTTGATGTGTTTTTGATATTCTGTGCCTATTAGGTAAATTAGTACAAAACACATACAGCTGCACTCTAGAATGCTAACAATGAATAAGGGAACTCTGGTTACTCTTCCAACAAGCCTACAACCTACAATAACCCTCAGTCTAGTACACCACTGCGCAACCAGCTCTGTCCTCACCTATTGTACCATCACTAATTCCCTGTAGACGTTGAGCCCTCGCGGGCAGGGTCCTCTCTCCTCCTATACCAGTCTGCTTTGTACTGTTAATTATTGTTGTACTAGTTTTTCTGTATACCCTTTTCACTTGTAAAGCGCTATGGAATAAATGGCACTATAATGATAAATAATAATAATATTGCATTACTGCTATAGGAAAATTTTACAAAAAATAGATACTTAGCTTATGTATTGGCCAATCCATGTGAGCCCAATTACCAGCGACAAGGTGATCTCTAATATACCGGGAACCTAACTTAAATGCCTCTATCTGGGTTAAAACCTACATATCTGGGCAGAAAGGATCCAGCTATAAAGGAGGATGGACACAGCCCTTTTATAGGACATTTAAAGTTAGATTCCTGGTATACAGAGATTACCTTGCTGTGGTGACTGGGCTCACATGCACTGGCCAATACATAAGCTAACTATCTATTTTTTCAAATATTCCTATAGCAGTAATGCAATACCAGAGTTCCCTTATTTATTGTTAGCATTCTAGAGTGCAGCTGTATGTATTTTGTAGTTCTATTGTGTTTTCAGCTAGAACCTTTTCAGTTTTTTTGATAAGTTAGATAAATTAAGTTACTTTTTTATAGCGTTTTTGAGTGCAGTTTTTTGCATGCGATTTCATTGTTTTTTGATGCAGCGGATTTTGTCTCCTTTTTTATGTCCTGTTTTTAAATTAATCGGCTTTGTTTTTGATACTTCCTTTATTGATACAGAGTTTTTAGTGCACTCCCACGTGCTTGTGCATTTTGTATCTGCAGATTTTCAGCATCTAATGCAAATCTAAGGGGAAAAATCCTCGCATAAAACTCAGTGTACCCACAACAAAAGATAACATGTTGCGGATTTGAAACACAGTGTGCAGAGATTTCCCTGTTAGGCTATGTGCCCATGGTACATCGTACCTGCGGATACATCCGCAGGTACAGCCGCAGGTTTCCCGCAGCTGCCCGCCGGCATCCGCAGCTATTTTTAGCTGCGGGATGCCAGCGATATAGCTGCGGTAAACCTGCGGACTTTCATGCGCATTACCTGCGGACGTCCCGGCGTCTATCTCCATAGCGGAGGGCCGGGATCTCCGCAGGTAATTCCGCAGGAATAATTGACATGCAGTTAGGTGCGGCTGCGGGACATCCGCAGGAGATTCCGCAGCCGCACTTTCCGCATCGTGGACACAGACACTCCCCATATCCCATAGGGTAACATGGGGAGTGTCTGTACATGCTAAAACCTGCGGATGTTTCGGGAAAATCCAGAAAATCCGCAGGTTTTCCGCGGCAAAATCCGCGGGTAAATAGTCCTGTGGGCACAAGCCCTTAGACAATTGTACATAAAAACCCCCCCACCAAATACTCATTATGGGCCCACAGCCTAAGGCTATGTGCGTATGCTGAGTTTTTGGTGCAGAAATTTTCTGCACTAAAATCTGCACTTTGTGGTAGAAAAATGTCGCAAAAAACACTTGCATTTTTTGGTGCTTTTTTTGCATTTTTTTGGTGCTTTTTTTGCCATATTTTTTTTAGTGACGTCAATGGATGGAAGGGCTACAAAACGCAAGAAAAAAATGCACCACAATTGACATGTTGCAGATTATTTTCTGCACCCAAATCTGCAAGGGAAAAAGAAGCAACAGCACTTCAGAATTCTCATTGCTTTCATAACGATAACCCTACGTTTTTGTAACAAAACTGCACCAAGAAATGCATCAAAAAATGCACCGTGCACACACAGCCTAAGGCTATGTGCGCACATTGCGTTTTTTCTTGCGTTTCCGCAGCATTTTGAACTGCAGCGTTTTAATGCAAAATTGCATGCGGTTTGATTTCCAGGCAAAGTCTATGGGAAATCGGGATTTCTTGTGCGCACAATGCTTAAAAAAACGCTGCGTTTTTTGTGACAAAAATTTGTCAAAATTTCTGAAGAAGCAACATGTTAATTGTTTTTGCTATTTTGGCAGCATTTTGCTAACATTGAAGTCAATGAGAATTATCAAAACGCGTTTTACATGCTTTTTTGATTCAAAACGCTTGTTTTTTTGTCAAAATCAAAGCATGCGTTTTTGGCATTATAGTGAGGTCATGACGTTTCCTTTTGCCCTCACATCCAGCCCAATTTTAAAAAAAGAGTCAAACAATAAAATTATTTTATTTTATTATTAAATATGAAATCTCAATAATCTTTTTATTAAAATTTACATTTTTGTGTATGAGTTGTCTTTTATTTTTTTTTTAATTTTTTTCTTACTGTTTGAGTGGTCAAACTTTATTTAGAAGTGTCTTTGTATTGAAAACGCATCCCATTTTAAGCACTGAAAAAGCATGTAAAACGCGGTAAAAACGCGGCTAAAATGCAAGAAAAATGCATGCGTATTTCCTGCGTTTTTGTGGCCAAAACCAAATTTGACAATGACAAATTCTGCCAGAGGATGTGTGGCGCCCTGGACTAGCCAGGTCGTCACAGGTACTGCAACAACACACCCCACACCCCGAGATAGGCACATCAGCCAGACACAAATTCCTTGTTGCCTCCCTCCAGGGACTGATGTCCACACCAGATGGGGTGGAGCCAGGCAGTTGGCCCCACCCACTGAGGAGTTCACAGTCCTGGAGGCGGGAAAAGGAAGTCAGAGCAGTTTTAGACAGTGGTAGTAGAGGAGCAGACTGACCGTGTCCGGGTACGTGGCCCGGGCACCGAGAGCAAGGTTGGCAAACGGTGGTGGCCGTCTGCAGGAGAAGCCGATCGACGCGGAACCATAGGACTGGGGACGGGCGGTGGCCCGCCAGTACCGAACCGGGGAGCGAAGAGAAGCCAGCACAAACTGGCAGGGCCTGCGGACCCCGACCAGGCTTGGAGTCGCCGTTAAACAGGTCAAATCCGTTAGCGACCGGAACCTCCGGGGTTTCCTAGCAGCAAAGACCTGATTGAAGGCAACCCTCCAAACAGAAAGGGGAAATACAGCTACCGCCAGAGCTAGAGTTCCCAGGGCCAGAGCCTGCGGGCAAAAGGAGCTCATCCGGCACCTATCCAAGCTGGGGAGCGGGTTACCGGTGGGAAGCCATCGGGACCGAAGATACACAACAGGTGCAGGGAAAGGCAGCCACCACCAACTGTCCGGGAGTAACCACAGCAGCCGGCTGCGGGACCCGTCCATCCAGCCGTTTGTTTTACCGGAGACTCTGTATTGATTCTTGGCTGAGTGAGTACATCCGTGCCACCTGGCACCACGCTGCCCCCGCGACCCTGCACCTCGTCAACCCTGCCTCCCCGCCACCTCACCGGGCCCCCGGACCACCAACCCCTCTACCCACGCAGGGGAGAGAAACATCTCGGCTGCTCCCTGTCATCGCTCCCGGGATCCCCGTCCAGAGCAGTGGTGGTGTCCCAACCTCACCACAAACCGTGGGTGACGTCACGGACCAACTCCCCAAACCCAAACTACCCCCTTTCACTCACGGGCGAGGAGCGCCGCTCGAGTCCCCGGATCCGGCCCACCGCTCAAGCCACCGAGCAGCGGCAGTGCCGGACCCGAGCGTGGTGAGCGCAGCGCCCTCCCCGCCCGCGACAGATGCGTTCATTTCTGCAAGGTACAGGAGGACGCAACGTGCGCACATAGCCTTAGCCTGGTTTCACACTGCGTTATTACCTATGTTCACTGGTCCTGTCGTGGCCTCCATCCGAACGCCCCGCAAAACGTGTTTCAGACGCATGCGTCGACGTGGCCATTGACTGTAATGGAGCAGACGGAGTCAGCGTGTGCTCTGTCTTGCACCATATTCCAGTGTATACGCTATACACCCAGGCGCATGAGTCAAAACAGGTTTTGCGGGACGTTCCATTCAGACGGAAGCTCCGACAGGACCAGTGAACGTAGGTAATAATAACGCAATATGAAAGGACCCTTACAATATTTTTCTGTAGATTCCCTATAGATCCTCAGCAAGATCCACAAGTCCAAATTATAAAAAGTTTAAAAAAAAGGTTTAAGTAGTTTTGTTCAGCTTAAGGCCCCATTACACGCTATGATATATATAACGATATGCCGTCGGGGTCACGTCGATAGTGACGCACATCCAGCATCGTTAGACATATCGTAACGTGTGACAGCTACGAGCGACTGTGAACGAGCAAAAATACTCCCCTTATCGTTGCTCGTTGACACGTCGCTCATTTTCAAAATATCGGTCAACTTCCTGGATGCAGGTTGTTCGTCGTTCCTGCGGCAGCACACATCGCTCCGTGTGACACCCCGGGAACGATGAACACAGCTTACCTGTGTCCTCCGGCAACGAGGAAGGAAGGAGGTGGGCGGGATGTTACGTCCCGCTCATCTCTGCCCCTATTGGGCGGCCGCTGAGTGACGTCGCTGTGAAGCCGAACGTCCCTCCCCCTTCAGGAAGAGGATGTTCGCCGCCCACTGCGAGGTCGTTTGGAAGGTAAGTACGTGTGATAGCGGTTACTGACTTTGTGCGACACGGGCAACAAATCGCACAATAAATCGACGCCTTTAGTCTTACAGATTTTCTGCAGATTTTAGGGCCGTGCACACAATGTGCTTTTTTTTGCCACATTTTCTCACTTTACCTTGTTCATGTGATGCAGTTTTGTGTTTTTTTGGGGGGTTTCTTTGCCACGATTATCGAAAAATAGATTAAAATTGTGTTTTTGGAAAAATGTGGCAAATAAAGCCTCTCGAACGCATCGCAATCGCATGAGCATGGCTGTTGGGGTTTTCTTGGCACATTTTTGCAGCTTTACCTTGTTCCCATGATACGTTTTTGTTTTTGTTTTTTTCCACGATTATCCAAAAATGGGTTAAAATTGTATTTTTGGAAAATTGTGGCAAAATAAAGCCTCTCGAAACCATCGCATGAGCGCGGCATAAAAGCACCAGTATGTGAAACATTCAATGAACGTGTCCACTTTTAATTTACCTCCATCACGCGAACAATGAAAGTGGCACAAAGCTTGGGGGGAAAAAAATCAGGAATTGATGCGGAAAGTTTGAAGAATTCTCGGCAAGCCAAAATGTCTGTCTCTTTTACATGACCCCCGTGTATATTTGAGCACCAAACCCATAAATCCGCGCTTTCTCCTGACCGGCTCTACTCCCCGGTTTTACCACTGGATCATAAAGTAACCACACCGGGCTTTCGGGCAGATGTTGAATAAATTTATGCGCCACCGAATCACATTTCAATTCATTGGATAATTCAGTGTTGGAAACATTTGGGAAGAACGCCCGATAGTGTAAGCCAATCAGATTACGCGGAGTCAAACAAAACATGGAATTGTAGCTCGTAATTCATTTTGTGGGGTATGGAAATCTCCGAGCAGCAACGGCTGTGAAACATGAACTACCGTTCTGTGGAAGCATGACGGGAATGTGTAAGATTCTACCCGGCTTTACATATTCAGCTGCAATTTAGTGTTTTATGTTTACAAAAGCGGGGGATGTGAACGCCGCGTTTTCACCATAGAAGCCTCCAGCATTTTAAGCTAAAAACTCGTCTACTAAAATAACAAAATGCAAATGTCCAAACCTCATAGGGCATGTGGACTTGTGCAACCTTTTTTTAATATTTTAATGTGCTAAAAAAATAATAAAAAAATAAAGCAACCTTATTTATAGTCTTAATTTAAAAAAAAACCTGCGTTTTGAGCTGACGTTTTTAATGATACCATTGTTGTGTAGATGCGATGTTTTGATCGCCTGTTATTGCATTTTAAAGAAATGTTGCGACGACCAAAAAATGTAATTATGGCATTTTTAATTTTTTTTTCTTGCCACGCCGTGTACTGATTAGATTGATTGATTTTACATTTTGATAGATCGGGAATTTCTGAACTCGGCGATACAAAGTATGTGTATTTTTTATTTTTTTTTAACTGTTTTATTTTCATTAGGGCAAATGGCGCGTGATTAGAGCTTTTAGATTTTTTATATTTTATCATATTGTTTAAAACTTTTTCTTTCTTTTTTTTTACACTTTTTCTTTATTTTACTAGTTCCCCTAGGGAGCTTTATCACGGCACCGTCCAATCGCCTATGCATGTCTCCTGATCAGAGCTGCACAGCTCTGATCAGGAGAAATAATAACAATAATATAATATTTATTCATTTATATAGCGCTATTAATTCCACAGCGTTTTACATACATTGGCAACACTGTCCCCATTGGGGCTCACAATCTAAATTCCCTATCAGTATGTCTTTGGAGTGTGGGAGGGAACTGGAGTACCCGGAGGAAACCCACGCAAACACGGGGAGAACATACAAACTCCTTGCAGATGTTGTCCTTAGTGGGACTAGAACCCAGGACCCCAGCGCTGCAAGGCTGCAGTGCTAACCACTGAGCCATGGTGCCGCGAGAAATGCAGTGTTCCTATGACTACCAACGCTCTGTCGGCTCTCACAGGAAGTGTGAGTCAGGACAGCGTCAGGAGACATTAGCTCACCTTGTGCTGCTATAGCAATACAATGGCGCCCTGTGATAGCGTCACCACTGATAGCGGTTTCGGAACAGCGTGATCCCAACCGTGGCCCTTTAAATCGCGCTGTTAGTGTTTGACAAAGCAATATAAGGTGTTAACAGGCACAGGTGGATCTCCGATCCACCTGTGCCTGTTAGCCACACATCTCTGATGATTGGATCAGCAGAGATGTGTGGAGATTACCACGGGCTCACCTCCGGAGCCCACTGTAACTGGAGGGAAGCGACCAAAGAAGTACCAGTACATCCTTATTTGTAAAAAGGTTAATGTATTTGTCAAAAAGAAGTTTAAAAAGTTATGAAATGTTTATATTTGTACTTCAGAAACTATAGAAACATCCTACTATGACTGTATGCACACGCTGAGGTTTTTCTTGCACATTTTAATCAATACTGCAAGGGAAGGGAAGCATTGCAGCGAAGTCTATGAGAATACTGAAGTGGTGTGCACACGTTGCAGATTTTTTCCTTACAGAGTTTGGTGCAGAAAAAAATTGAGGTCAATTGTTTCTGCATTTTTCCCAGTGTTTTCCCTATCTCAATGCATAAAATAATGCATTTATAAAAGCATAAAAAAAACAGATAAAAAATGCATCTATAAAAGCATCAAAAACAGATAAAAAATGCATCTATAAAAGCATCAAAAAACAGATAAAAAATGCATCTATAAAAGTATAAAAAAACAGATAAAAAATGCATCTATAAAAGTATAAAAAAACCAGATAAAAAAATACAGCAAAAAAAACCCCGCATCTTTTTTCCGCAGCATTTTTCCTGCTAAGAAATGCAGTTTTAGGTGCAGAAAATCTGCATCTAAAACTGCAACATGGGAACATATCCTAACAGATGGAAAAACACCGAAGTAGCAAACGATGTGAAAACCAAAATTTGTGTCTAAAAACGTTTAGCCACGACTGTATAGTGACTGCGGCTGAGCGGTGGCAGCGCCGGCTGTCTGACCCCCACCCATCTGATATCGTTAACCTATCATAAGGGTAACGTAAATTTTAAAAGTTTTTAAATCCAGATTTTGTTTGTATGCGTATCTGAAATAGTAGTTGGTATTTAAAAAAACAAAACGCTTTTTTTTTTTTTTTTTTTTATGCCATTTTTCCTGAGCGCCGCATGGTCTGAATATGGCATTTTATGCATTGTCCCCTAAAAATGCAATTTAGAGGGAAAAAAAATTACATTAAAATCAAGGGGTTTTTGTTACCAGCTAGGAAGAAATGGCACAGAAAACATGAATGAAAGAAGATTTAGTGAGCAGAAAGCAAGCACTGTTTGCCTGTGTTCATATTACGAACGTATCCTCTTTCTAAACCCCTAAGGCTGTGTGCACACTGTGCGTTTTTATGGCGTTTTCTGATGCGTTTTTGAGTACAGATTTGTCACAGAATCTGAAGGGAATCCTGATGCCAGCAAAGTCAATGAGAATCCTGAAGTATCTTGCGCACATTGCTTAGTTGTGACCTGCAGATTTGGTGCAGAAAATAATCTGCGCAAGTCAATTCATTCACTATTTTCACCCATCAACTTCAATGTAGCCAGTCAAAAATGCTATAAACACCCAGGTATAGAAATGATTGCGGATTTGCTGCATTTTTGTAGCTTTTTGCACGTGTTTATACACAGTAGTGAATGCTATAGCGATAGATAATAAAAACCTATTTGGCCTCAGTGTCGATATGTGTGTCACATGCCCCATTCATATGGAAACTTTGCTCCTGTATAAGTTACAGTTGTATTAAACATATTAAAATGGTTATGTGTGGTTGTTATTTGCACCTTGATTTTGTTTATTTGTTTGCACCCGTCATCAGTGTCCCAGGTGTCACGAAGCGCAGTGTGAACCGGGACCGACTGCTGCTCCGAGGTTATGGAGCCTCGTTCTGAGACTCGTTCTGAGACTCCATAGACTTTGATCCAGGTAATCGAGTTAGCTGTTCTTTTTATTACTGGCTTAGTAATGGGGGTATCTAATAGACACCTCTCCATTACTAACCCCTGGGCTTGATGCCAGCCGACACTACACAGCTGACATCAACCCCCCAAAATATTACCCTTATTGCCACCGCACCAGGGCAATAGGGAAGCGCAGAGCAAAGTGCTAGAATTTCAGCATCTAATGTGATGCTCCACTTCTGGCATGCTTACAGGCTGCTATTTTTAGACTGGGAATGGCCAAATAGCCATGGGCCCTCCCAGCCTGAAAATACCAGCCCCCAGCTGTCTGCTTTACCTTTTTTTGCTGGTTATAAAAATTGGGGGGGCATTCCCAAGTTGTTTTTTCTTTTATTTATTTCTTTAATCATAAAAAGCTGTCCAATAAGCTTCACAGGGTGCAATTTTATTATATGTCGAGGGGTTGTGCAATGATATATCTATATGTCTGTATGTCTAAACCGATTTATTTAATCTTTTATCTATCTATTGAATTCACTGCTGTCCAAAAATACCAAACACATCAAAAACATGGCCTGCTTTTGCCACTGTGTTTTTCCTGCCAGGACATTCAGAATTGGTACAGAAATTGTGTGTGCACATACCCTTAAACGGTTATTATTCTCCTATAGCCATAGAATAGGGGATAACTTGCTGATCGCTGAGGATTTTACCATAGGGTCTCGCAATGATCTCAAAATCAGGGCTCTGAAAGCCCAGGGACCAGGCTGTGCAGAGACATATTGAATGAAGCTGCACATAATCCGCCTCCCTTAAATTCATTGTCTATGAGACTGCACAGAGCTACTCTATTTCCAGCAGTCCTATAGACAATGAATTGAGTGGTACTCAAGCAGACTCATTTCGGCTCCATCAGAGACAGAGTTTCAGAGCCCTGAGCCCAAGTGATCGGCATGTTCATTTCTCTCCCATGGTTAAATTCCATTTTGGAAATAACCCTTTAAAGACATTGCATTTGCACATTTATAGAGACATAACTTTGATCTCGACCACTTAAGCAGCCGTCTAGTAGTCGTGTGAAACACTTTACCCCTTTAGTACCATGCATGCTCTGGACTACAGCATTTGAGAGGTTAAAATGTCCTGGATCGGAGTTATCTCTGATCCTGGCTTCTGTAGCAGGATGTTGAGTATATATGTTGCAGCCTATAGTCTCTAGTAATGGTGCAGACATACCTCCTGGGCTATCACCATAGGTGTGTTATAATATGGAGTATGGAAAAGATCTTAATGGGTTGTCCCACTATGGACTACATGTCACGCTAGTTACGGGGAAGACCAAGAACACGGCAAAAGGGAAGGGAAAGGAAACCCTGTGTCTAGGGAAAGGATAGATGGTGACCCCTGACTAAACCTACCGCTGGTCCCTGTGGTCCCTCACCACCCTACTAGATAGGTTCCGCACCTATGCACTCAGCCGGATACCTGACCATAGGTGTCCCTAGTGCTGGGCCCTAAATAGGGACCGGATGATATGAGTTCTTCGTCAAAACCACTAAACGTTATAGATGAAGCAAGGAGAACACAGAGGGGAAAAAGCATGATATTTTTATCATTAGAAGACTCGGATAGAAGTTCAGTAGAGTTTTCAGCAATGATACCACAGAGGAGTACAAGTCACCTGCTTGCAACCAAGGCTTGAAGGAACTGAAAATATCACCAGCACCAGTCCAAAGGAAGGAAGGGGTATTTAAGCACCAAGAGAATACTGATGATCAGCAGCTGGGTGGAAGGCGAGCTCCTGCTGGGTCCAAAAGGGGAGAGATGAATCCAGCAGGAAAGTTACCTATACCAATGAATACTGACAGCAGGAACAATGGAATATCAGAGAGCATTCTGCGCAGCCAGACGCTGTGACCTTCTATGGCCAGAAACCACATGACTGTCTGTCGCCCGAGACACTACTGTGGCGCCCCTGCAGCTTCAGGGTATTGCACCTCACCCGAGATGCAGTATTCATCTCGGATGCGAAGGAGGTCACCACCGGAATACAACCAACAACACACTCAACCAACACATAACACGGGAGCTCTGTCACTGGGACTGAGCTAGGGTAGGTGCGGGGTTGGCCATAACAAGGCATGGGTCCTCTTGCCCACTAGTTCAGGAATCCGGGAGGTGGGGCACCAACAGGGGTAATTAGGAGTCATCTCACACAGTACTCAGGTAGTTAGCACCGGGCGCAGCAAGCGCCAGCTCAGACAGAAAGGGGCCCGTGGCCAGGAGCTAGAGGCTCGACCTGGGTTTGTAGGAAAAGAAGGGGGATCACAGGGTTCGCGGGGAGTGCAGAAGGCATCCGTGACCCGTTCCACGGCCCAGGAGCTGGGGATGGAGGGAAACCATCGAAAGGACACGCAGAGAAGAAAACACCGGCCTCGACCTATGAAGTATCTGGGATCGGATGAATTCCATCACAGCGTAGCCCGGTACTCCAACGGCGGTGTGCTTCCAGTGAGTAAAGAACTTGAACTGCACCCTCTGTGTCGTCCCGTTACTGCGACGCTCTCAACATTGCGCCCCTGCGCCATAGGCGACTACTTCTCCCAACATCCTCCCTGGGCCCTAGCTCTACCTGTGGAGAGCTGCAACACCCGAGCTGCGTTACCATCCGACCAGAAGAGAGAGACTAATAACTGGCCGCATACCACAGGTGGCGTCAGGAATAGGAATGATCGAATACCTCAAATATTCGGCTTCGCAGAATATTCGCCGAATAACTCGTCGCTATGTGAATATTCGATGCACAATGTAAGTCTATGGGAAGCCCGAATAGTTCCGAATAGTTGTTATTCCGGTTTCCATAGACTTACATTGCGCATCGAATATTTGCGAATAGTTGAATAGCGGCGACCTATTCGGAAAATATTTGCAAAGCCGAATATTTGAGGTATTCGATCATCACTAGTCATGAATAACTACTCCCATCATCCCCATCCTTGTCTTTATTGACACTGCCGGGGTCACGGAACCGGGCAACGCCACCGTGCGACCCAGGAGAAGACCCGCGGCCCGGTGATGGGTAACCTCAGACCCAATGGGCGCGTCACTACCTCTTTTTAATACAAAGGTCTTCTGGTAACAAGAACAGTTTTTCCAGTTCCTGTAATTTGGATGAACCTGATGACGTGTTGAGTTTCTCTGCAGTGCCTCCGCTGGTGATATAAGGTATTACACCATTTCCGTTAATATGAGTGATCTGTACGGATAATGCATGGACATGTCGGGTCCTCCAAAGGGACAGATGTTCTCTGTTGTTGCTTTTCACTCTGGCTAATGGATGATGGTCCTGAATGGGGAAGATATATACAGTATTTATACATCTAAAGCATTTAAACAGTTAATGGTGCACACAGACTGTAATCAGCGTTCACCATCTGAAACTGCCTCCACTTGTCAGTTTAGCCAGATTAATGATATCCACATGCTATTTGTATACACAAAGCCAACACATTAAAAAACACATTGATTAATAGGCATGAAATGTCTGACTCACAAACCAAACTCACTCAAGAATTCGCAACACTGAGGTTTTGGATGCATGAAATACAAGTATACAATAAAAACAGGAGCTTTTCCATGTGGCAAGGAAACCCGCTTCACCCCGAGCATACCCTCGGCCCGCTCACCGGCAGGATCTGCCACCATGCAACTGGTAGCAATCAAGCTAGACACTGCAGAAGCAGGAACACTAAATTTAGGTTTTACTACCTATAATGGAGGATTTATGGAACCCTTTAATTGGCAGTCTTGGGACCTAAACCTTTTTTGCCGTGGAACAAAAACAACATTCTGGACATGTTATATGAAGCTTTCCTTTAGCGGTCTGAGCAAAAAAAAATGCAAACTAGAAATGAACTTTAACGATGTAATATCCCCCGTCTGAAATGTTGGGTTTAATCGGCAAAAGCTTTTTTGGAAATGTTTAGCCCAATCTCCTTCAACCTCCCCCTCGTGGGATGGCATTAGTTTCGGCAGTGCACTTTGTGATGAGAATAATGGTGGTCTACCAGGTCTGGGTGTGATGCTCGACACTATGTGGCGTAATGTGATGCTAGTCACTAGATACTACTTGCGTGCAGTGTGAATGGAAATGTAGTCAAACAAGCCGGGATCAGGACCAGGAGGACACGACAGGACAAAGGGAGCAGGTAGAGATGAGATTAAGATACAGGTTGAGGGTCAGGATACCAGCAGAGTATGTAAAGAATACAGGGAGCAGGAGAAGACACAGTCAGGAGAAGGTCTGAGGTCAGAAACCAGGAGGTAACAACCAAGTCAGGCAGGTGGGCAGAGCAGAGTCAACTACAGTTCAAGGTTGAGAAGCCAAGATCAGATAACTGTAGACAAACGGGGGCCAAGAGCACTTACTGCGGAACCAGGAAATACGACTGGTGACATTCCTGGTGAGCATGCTCCCTAATGAATCAGAGCAATCACCTGGAACGGGGAGCATCTGGGAAAGCCCCTCCTCGCACCAGCGTTGGACCCAGTGCTGAGAAACAACCCGTCCATAGAAGCTCAAGACAAACAGCAGAGCATCTCAACCTGCAAAACACTCGCAACAGAACAGGCCAGTACCGGGTCTGCAGGAGGGCATGGCAGAACATAACAGAGCACAAGATGGAACTGTAACACTGGGGTTTCCTGGATTTTCAACTGATGGTCTTTCCATTGGTAGATCATCAATATATTAATGAGCGGGCACTACCATGCTCGGGTGCTCGGTACTCGTAACGAGCAGTTGGAGGCTCTGTTAAGTGCGGCTCGTGTACCAAGTATAATGGAAGTCATTGGGCATCTAAAGCATTTTTCTGGAAGATCTAAAAAAATGCTAGAGTGTCCCATTGACCTCCATTATACTTGGATACTCAAGTCGCACCTATCTGAGCATCTAACTGCTCATTACAAGTACCGAGCACCCAAGCATGGTAGTGCTCGCTCATCACTAGTTACGAGTTTCGACCACCCGAGCATGGTAGTGCTCACTCATTACTAGTTACGAGTACCGAGTACCTGAACATAGTAGTGCCCGCTCATCACTAGTTACGAGAATCGAGCACCTGAGCATGGTAGTTGTGGAGACACGGGGGTCAGTGGGCGCTCTCGTCCACTAAAACCCGCCGCCTTTAGAAAGACAGCGTGGCTCAGGGCTCATCCCAACTGAACGCCGGCCTCCCTAACCGTGGGCGTAACACTACTCAGATAACACAGGGTGAGGGAACCACAATAATTAGACTTTATTGGATCCCCAAACAATTAACGGCACATAATACATAACCAGCAAAACACAAATGTAACAGGCAACAGAGTCTCACCCTTCCGCTGGCTCACCAGGGATTTAGAATGTCCATGCCTCACAGGTTCCAAGCTGTCTGAGGTCTGCAAAGTCTGTAACAGGTGACTGAACTGTCCCAACCTGCGTGTCCTCCTTAGGTAGTCCTGGTTTGATGTTACAATCCTGGCAGCCGGAGTCGAAATCCCTAGGCTGTGGATATGGTCTCCAACCGGATCCGGAGTCCCTAGATTGAAGCCATAAGATGTCCTGATCCTCCAGTCAGCTCCAAAGAGCTTAGACTGAATCCATCAACCATCAACAACCTGGTGGCTTAAAGAAGTCCTCTCTTATAGCCACAGCCCTCCCCCTGGACACACTGCGTCCTCATCCATTGGTTGGACAAGATTGCTTCTCCCATTGGACGAATTTCAAGCTACATGGACAATGCTCATTCAAATGATGTGCTTAGAAAGGCTGAGGGTGTACATGTAAACTGGGAGCAACTGACTAGACAATGGCTACTAAGGTAATTACATTATCAATACACAGCTACAATACAATGGTTACTGGAAAAGTCTGGAGAACAATAGTCTAGCTTTCAGTGGCCAACACAATTACATTGAGTCAACAAGAGTCTTGTAAAAACAATGAGGGACTTCTCCCCCATCTATAGACAATCTATCGTGCTGTCTGGCTGGATTTTAAGAAACGTTAACCCATGAGAGTCCATGTCGTCACATTCCTCCCCCTTCTTAATATTAGCCAGACATGATAGGCTTCCGATCATCCTTCTCCTCTTGACGGCATTGTCCTTTTTAATGGTGAGGTCAGCAACAGAGGCTTGCATCTATACACCTCCCCCTGATTACCTCCCCCAAGTTGAGCAGCCATATTGTGGACAAGCACTAAGGTGGGGTCCATGAGTTGGGCCTGCACAAGTGTCCCACTATCAATCCTCCCCCAGTCAATAGCCACAGTGTGGTCAGGCTTACTCACGGTTCTTGGCTCAGAATTGGATGATGGAGACCGGGAATGCAAACCATCCCTGGAAAAGATGTTAGAAAGATCCACATCAGGGTCCTGCTTGGCTTGGAGGTGGGTGATGGCTGCTTCAAACTGACTGGATAGTCCTTGTCCTAGGTCATTCTCCAAAATGACTGGTGTGAGCAGGTAATTCACAATCCTTACTTTCACTTCCCTTTGAGTGGTATCCGAAACAACAGGCTTTGTGGGGCCATCTATGAACCCCACTTCAACTTCCTCCTGGCTAGACCCCAAAACAACAGGTGTGGGGAGGCTGTCCATAAACTCCATATGGACCTCTTCCTGGTCAGACCCCAAAGTAACTGGTGTGGGGATGGTATCCATAAGCTCCACATCAGCCTTGCTCTGATTAGTCTCCACAATGACAGGTGTGGGAAGGCTGTTCACAAGTCTCACATCAACCTCTCCCTGGTCCTTTCCCGAAATAACTGGTGTGGGGACGGTGTCCATAAGCTCCACATCAGCCTTGCTCTGGTCAGTCTCCACAATGACAGGTATGGGGAGGCTGTTCACAATCTCCACATCGATCACTTCCTGGTTGGTCCCCAAAATACCAGGTGTGGGGAGGCTGTCCTCAAGCTCCACCTCGACCTCTCCCTGGTCGGTCCTTAGGTCCAACTGCACACATGCCAGAGGGACGTCTGAGCGCTGGCCCTCAGCCAGGGTGATGGATAATTGGGAATCTGGTAAAGGGTCTTCTGGGGAAACAATAACTGGGCTAACCAGAGTGATGGAAGATCCAATGTCTCGAAGTCCCTGAGCCTGTATATCACCGACCTTGACCGTCTGGATGTGGGGATGGAGGTTGGCTGGTGTACAGTGTCCGGCCTGCCGTAGGGTGTGGACTGGATAAACCACTTCCTCAGCTATTGGTGTTTCTTGGGAGTAGCATTCCTCAGGTCTCGTTGGTTCATCTCGGCATATGTTGACTGGTTGGACTGGCAGATGGGCTCCAAGCATGCGGCCTCTTTGTTTTGGTTCAGCTTCTGCTGGATAGTGGGACCATCCTCCTCGACCGGCTGGTGCTAGCAGTACGGCAGCTGGAATCCCATAAACATATTCCATAACCCAAGCCCTCTCTTCTCTTGAGGATCTAGGCCCCAATGCATCCAACAACGCTGTGGCTTGGGCCAATTTGGACAAAGTTGATTTCCGATTGTCACTAGATCCATGATGTGGCACATAGTTTAAATCCTCAGGGTCAATATCGGCGGGATTCTCATCGTCCTCTGCATCATTCTGGGCATCCCAACGGACTAATTTCTGGATCAAGGCTGACCGAGTCTCAGCGTTCCAGTAGATAATCTTTCGCCTCTGGCAAATATCCTGTAGCATCCATTTACTGCAGCGGTCGTAACTCCTATCTTGTCCTTGTCCCATGGCTGAGCTGGTGGGGTTGGACATGGCAGCGTCCGAAACCTGAATGCCTCCCCTATGGCCTGCTGGGTATGCTTATGTGCCTCCCTGGTTGTTGAGCCCTGGACGGTGTCTGAAAACACCAGTCCGCTGCAGCTCCCCTGGGTAAACCAGGCTGAGTAGTATCCCACTGCTGCCACCAATTGTGGAGACACGGGGGTCAGTGGGCGCTCTCGTCCACTAAAACCCGCCGCCTTTAGAAAAACAGCGTGGCTCAGGGCTCATCCCAACTGAACGCCGGCCTCCCTAACCGTGGGCGTAACACTACTCAGACAACACAGGGTGAGGGAACCACAATAATTAGACTTTATTGGATCCCCAAACAATTAACGGCACATAATACATAACCAGCAAAACACACAAATGTAACAGGCAACAGAGTCTCACCCTTCCGCTGGCTCACCAGGGATTTAGAATGTCCATGCCTCACAGGTTCCAAGCTGTCTGAGGTCTGCAAAGTCTGTAACAGGTGACTGAACTGTCCCAACCTGCGTGTCCTCCTTAGGTAGTCCTGGTTTGATGTTACAATCCTGGCAGCCGGAGTCGAAATCCCTAGGCTGTGGATATGGTCTCCAACCGGATCCGGAGTCCCTAGATTGAAGCCATAAGATGTCCTGATCCTCCAGTCAGCTCCAAAGAGCTTAGACTGAATCCATCAACCATCAACAACCTGGTGGCTTAAAGAAGTCCTCTCTTATAGCCACAGCCCTCCCCCTGGACACACTGCGTCCTCATCCATTGGTTGGACAAGATTGCTTCTCCCATTGGACGAATTTCAAGCTACATGGACAATGCTCATTCAAATGATGTGCTTAGAAAGGCTGAGGGTGTACATGTAAACTGGGAGCAACTGACTAGACAATGGCTACTAAGGTAATTACATTATCAATACACAGCTACAATACAATGGTTACTGGAAAAGTCTGGAGAACAATAGTCTAGCTTTCAGTGGCCAACACAATTACATTGAGTCAACAAGAGTCTTGTAAAAACAATGAGGGACTTCTCCCCCATCTATAGACAATCTATCGTGCTGTCTGGCTGGATTTTAAGAAACGTTAACCCATGAGAGTCCATGTCGTCACAGTAGTGCCCGCTCATCACTAGTTACAAGAATCGAGCACCCAAGCATGGTAGTGCTAGCTCATCATTAGTTACGAGTACTGAGCACCCGAGCATGGTAGTGCCCGCTCATCACTAGTTACGAGTACCGAGTACCTGAGCATGGTAGTGCCCGTTCATTACTAGTTACAAGAATCGAGCACCCGAGCATGGCAGTGCTCGCTCATCACCAGTTACGAGAATCGAGCACCCGAGCATGGCAGTGCTCGCTCATCACTAGTTACGAGAATTGAGCACCCGAGCATGGTAGTGCTCGCTCATCACTAGTTACAAGAACCATGCACCCGAGCATGGTAGTGCTCGCTCATCACTAGTTACCAATATCGAGCACCCGAGCATGGTAGTGCTCGCTCATCACTAGTTACACGAACCATGCACCCGAGCATGGTAGTGCTCGCTCATCACTAGTTACCAGTACTGAGCACCTGAGCATGGTAGTGCTCGCTCATCACTAGTTACCAGTACTGAGCACCTGAGCATGGTAGTGCTCGCTCATCACTAGTGGGTTCATTTCGGGCACCTTTTCCCTCTATTATCTATTGGTTATCTGATGATGCTACTTCTAGTAAAAGAGAATGAAGCAGCTGTCACACGGCCACATATTCTTTCCGCATGTCATACACTGATCTCTGACCATAAGCTTTAAGAGGTTGTCCACTACTTTTACGCTGATGGCCAGTCCTTAGGATAAGTCATCAATGTCTTATCGGCTGGGATCTGACACCCAAAACCCCTGGTGATCAGCTGTTCTCGGTGCCACCGGCGGCAACAGTCATCCGGAAATGTTCATTTCCGGTTCTGCTCCGTTTTCTGATAGCGGCCGTGGCTGAGTACTGCACCTATGCCTCCCATTCAAATCATTAGGAGGTGGATGTGTAGTACCTGGCTGCAGCTGTCGCGGGCAGGGGGTGCGCTGCTCGACCACGCTCGCGGCTCGGGTCCGGCTGCTGCTGCTGCTCGGTGGCTCGAGCGGTGGGCCGGATCCGGGGACTTTAGCGGCGCTCCTCGCCCGTGAGTGAAAGGGGTTGGTTTGGTTTGGGAGTTTGGTTCGTGATGCCACCCACGGGTCGTGGTGAGGTTGGGGCACCACCGCTGCTGGTGACGGGGATCCCGGGAGCGTTGTTAGGGAGCAGCTGGGATGTTTTCCCCTCCATGGGTAGGGGTTGGTGGTCCCGGGGCCCGGTAAGGTGAAGGGAGGAATGCAGGGTAGGTGAGGTGCAGGGTCGCGGGGGCAGCGCGGTGCCAGAGGGTACGGTGGTACTCACTCAGCCAAGAACAGATACAGAGTCTCCGGTAAAACAAACGGCTGGATGGACGGGTCCCGCAGCCGGCCGCTGTGATCACTGCCGGATGGTTGGTGGTGGCTGTCTTTCCCTGCACCTGGTGTGTGTCTTCGGTCCCGATGGCTTCCCACCGGTAACCCGCTCCCCAGCTTGGATAGATGCTGAGGGAGCCCCTTTTGCCCGCAGGCTCTGGCCCTGGGAGCTCTAGCTCTGGCGGTAGCTGTATCTCCCTGTTCGGTTTGGACGGTTGCCTTCAATCGGGTCTTGGTTGCTAGGAAACCCCGGAGGTTCCCGTCGCTAACGGATTTGACCAGTTTAATGGCGACTCCCAGCCTGGTCGGGGTCCGCAGGCCCTGCCGGTTTGTGCTGGCTTCTCTTCGCTCCCCGGTTCGGTACCAGTGGGCCACCGCCCAACCCCGGCCCTACGGTTCCGCGTCGATAGGCCACTCCTGCAGACGGCCACCACCGTCTGCCAACCTTGCTGTATGCGCCCGGGCCACGTACCCGGACACGGTCAGTCTGCTCCTCTACTACCACTTCCCTAAACTGAACTCAAACTCCTTTCCCGCCTCCAGGGCTGTGAACTCCTTGATGGGTGGGGCCAACCGCCTGGCTCCACCCCACCTGGTGTGGACATCAGCCCCTGGAGGGAGGCAACAAGGATTTGTATGTGCAGCTGATGTGCCTAACCGGGGTGTGGGGTGTGTTGTTGCAGTACCTGTGACGTCCTGGCTTGTCCAGGGCGCCACACAGCCACTATCAGAAGACAGGGCAGCTCCGGAACTGAGTATTTCCAGCTGCCGCCGGCACCGAGAACAGCTGATCGGCAGGGGTGCGGGGTCCGATCAGAAATTGATAACTTATCCTAATGACAGACCCTCAGTTTTAAAGTAGTGGACAACCTCTTTAATGAACACTAAATATCTGGATAGAGAAGGCTTCGAGGTGCTGAGGAGTGATCCCTATCGCACAGGAAAAGAGAGGGGTAAAATTGAGTTGTGCCCCTTCTCCATTACCACCAACTGTGACGAAGGGTTGGTGCAGCTGTCAGATGGCAGTCGCTCCTTTCTTTTCTTCTAGTACCATATCTGCCTCATTACATACATACTCAGTCTCTCGATTTATGATATATTTACTGTATGGATTTTGTGATCCCATATCTGTAGGTTTCCTTGGTGATCTCTGTAACCCCCATACGTGATGTAATGTAATCCACACACAAGCATGGCCGCCCGGCTCTACCCAGCTCTTCTCTTTTTTTAGCGGCTGCCACCCTCTACTAATATTGCAAAACGACGGTCGACCATCATCACATTTACCAGTTATCCAGCATTGAAAGCGATTCCATAAATGAGAAAAAGGAAGAAAGAAAAGTTCCAGGGTAGTAAATAACGTTGGCACCGGCTGTAGGAGCAGGTTACCAGATGTATCAGACATTACACACAATGTGCTTCCAATGTGTTTTCACCTCTGCAACCTCAAATCTCTTTTCTGGGGAAGATGCAAACTGTGAGAATGAAAACAAGCCATAATAAGCACAGATCCTGCCATGTTCCTTGGAAAATAGAAGTAAGTAATCCGGTGTGGTTGCAATGGACTTTCTGTAACCACAAAGCAACTCAGTCACTTAAAATAACTTTTTTTTTCCATTAAAACTGCACCTAATGTTTTTGGGGTTTTTTTTCAGAAGGAAATTAAGGAAAATAAAACTTTCCAAAATAAATTAAAAAAAAACCATAATAATAATGATAATATATAACAGAATAAATAGGAGAGATGGACATAACTTTATGATCTAGCTGTAGGGAGTGTGTTTTGCGGGGGTTTGGACCGTGGTTGTTCTGTCCCCACTTAAAGGCGATGGAAGGTGCGTAGTTGTGAGAGGTTGTGAGAGTCTTACCTTCGTTTTTCCTATAGGTAGGGCAGACAGGACTTTGAGCACTCCAGAGTGAAAACATGCACAAGCTGAGATGAAACAATGGTGGTTTATTTTCTCCAAAGGTTAGGACATGCAGAGTGCAGTAATCCAAGTACCTGGCATTGAAATCTTCCAGCGATGCTTGCCTCTGTAGCTACTACGTGGTCAGAAGACTTTGCTTCTAGTAGCTCCTATAAGGGATCTTGCTCTCACAAAAGTTCTGGCTGGAATGAACATCCCAGGAAGTGATGCAAGAGGGTCATCAGACACTCCCATGGGCTGGGCAAAAGAAACAGAGGAGCTGAAAAGTCTGACCAGCAGATGGCAGCAGAGACTCCCCATCTGAAATTCACTTTGGGGATTTCACTATTGAGTCCATAATACAACCTGAAAGGAAAGGCATGTTAAATGCAAAAACAAGCTCAATTGAGTCCAAAACAAGAAGGATGGCTCAAAGTTCAGGTCCGGTAGCGTTCATCCTGTAGGGACGCTCTCTATGGGCAAAAGCAGAACAAGTTCGTGGATTGGCCTTGCAAAGGTCTTCATCTCACCTTTCCTGATGACCTTTAGCTCCACCTTCCGAACATTGCCGTCCTGACTAGGCAGTATACTAGTAATTAGTCCCATAGGCCAGTCAGTCCTTTCTGTGGTCTGATCTTTCATGAGGACTAGGTCTCCTTCCTTGAGGTTCGGCTTGGGATGTCACCACTTCTTTCTTCCTTGAAGAATTGTGAGGTATTCCTTCCTCCATCGGTTCCAGAAGTATTCAGCCAAGTATTGAACCCGTTTCCAGTGTTTTTGATAAGTGTTCGCGTGGGTGAACTCTCCGCTGGGCATTACCGCGTTGTCAGTTTTTTGGGTAATGAGAATAGTAGGAGTTAATATGGTTGGTGTTTCTGGATCCATGGTCACCGGCACAAGGGGTCTTGAATTGATAATGGCTGAGACTTCAGCTAAAAGAGTGACTAGAGTCTCATGTGTGAGTCTTGAGGAATTGACGTCCATTAGCATGGAGTTCAAGATGTTGCGTGAAATCCCGATCATCCTCTCCCAGGAGCCTCCCATGTGAGAACTGTGAGGGGGATTGAAGATCCAGGTGCAACCTTTCTCTGCCAGCTGATCTTGGATAGGTTTGGTGTCGATGTTCAGTTCTCTACATGCACCGACGAAGTTGCTTCCACGGTCAGACCTCAGCTGTTTCACTGATCCTCTGATGGCAAGGAACCTTCTCAAGGCGTTGATTAGGCTGGAGGTATCCATGGACTCTAACACCTCAATGTGAACGGCTCGAACACTCATGCAGGTGAATAACACAGCCCACCGCTTGCTGTTTGCTTGGCCTCCGCGATTTCTGCGTGTGGACACCATCCATGGTTCGAAAACGTCTAGGCCCACGTAGGTGAAAGGTGGCTCTGTGGAAAGTCTGTCTGTAGGCAAGTCAGCCATTTGCTGGTACAGTTGTTTTCCTCTCGCTTTACGACAGTGCACACAATCGTGTAGTATTTGTGCTACACGTCTCTTCATTCCAATAATCCAGAGGCCTGCAGACCGTAAAGCACCTTCTGTAATTTGCCTGCCTTGGTGTTCAGTCTTTTCATGGTGGTGTCGGATCAGCAAGACTGTAACATGGTGTTTGTTGGGAATGATGAGAGGATTTTGTTCTGCAACTCCAAGATGAGCCTGATTTAAACGACCACCAACTCTCAGTAAGCCGAAACTGTCGATGACTGGGTTTAAATTGGCGAGAGGACTTCTTAATGGAATCTGCTGTTTGTTGTATAAACACTTCCATTCTATGGCGAATTCACTCTGTTGGAGGTGGCGTATTATGAGGGACTCGCTATGGGAGATGTCCTCAGCAGAAAGGGCTTTGTGGCAGACATGCCAGCGATGACAGTCTTTGGTTTTAAGGTCAGTACGACAGCATCTGGCGATATGCACTAACCTAGCGACAGTCCTGACGAGCCTCATCCAGCTGGAGAAACGTTCAAAACGTTGGCAACCGAAGTTGGAATTTTTTTCTGCACTGGTGGCCAGGGTATTGACTTCAGCTCGGACATCTGGATCGTTGTCTGGATCTAGGATGCTGAAGGCTTCCTGGACACCTTCTTCTAACTGTCTCAGCAGGAACTCTGGACCTGTAAGCCAAGAAGAGTTAGCAAAAGAACTTATAGACATAGGTCTAGCTGCGTGATCTGCTGGATTCAGTTCAGCTGGTGCGGGTTCTGCTAGGTTGTTGCGGACTTCCTTGACCATAAAGGCGACGCTGTGTTCTCTCATTTCAAGCTTGCTGTTCATAGAACGCTGAAGAGAGTTAAATCTGGTCTGAGCTTGAGCTCGGTTGTTTGGGAGTCTTCCCCTGGTAGATCGGGAGGGTAATGGAGAGTGGTTGGTTTTGTCTTTAGAAAATTCACAGTCCATTATTCCGATTAATTCTCTGTCCTCTACTGACAAGGCTACTTTATCGTCGTCCTTGGTTGTGTGAAAGACTGATCTTCCCAAGTTGTCGATATGCAGAGAAGAAGCGATGTCAGGTAGCTGTATTGTGTCTGGAGACTTCTCTTTCACTTCATAGTGATGAGGACATGGCTTTAAGCAGGTTGTGCGCCCATCTCCATGCACATAAGTCTTGAAGGAATCAATTTCTGATCGATCAACGCACACATTTCCTATGACTACCCATCCCAAGTCCAGTCTCTGGGCGTATGGTGCATAGTCAGGCCCATTACACTGCTGTCGCACCTTGTGTACCCTTAGATTGTCTCTGCCGAGCAGGAGTAGAATCTCTGCGTTATTGTCCAGAGGTGGGATAACACTAGCGAGGTGTCTTAGGTGTGGTTGATGAAATGCAGCTTCTGGGGTAGGAATTTCATTCCTGTGGCTGGGTATTTGGTCACATTCAACGAGCGTTGGTAGAGGTATTTCAGTCTTCCCATTGATAGGAGAAGCAATGAATCCCTGGGCTCTTCTGCCGCTAGTCTCAATGCGACCTGAGCAGGTGTTCAAGGTGTAGGGTTCTGATGGTCCATTAATTCCGAAGGCTTCAAAGAATTTGGTTCCTGCTAGGGACCGGTTGCTTTGGTCGTCTATGATGGCATACACCTTCATTGCCTTTTCTGGATGTCCCTCGGGCAAAACCTTGATGAGGCATATTCGGGCACAACATTTCTGTGTTTGGCCCTCTCCACATACCTCTGAGCATGAGCAGGAGATGGCTGTGGTGGTGTCAGTCTGATTCTTGGACTCCCCGCCATGACTTGGAGTGGGAGTGGTGGTGACTGCAGCCGGTGTGTCTCTAGCTAGCTGGGTTGGGTGCACGGCTGAAACGTGTTTTTCGCTATCACACTCCTCACACTTGACAATGGATTTACAGTCCTTGGCCATGTGCTCAAGTGATGCGCAGCATTTGAAACAGATCCCAAGCTCTGTGAGGACTTTCTTGCGCTCCTGTAGGGTTTTAGATCTAAACCCTCTGCACTTCTTCAGTGAATGCGGTTTTTTATGGATGGGACATTCTTGATTGAAAGACTTATCTCGTGATGAGATGGTGTTCTGTTTATCTGTGCGTGCTGCAGGTGATGGTAGCTCAGTCTTCCTGACACTCACAGTGTTCTTAATGTCTCTGCGTTTGTGTATGGCACCTTCATACCTTGATGATGATGCACAAGCTGAGATGAAACAATGGTGGTTTATTTTCTCCAAAGGTTAGGACATGCAGAGTGCAGTAATCCAAGTACCTGGCATTGAAATCTTCCAGCGATGCTTGCCTCTGTAGCTACTACGTGGTCAGAAGACTTTGCTTCTAGTAGCTCCTATAAGGGATCTTGCTCTCACAAAAGCTCTGGCTGGAATGAACATCCCAGGAAGTGATGCAAGAGGGTCATCAGACACTCCCATGGGCTGGGCAAAAGAAACAGAGGAGCTGAAAAGTCTGACCAGTAGATGGCAGCAGAGACAAGCATGAAAAACATTAAATAACAGTTTTAACTAAGACAAATAGAAACAGCACAGTGGTACCTCGTAAATCCACAAAGAGAAGAGATGTGACCTGCTCAATCAAGGTAACATATCAATACCCAACAAGTCATTGGCCATGTGCCAAGGGATACTCTTATCCATATCAGACATAATGACAAAAGACACCCGGTTGTGGCCAGTTTATGTACTCACCCCTTCCGGATTATGACCCCAACAGTGCCCACTGGAAACTTCAGTAGTTTAAAAATGATTCTGTAACCAATGCCATCAGTTTGTTTTGCAACAATAAGGTTGCAAAGGTCTTGAGACAGCTCACTGGTTTTATCCATCATTAGATGTTTCTTGTGTGGCACCTTAGTAATGAGACACCTTTTTATAAACCATCAGTTGAATCAGCTGATATTATTTTTCACTAAGTGGCAGGATTGCTTTCTAATTGCTGATAGATTTCTGCTGGTGTCATGACCTTCCATGGCTTTTATACCTCTCTTTATTCATATCTTCAATACTTTTTCCCTGTGTCAATTCTCAATATTACACATAACTTAATTTATGTACATCTCTAGGTTGATTTTTTAGTTTTTTTGCCTGTGTTCATTGAACAGGTTGTTACTGACATCTGGTGAGAAATTCACGTCAATAGCATCTTTTTATCTTTACTTTATTTCTTTGTCCTCTCAAATGACCTACAGTATATTGCCATACATAGTGAGAACCAGATTAGTCTATGAAGCCTAGGATGTGGTTGGGCTTCATAGAAATACAACGCTGGTAGCAAAGGGTTCTTCAGTAGACCCAGATCTTGCATGATAAACCAATGGCACAGTGGTTAACAACAGTAATAAGAGCTAGCTGAGACTGTTGCTGTTTGTGTCCAATGCCGGCTGTATAACACAGCCAGTACCCATCGTGTATGGAGCAGGCTCAGCACTGTAGCCTGCTGCTTACATTCACACACAACATGTATGTAACGCATCAGAAGTTAATGTGTGATAGATTTGAGGGAATTTCGAGAACAGTGTCGCATCTCACACTAAGGGGCATGGAAACATAGCCGTGCATGCACTACTCTATTCCTTCACTTCTATGGGAGTTATAGAGACTATGGAGCACAGCCAACAGTTATTGTTACAATTCCAATAGAAACATGTGAAGGGAGCACAGTCAGCTCTTCACTGCCAGTGTGACGCCCTGGGCAAGCCAGGGGTCACAGGTCATCACACCACCACACCCTACACCCCAGTTAGGAACACCAAAGCTACCAAAATCCTTGTTGCCTTCCTCCAGGGGCTGATGTTCACACCAGGGGGTGGGCCAGGCGGTTGGCTCCACCCACCGAGGAGTTCACAGCCCTGGAGGCGGGAGAACCAAGCAGTTTAGCTCAGGCAGAGCTTGAGTGAGGAAGTAAGATAGAGTTAGGGGAGTGAAGCAGAAGGAAGTAGTAGTGGAGCTAAAGAGGAAAGCTGAGGTAACAGAAAAGGAGTAAAAGTGAGAGTAGTAAAGCCTGAAGTTGGTCCGGCTGTGTGCCCCGGACAGTGACAGCAAGGTCAGCAGACGGCGGTGACAGTCTGCAGGGGGACTGCTCGGAGGTTGCTGGAAGGACCGCGGACGGGTGGTGGCCCGGCGGTCTGGAGCAGTATACGAAGAACAGTCAGCACCAGGGCAGGGGCCTTTCGGATCCCGGCAAGGCTAGGAGTCGCCATAATTTGCCAAATCCGTCAGTGAATGGGACGTCTGTCTCCCAACAACCAAGTCCCGATTGAAGGCAACAGTCCAACCGTAACAGAGAGACACCACCACCACCAGGGCACCAGTTTCTCAGGGCCAGTGCCTGCGGGCAAAGTAGGGCTCCTCCGGCCCATATCCAAGCCGGGGAGCGGGTTACCGGTGGGAACTCATCGCAACCATTATCAACATAGGTGCAGGACAGAGGGACCGTCACCGTCACCTACTGGGGAAAGCAAGTGCAGCCGTCCGTGGGAACCGTCTTTCCAGCCTTGTGTTTCACCGAGAACTGTGTCATCGTCTCAGGCTGAGTGAGTACCACAGTGCCGCAAGGCACAGCGCTGCCCCCGCGTCCCTGCGCCCACCAAGCCCTGCATCTCCCACCTCATCACTGGGCCCCGGGATCACCAACCCCTACCCACGGAGGGGCAACACAACAACTGGCTGCTCCATACCATCCCTCCCGGGATCCCCATACAGAGCAGCGATGGTGTCAACAAATCACCACAACCGTGGGTGGCGTCACGGACAATAAACAATTCCCACACCCAAAACACCCCTTTTCACTCACGGGCGAGGAGCGCCGCTCGAGTCCCCGGGATCCGGTCCATCGCTCGAGCCACCGAGCAGCGGCAGGCCGCAGCAGCCGCAGCGGCAGCCGGACCCGAGCAGTGGGAGAGCGCGGCGTCCCCTCCTCCGCCCGCGACAACTTGGCGTCACGAACAGGATCTTACCGCTCTGCCGTTGGGTAGAGGTGCGCCTTGTGACCGCCGGAGGTATCCGGCTGAAAAATTCCAGAAGTCGGCATCTTTAGCGCGAAAAGTTCCCGCTCGAGCGTCTTCTTGAGTAGCAGAGGCGCGAAGGACAAAACCCCGCCCCAATAGAGGAGGGGCCGGAAAGGAGCTAAGGGGGACGCAATGGCGGCTGGCTGCATGTGAGAGCAGCTATAAAAGCGGGGACGCCAGGACTCTGCACACATCTTGTTCCTGGGAAAAGCCGCCAGCAGCATGTGGATGCCGTCCCGCAACACCGTAGCCCCCGCGCCTGGAACCGCGGCATGAGTAGAGATCCGGACCGCGCAGCTCTACCAACGGCTGCAGGTTAAGATGCAGCTCCTCATGGAGGAGTGGGAGACCGACATGGCGGACGTTATAGCAGCCGTGCGGAGACGCGAGGAGGAAGCGGAGGAAGGGAGGGTGAGTGACCCACGCCCCGATGCCCTGGAAGGGCCGGTCATCGCGGCTGCGGGACCCGGTCCAAGCCCTCTCCCCCCGCTGCCTCCCTCGCCACCCATCTCGGAGGCCGTGACCCCGCCACTAGGCCTGCTACCACCGCAACCGATAGCATTACCCAGCATGCCCGCCCAGACGGGCCGACTTGCAGCCGGAGCCCGTAGTCGACCGGAGGTGCTGCCTTGGAAGGCTCCGAAAACCGCACCGGAGGCGTCTCCAGAGAAAGTCCCCGAGCCGGAGCTGATGAGCCGTTCCGAGCTGGAGGCCCAGCTGCGGAAAGCCCCTGTGCCCATCCCCCACACCTCGGCTGAGGTAGCGCCGGGTTGTCGCTGCAAGGTGGCGCCCAAGGCCGGACCCGTGCGCCGGAGCTCGCAGCAGCGCCGTATTGGGACAGGGAGCCGGTACCGCTGGGCCTGGAGATCGGTGAGAGAGAGAGGAAAAAGGCGGAGCTGGTGGCCCGAGCAATTAGAGAGAAAGAAAGCCTCCGTCAAGCAACATTCCGGGTCCGGGGCCCGCTGTACGAAGGGCAGGTGAGGCGGTTTGATGTACGCCGGGGCTATGGGTTTATATACGAACCGGGCCTGGAGGCCGAAGTGTTTATAGCCCGGCAGGATGTGAATGCCCACTTGCCCGAGGAGCACCCTGGCCGTAACCTGATGCCGGGTGACATCGTACAGTATACCCGGCACTGTGGAGAGAGGGGGTGGTTCGCCCTGGATGCCAAACTGAGGGGCAGCCAGGAGAGCCGAGTGAGTTCTGCACCCCCTCCCTCGGATGAAGCTGAATATCCGGAATAAGGGCAGCGGAGCACCGTTGTCCAGTCCCCATTGGGACCACCAGTCAGTGTGTTTGTGTTTGAAAGTTAAAAATTGGAAATGAAGTAATCAACTGATGGAGTAACCTGATTAACCGTGATTGAGAAAACCGGCCGTTGCCGGCACCGTTGTCCCCGTGGGGACCGCTTAAAAAAGTTTTGCATGGAGAACTTTCCATGGACAAGCCCGTGAACTTGCAGGGCAACCACAAACGTTAGTGGCATGTAAATAAGTTGTTTTACCGTTACCGTTTCCGCAGTTGCCGCCTCCGGAGAGGCAGGTTGGAGGGCCCTCAGCAGAGCAGGCTGGGGCCCAGCCACCACAGGAACCGGTGGCTACCCTCTGGAGGGGAAGGACAGATCCCGCTCGGGTAACTTGTGCTGGACTGGGGTAAAGGGGTGCTGCCTGGGTTTTAGGGGCAGCATTAGGGCCAGGTTACTTGGGTGGGAGAGAGCGGAGACCGTAACCGTAAACCGTTAGTAACGTTTAAGAAATGTGCCTCCCGTTGTGGGATGATGTCATAAGTTGTATGTGTGTTATTCATTTTACCTTTTCAGAAAATAAAATCGGTGTTGGACGGGCAGCCCGCGGACGGTCTGCATTTTGCTAAGGGGGAATGTGACACCCTGGGCAAGCCAGGGGTCACAGGTCATCACACCACCACACCCTACACCCCAGTTAGGAACACCAAGGCTACCAAAATCCTTGTTGCCTTCCTCCAGGGGCTGATGTTCACACCAGGGGGTGGGCCAGGCGGTTGGCTCCACCCACCGAGGAGTTCACAGCCCTGGAGGCGGGAGAACCAAGCAGTTTAGCTCAGGCAGAGCTTGAGTGAGGAAGTAAGATAGAGTTAGGGGAGTGAAGCAGAAGGAAGTAGTAGTGGAGCTAAAGAGGAAAGCTGAGGTAACAGAAAAGTAGTAAAAGTGAGAGTAGTAAAGCCTGAAGTTGGTCCGGCTGTGTGCCCCGGACAGTGACAGCAAGGTCAGCAGACGGCGGTGACAGTCTGCAGGGGGACTGCTCGGAGGTTGCTGGAAGGACCGCGGATGGGTGGTGGCCCGGCGGTCTGGAGCAGTATACGAAGAACAGTCAGCACCAGGGCAGGGGCCTTTCGGATCCCGGCAAGGCTAGGAGTCGCCATAATTTGCCAAATCCGTCAGTGAAGGGGACGCCTGTCTCCCAACAACCAAGTCCCGATTGAAGGCAACAGTCCAACCGTAACAGAGAGACACCGCCACCGCCAGGGCACCAGTTTCTCAGGGCCAGCGCCTGTGGGCAAAGTAGGGCTCCTCCGGCCCATATCCAAGCCGGGGAGCGGGTTACCGGTGGGAACCCATCGCAACCATTATCAACATAGGTGCAGGACAGAGGGACCGTCACCGTCACCTACTGGGGAAAGCAAGTGCAGTCTTTCCAGCCGTGTGTTTCACCGAGAACTGTGTCATCGTCTCAGGCTGAGTGAGTACCACAGTGCCGCAAGGCACAGCGCTGCCCCCGCGTCCCTGCGTCCACCAAGCTCTGCATCTCCCACCTCATCACTGGGCCCCGGGATCACCAACCCCTACCCACGGAGGGGCAACACAACAACTGGCTGCTCCATACCATCCCTCCCGGGATCCCCATACAGAGCAGCGGTGGTGTGAACAAATCACCACAACCGTGGGTGGCGTCACGGACAATAAACAATTCCCACACCCAAAACACCCCTTTTCACTCATGGGCGAGGAGCGCCGCTCGAGTCCCCGGGATCCGGCCCATCGCTCGAGCCACCGAGCAGCGGCAGGCCGCAGCAGCCGCAGCGGCAGCCGGACCCGAGCAGTGGGAGAGCGCGGCGTCCCCTCCTCCACCCGCGACACCAGGACCATACTCGAGATGTGGGACACCCAGGTATCAGACATTCAGGGCATATACTTTGCCAATAATTTCCAAAATGGGAAAACCTTTCTGTAAACAGAACCAAATTGAAAAATAATGCATTGATTTGGGTACTGTGGAACAGACACTTTCCTAACTGAGGCCATCGACCTTTGATGTTTCAAAATCCTGAGTGTTTTGATATCCACTTGGCAAATGAGCTTCAATGTGGATAAATATAGTTATGCAACTGGGCACTGATAATACACGGGAATCATATCATCTAGGGGGAGTAAAACTAGGAGAGTCACTTGTAGAGAAGGATCTGGGTGTACTTGTAGATTACAGACAATATAACTGCATGTAATGTCAATGAGCGGCTTATAAAGCAAGCAAGTTATTGTCATATATTAAAGAAGACATGAGTTTACGGGACAGGGACATACTACCACTGTGTAAAGTGTAAGTTCAACCTCATTTGGAATATGGAGTTCAGTTCTGGACACCAGTTTATAAAAAGGACACCCTGGAGTAAAGGGTGCTTTACCTGCTGCGACATCGCTCGCCCCCGTCGTTCGTGCGACATTTGGTGATCGCTGCCGTAACGAACATTATCGCTACGGCAGTATCACACGCACATACCTGTTCAGCGACGTCGCTGTGACTGCCGAACAATCCCTCCTTCAAGGGGGAGGTGCGTTCGGCGTCACTGCGACGTCACTAAGCGGCCGCCCAATAGCAGAGGAGGGGTGGAGATGAGCGGCCGGAACATGCCGCCCACCTGCTTCCTTCCTCATTGCCGGTGGACGCAGGTATGGAGATGTTCGTCGTTCCTGCGGTGTCACACATGGCGATGAGTGACGACACGGGAACGACGAACAACCAGCGGCATGCACCACCAACGATATTATGAAAAGGAGTGACGTGTCAATGATCAACGATTTTTGCCGTTTTTGCGAGCGTTGATCGTCGCTCCTAGCTGTCACACGCTGCGATGTCGCTAACGACGCCGGATGTGCGTCACAAACACCGTGACCCCGACGATATATCGTTAGCGATGTCGCAGCGTGTAAAGCGGCCTTTAGGCTTCCCTATACTCTCTTGATAGCTGTTGGGTGAATGAGGGTTTCACAGATCGTTTGACCGGCAGCTATCTTGCCTGATTCTCCCTTACACATGATTTCTCTCTCCTGGGGAGACCTGGTCCCAGACATCTCAGTTTATGTCACGTAGAACAAAAGGATCGGCAGTCAGAATTTCCACTTCCCGACATCATCTCTCAGGGGCCTCCAAACACATTAAACTGTAGGCCAAACCAGTCAAATTGTCGATGGTTTCAAAAAAGGCCCCCGGGTCACAGGGGAGAGGTCGCTAGGACGGGTACCGAGATATCGCTGGGACCAGAGCACGAATGGTGCACAGAGCCCTAGGTCAAATGTCAAGTTTCAAATGGTTTGAGAAATACCTGCCCGGTGAGGACACTTTCACAGACTTCATCGAACCAAATAATCCGGGGGCATCAGCAGTAAACTAGGATCGAGTTTCTGACACTTACCTCCCCGCAGGGTCCGCACTGCCCGCCGTACGGAGAAGGAGACTGTACCCCAAAAGAGACAGTCGGGGTTCCCAAATGCTCCTCCACGCTACAGGGACTCAATCTACAGAGAGTGCCAGGGACAGAGCAACCTGGGTCACTACATTGGCACTGATACTCCTGGAACCGGAACCAGCAAGCCGAGTCCATGTGAGTGGAGACTGTTAAAGTTAACCTGGTGTGGTCTCCATTATTGTCCCGCTACATCTCCCAGGCACAGCCATACCTGCAGAGGGTTTACCACGATAGCTGCCACTATCACGATCCCTGGGAGTACCCACGTTGAGCAGCGCCGGTTCTCCATTCTTAACCGCAACCCGCAGATGGCGTCACAAACATTAACTCTATTATCCCCTGTAAATACTCCCCTTTTCTTAAGTGTGGCACCCTGGACAAGCCAGAGGCCACAGAGCACAACACCCACACACCCCACACTCCCGGTCAGGCACACCGAAGTCAGACACAAAACCCTTGTTGCCTTCCTCCAGGGGCTGATGTCCACACCAGGGGGGTGGGCCAGGCGGTTGGTCCCGCCCACCGAGGAGTTCACAGTCCTGGAGGCAGGAAACTGCAGTGAGTTTAGCTCAGGCAGAGCTCGAGTGCGGAGCAGAGTTAAGTGCAGAGAGTAAAAGTGTGCTGAGCTACTGCAGGTGCCCGGGTTGGAGCCCGGGTACGTCCAGCAAGGTTGGCAGACGGTGGTGACCGTCTGCAGGAGTGGCCTATCAGAGCTTAACGTAAAGACAGTGGACGGGCGGTGGCCCAGCGGTACCGGACCGGTACGCGAAGAGAAGAAAGCACCATTTGGCAGGGGCTTACGGACCCCGGCAAGGCTAGGAGTCGCCGTGAATTTGCCGAATCCGTTAGTGAAGGGAACCTCCTGGGTTTCCCAACGACTAAGTCCCGACAGAAGGCAACAGTCCAACCAAGAGAGGGAGACACCGCCACCGCCAAGGCAACCGTTTCCCAGGGCCAGAGCCTGCGGGCAAAAGGGGCTCCTCCGGCCCACATCCAAGCCGGGGAGCGGGTTACCGGTGGGAACCCATTGGAACCATCTACCGTACATAGGTGCAGGGAAAGGCAGTCACCATCAACCTGTCGGGAGAAAACAACACCGCAACCGTCTGTGGGACCCGTCCATCCAGCCGTGTGTTTTACCGAGAACTGTGTCTTCATCATTGGCTGAGTGAGTACCACTGTGCCGTGCGGCACAGCGCTGCCCCCGCGACTCTGCACCTCACCAGGCCCAGTAACCCGCCTGTCATCCATCCCTACCCTATCACCGGGCCCCGGGACAACCAACCCCCTACCCACGGAGGGGAGAACTAACAACAAAGCTGCTCCCTGTCACTGCTCCCGGGATCCCCGTCCAGAGCAGCGGTGGTGTCACCAATATGACCACAACCGTGGGTGGAGTCACGGACAATACCAAATCCCCACAATCAACTCCCCCCCTTTCACTCACGGGTGAGGAACGCCGCTCGAGTCCCCAGGATCCGGCCCACCGCTCGAGCCACCACTGAGCAGCAGCAGCAGCCGGACCCGAGCAGTGGGAGAGCGCAGCGTCCCCAGGGCACGGGACCGGGCAACGGCCACCAGAGTGACATTCCCGTTTGCAACCGCCCGGGACCGAGTACCCCCTTCCCTGGGCGACAAACCCCCTTTTGTAGAAAAATTAGCAACTTTTATTTTAGACCACACTTGGGTGGTAAAGCAGGTGTGGATAGCTATACAAATAAGGTTTAAGCCTAATTTTTACAATTTTCAAGAAGGTGCAAAAGTCAGAATTTTCCTCCAATAGGAGTTTGGCATAAAAAAGAAGAAATAGCTCAAAACAGAAGTGTTATAGGAAAACGTGCCCCAAATGTATCAAACAAAAGGCGTTTGGTAAATGTGAGGATTTTGAGAAACAGTAGAAAGTAAAAAAGGAAGGTCCTTCCTTTCTGGCAGGTCGGGGTCAAGTGCGCCCGTCAACGGTGGTGGACACTCTAAATAACCTAAAGAAAAGGTTCCTTTAAGTGGAAAACTGTTATGAATGAAGATCAGATGTGGTTCGGGGAATAAAACGTCTTTATCGATCATTTCAAGAGTGAGGGGACAACAAAAGACCCCAGTATACAACAAGGTGGGGGTGAGAAGAAAATCACCAATGGAAAAGACTTATTACAGGACGACAGCGGGGAGGGGCGGACGTTATATATCCACAGATAATTATACTGGGAGTAATAAATATATTATATGGCTCTGTATGATAGAATATTATATATTGCATAGTGTAATGTGATGGTATTTTTATTCCATCTATCTTTATTGATCCATTTATTTATCATTTTTGCCCTCTTTTAGGTTTGGTAATGGGAACTTGTTAATGCTGTTGGATTTGAAGGTACTTAAATAAATATATATATATATATAGAGAGATAAAAAGATATTTACATAATTACTAGTGATGAGTGAGAAACGAGCACCCGAGCATGGTAGTGCCCGCTCATCACTAGTCACGAGTACAGAGCACCCGAGCATGGTAGTGCCCGCTCATCACTAGTTACTAGTACTGAGCACCCGAGCATGGTAGTGCCCACTCATCACTAGTTACGAGTACAGAGCACCCGAGCATGGTAGTGCCCACTCATCACTAGTTACGAGTACTGAGCACCCGAGCATGGTAGTGCCCACTCATCACTAGTTACCAGTACTGAGCACCTGAGCATGGTAGTGCCTGCACATCACTAGTTACGAGTACTGAGCACCCGAGCATGGTAGTACCCGCTCATCACTAGTTACCAGTACTGAGCACCTGAACATGGTACTGCCCGCTCATCACTAGTTACGAGTACTGAGCACCCGAGCATGGTAGTGCCCGCTCATCACTAGTTACCAGTACTGAGCACCCGAGCATGGTAGTGCCTGCTTATCACTAGTTACCAGTACTGAGCACCCGAGCATGGTAGTGCCCGCTCATCACTAGTTACAAGTACTGAGCACCCGAGCATGGTAGTGCCCGCTCATCACTAGTTACGAGTGCTGAGCACCCGAGCATGGTAGTCCCACTCATCACTAGTTACGAGTACTGAGCACCCGAGCATAGTAGTGCCCGCTCATCACTAGTTACCAGTACTGAGCCCCCGAGCATGGTAGTGCTCACTCATCACTAGTTACGAGTACTGAGCACCCGAGCATGGTAGTGCCCACTCATCACTAGTTACGGGTACTGAACACCCGAGCATCGTAGTGCCCGCTCGTCACTAGTTACGAGTACTGAGCACCCGAGCATGGTAGTGCCCGCTCATCACTAGTTACGAGTACTGAGCACCCGAGCATGGTAGTGCCTGCTCATCCCTAGTTACGAGTACTGAGCACCCGAGCATGGTAGTGCCCGCTCATCACTAGTTACGAGTACTGAGCACCCGAGCATGGTAGTGGCCGTTCATCACTAGTTACGAGTACTGAGCACCCGAGCATGGTAGTGCCCGCTCATCACTAGTTACAAGTACTGAGCACCCGAGCATGGTAGTGCCCGCTCATCACTAGTTACAAGTACTGAGCACCCGAGCATGGTAGTGCCCGTGTGGCGCCCCTGAGGCTTCCGTCGCCACAGGTCATTGCCCTCCATCAGCGGTGTGATGCCCCATTCCGGGAGAGGAAGAGAGTGAACTCCGGTCCCCTGGTAAATCCACACTACACCCATTGTTAGGTACATACTAGGACCAGGGAAAGTGGCAGGCAACCCTCCCATGCTGCATGCTGGGAGGGGCCGTAAGACCCATCCCTGCTCCTATAGGTTACAGCTTAGCAACTGGGGAGGTGGGAGGCGCCATCTGAGAGCAGACACAGATAGGAAGGTCAAGTTTAGTCAGTCTACCTCAGGGAGAGCAAGGGTGAAGAGCCAGCATGTAGTTGGAAGACACGAACGAGAGAAAGGAGGGAGGAGGAGGCCTGCTGGAGGCAGGCAAGGAGGAGAAAGAAAAGAAAGAAAGAAAGAAGGAAAGAAAGCTCCAAGTCAGACAGGAGCAGAGGAACTGAAAGAGACGCTTCCTGGTGAAGACCCTGGGACCCAGAGGTCCAGGTGACACCACGTAGGAACAGAAGGAGTCGCAGGGCCGCGGGTAGTCCTGGAAGTATCACGAGCAGGCCTAGAGGTACCAAGGAGAGAGGGCCCTAGAAGTGCCACGGGTAGTTGTAGGCTGCGGTGGCCTGTTCCACAGCAACATCGGTGGAGGGATTAAGCTGCGACAGGGGACGGTCCCTAGAGACTGGAGGAGTGCAAAATCATCTCCAAACAGTAAAAACCGAGGCACAGGGACGTTGTAAGCTCCCAGGGCCAGAACCCATAGCAGACTTCCAGAAAAGGGGTAATCAGCCGACAGGTGACCCCCCAGCCTGGAGGCTGTAGTGGAGGCCAAGCCAGGTTTATCCTAACAAAGGCAAGGCTAAGGGAGACAGCAGAAGAAAAAGACACTAAGAGAAGGGCACCGGCTTCCACTCTCTGAATCACCCAGAAACGGCGGAGGTCCCTGACAGTGGTCCCAGCAGTCCAAGGGTCCCTACAGTTGTGACAAGAACTGTGAGTAAAGAACTTGAACTGCACCCTTGAAGTGGTCTCTGTTATTTCCGTTGCATAGACATTCACAAGCACCAACTGTGCCCCGGGCATTGCTCCACCTGTGGGGAGCAGTACTACCATTGCTGCCATAATATCATCCCGGAGGCCTCATACAGCAGCGGCGGCTTATTAGCCGCATACCACAGGTGGCGTCACGAACACAAACCCCAAGTCACCAGCCATATTTAACTGACACCCACCAGGGCCACGGAGTCGGGCCCCGCCACCACTGACAACCACCGGACTAGTCCGGCCCGGCACCGGGTGTCCCATAGCCCTGGGGTGGGCGAGTCAATTTTGGCGTCACGAACAGGATATCGTGCCCGGTCACACCGGGTACTGTGCGCCTGAAGAATCGTGAAACAGACTGTGTATTACAGCGAGAAACCGCCGCCATTAGCGCTGCTGAGAGCGGGAAGAAGGGGGGCGTGTCAGAAGAAAGGGCGCGAAGAGAAGCCCCGCCCCCTTGTCCAAGAAAAGAGCGCGAAGCGGTGCCCGCCATAGAAGGCGGAACAAGAAGAAATGGCGACCAGATAAGCTGGCCGGCTGGCAGAGAGAGTCTAAATGCCAGACCAGCAGATAAAGACAATGTACCTTATCGCAAACGGAGTGATGCCGGTCGTGATGGACTGGGCGCCAGTCTGGCGCCAGATGCTAGTGCAGCCCCCTGCCCCGCCTCCGAGAAGGGAAAGGGAGCAGCCGAGTGGCGTGGTCGAGCACCCGAGCAGTGTCCCAGGCAGCATTCCCCAGGTCGGAAGTATGGCGGAGGAGCTGCAGCAAGGTGCACCAGGGACCGGAAGAGTGGATCCCGAGCTGGACTTGCTGAGAGAAGAAGTGCGAGTCCTGGCCCGGAGGCTGAGTAGTGTGGAAGTGGAAGCGGACCGGCAGAAAGAAACGCCGAGGGTGCCGGAGGATCTGGAGCGGTGGATGGATGCCGCGGAGCAGAAGCAGGGTGAGCAACCAGAAACCCCGTCCAGTCCAGACCCAGGGCCCCGCCACGCGCCCCCGCTTAGCCCCTTCACTGACCCCCTGGCCTTCCCGGCCTACCCCGCGGACGCCCGGTGGGGCACCGGAGGCCTGCCTGAAACCCCCGCAGACGGAGCCTGGGGTGGGGTGAACTCTGAACAACTAGTGGGCCCCCTGCCGAGTCCCCCTGTGAGCCTCCTGGGAATGGCATCCCCGGGAGTGAATTGGGACGCAGCGCCCATAGAAACCAGGGGACTGCAGCGGCCGCTGCTCCCCAAGGAAACTCCCCTGGCCAACGAGATGACGTGCCGGAGGCTGGTGGTCGAGTACCAGAGGGAGCGGGAACTCCGGGAGGAGAAACGAAGGGCCCGAGAAGTCGCCAATCTGGCCTCCAAAGAAGAGGTCAGGAAGGCCCTGAAGGGAACCGAGTGCCCAGTAAGACGGGGCACCGTAGTTGATTTCCGGCAGAAAGGCGGCTGGGGCTTCATCCGGGAGCCCGGCCTGGGCAAAGACGTGTTTGTGGCCCGGAGAGACATTGAGGAGCACCTGCCCAGAGGCCACCCAGGGCGCGATGCCAGGCCGGGTGATGTGATGGAGTATACCCGGCTGATGGGGGACCGTGGATGGTACGCGCTGCATGCGCATATTCTGCGGGAAGAAGCGGCCCCAGAAGAGCCAGAGTGGCGCCGCACAGCACAAGAGCGCAGCATCTCTCCAAGCAGCAGCACCACCTCAAGGCAGACCCAGGCCACAGAACTGAGCAGAGGTCCTGCGACAGCCACTCAGGAGACGCAGACCAGGATCTCCATGGCGTGTGTGATGCAGGGAGCCCGGCCAAAGCAGGGCCCTAGAGACCACAGCAACAGCCCCCTGCAGACAAGCAGCCCTCTGCAGCAACGCCGTACAACACCTACAAGCAGCCCCACTCCAATCCAGGCTGCAGCACAGCGCAGAAGGTCAGGGACCAGCGCCCAGGGGACCCAGACGATGATCTCGTCGGCGTACCTGCTGCCAGGAGCCATGCCGGAGTGGGACCCTGATATCTACCCTCGAGAGTAAAGAAGATGAAGAGATGCTGAACTGTACATAGCCCCTCATTCTTTTTGAAGAAGTCCCTCGTGTTTTGTCCCTTATTCTTTTCGAAGATGACACCCCTTCCTGCTGTACTGCCCCTGATGCTTTTTGAAGACGTCACCCCCCATGTTATGTGTTACCGGGCCACTGAACTGGAATGTGGGCCCCGGTGGAAGTGTATGTGTCATGTCATACCAGGCCACTGGACTTAGTGGCTGGTATGTTGTTTATGTGTCCTATGTAACCAGGCCATTGGACTTAATGGCTGGTTGATTTCGTCCCCTTATTGTTTGATTGAAAGAAACGAACTGCCGGGCTACTGGACTTGTTGAAGCCGAAAATGTATATAGTTGCACCCGTTGTGCCCCCTACCAGAATTATGGGGGAAGTGCCCAAACTGTGCAATGAACTGAAAGTGCACACATAGTTTCTTTATAAGAAGTTCGCAACGTTTACTGATATGTGCCTCCCATAAAGGGAAGAAATGTTTTATTGTTTTAGGTTTTGCATACCAAAAATGTTTTGCAGTTCTTCCACATGTTTTTGTTGTTTTTCAGCCCGAGGACGTGCTGGGATTTGCTGTGGGGGAGTGTGGCGCCCCTGAGGCTTCCGTCGCCACAGGTCATTGCACCCCATCAGCGGTGTGATGCCCCATTCTGGGAGAGGAAGAGAGTGAACTCCGGTCCCCTGGTAAATCCACACTACACCCATTGTTAGGTACATACTAGGACCAGGGAAAGTGGCAGGCAACCCTCCCATGCTGCATGCTGGGAGGGGCCGTAAGACCCATCCCTGCTCCTATAGGTTACAGCTTAGCAACTGGGGAGGTGGGAGGAGCCATCTGAGAGCAGACACAGATAGGAAGGTCAAGTTTAGTCAGTCTACCTCAGGGAGAGCAAGGGTGAAGAGCCAGCATGTAGTTGGAAGACAAGAACGAGAGAAAGGAGGGAGGAGGAGGCCTGCTGGAGGCAGGCAAGGAGGAGAAAGAAAAGAAAGAAAGAAAGAAGGAAAGAAAGCTCCAAGTCAGACAGGAGCAGAGGAACTGAAAGAGACGCTTCCTGGTGAAGACCCTGGGACCCAGAGGTCCAGGTGACACCACGTAGGAACAGAAGGAGTCGCAGGGCCGCGGGTAGTCCTGGAAGTATCACGAGCAGGCCTAGAGGTACCAAGGAGAGAGGGCCCTAGAAGTGCCACGGGTAGTTGTAGGCTGCGGTGGCCTGTTCCACAGCAACATCGGTGGAGGGATTAAGCTGCGACAGGGGACGGTCCCTAGAGACTGGAGGAGTGCAAAGACAATCTCAAAACAGTAAAAACCGAGGCCCAGGGAACGTTGTAAACTCCCAGGGCCAGAACCCATAGCAGACCTTCGGAAAAGGGGTAATCAGCCGACAGGTGACCCCCCAGCCTGGAGGCTGTAGTGGAGGCCAAGCCAGGTCCATCCTACCAAAAGGCAAGGCTAAGGAAGACAGCAGAAGAAAGAGACACTAAGAGAAGGGTACCGGCTTTTACTCTCTGAATCACCCAGAAACGGCGGAGGTCCCTGACAGTGGTCCCAGCAGTCCAAGGGCCCCTACAGCTGTGACAAGAACTGTGAGTAAAGAACTTGAACTGCACCCTTGAACTTGAAGTGGTCTCTGTTATTTCCGTTGCATAGACATTCACAAGCACCAACTGTGCCCCGGGCATTGTTCCACCTGTGGGGAGCAGTACTACCATTGCTGCCATAATATCATCCCGGAGGCCTCACACAGCAGCGGCGGCTTATTAGCCGCATACCACAGGTGGCGTCACGAACACAAACCCCAAGTCACCAGCCATATTTAACTGACACCCACCAGGGCCACGGAGTCGGGCCCCGCCACCACTGACAACCACCGGACTAGTCCGGCCCGGCACCGGGTGTCCGATAGCCCTGGGGTGGGCGAGTCACCCGCTCATCACTAGTTACAAGTACTGAGCACCCGAGCATGGTAGTGTCCACTCATCACTAGTTACGAGTACTGAGCACCTGAGCATGGTAGTGCCCACTCATCACTAGTTACAAGTACTGAGCACCCGAGCATGGTAGTGCCCGCTCATCACTAGTTACAAGTACTGAGCACCTGAGCATGGTAGTGCCCGCTCATCACTAGTTACAAGTACTGAGCACCCGAGCATGGTAGTGCCCACTCATCACTAGTTACAAGTACTGAGCACCTGAGCATGGTAGTGCCCGCTCATCACTAGTTACAAGTACTGAGCACCTGAGCATGGTAGTGCCCGCTCATCATTAGTTACAAGTACTGAGCACCCGAGCATGGTAGTGCCCGCTCATCACTAGTTACAAGTACTGAGCACCTGAGCATGGTAGTGCCCGCTCATCATTAGTTACAAGTACTGAGCACCCGAGCATGGTAGTGCCCGCTCATCATTAGTTACAAGTACTGAGCACCCGAGCATGGTAGTGCCCGCTCATCACTAGTTACGAGTATTGAGCACCCAAGCATGGTAGTGCCCGCTCATCACTAGTTACAAGTACTGAGCACGCGAGCATGGTAGTGCCCGCTCATCACTAGTTACGAGTATTGAACACCCGAGCATGGTAGTGCCCGCTCATCATTAGTTACAAGTACTGAGCACCCGAGCATGGTAGTGCCCGCTCATCACTAGTTACAAGTACTGAGCACCCGAGCATGGTAGTGCCCGCTCATCACTAGTTACAAGTACTGAGCACCCGAGCATGGTAGTGTCCACTCATCACTAGTTACGAGTACTGAGCACCTGAGCATGGTAGTGCCCACTCATCACTAGTTACAAGTACTGAGCACCCGAGCATGGTAGTGCCCGCTCATCACTAGTTACAAGTACTGAGCACCTGAGCATGGTAGTGCCCGCTCATCACTAGTTACAAGTACTGAGCACCCGAGCATGGTAGTGCCCACTCATCACTAGTTACAAGTACTGAGCACCTGAGCATGGTAGTGCCCGCTCATCACTAGTTACAAGTACTGAGCACCTGAGTATGGTAGTGCCCGCTCATCATTAGTTACAAGTACTGAGCACCCGAGCATGGTAGTGCCCGCTCATCACTAGTTACAAGTACTGAGCACCCGAGCATGGTAGTGCCCGCTCATCACTAGTTACAAGTACTGAGCACCCGAGCATGGTAGTGTCCACTCATCACTAGTTACGAGTACTGAGCACCTGAGCATGGTAGTGCCCACTCATCACTAGTTACAAGTACTGAGCACCCGAGCATGGTAGTGCCCGCTCATCACTAGTTACAAGTACTGAGCACCCGAGCATGGTAGTGCCCACTCATCACTAGTTACAAGTACTGAGCACCTGAGCATGGTAGTGCCCGCTCATCACTAGTTACAAGTACTGAGCACCTGAGCATGGTAGTGCCCGCTCATCATTAGTTACAAGTACTGAGCACCCGAGCATGGTAGTGCCCGCTCATCACTAGTTACAAGTACTGAGCACCTGAGCATGGTAGTGCCCGCTCATCATTAGTTACAAGTACTGAGCACCCGAGCATGGTAGTGCCCGCTCATCATTAGTTACAAGTACTGAGCACCCGAGCATGGTAGTGCCCGCTCATCACTAGTTACAAGTACTGAGCACCTGAGCATGGTAGTGCCCGCTCATCATTAGTTACAAGTACAGAGCACCCGAGCATGGTAGTACCCGCTCATCACTAGTTACGAGTACAGAGCACCCGAGCATGGTAGTGCCCGCTCATCACTAGTTACGAGTACTGAGCACCTGAGCATGGTAGTGCCCGCTCATCATTAGTTACAAGTACTGAGCACCCGAGCATGGTAGTGCCCGCTCATCATTAGTTACAAGTACTGAGCACCCGAGCATGGTAGTGCCCGCTCATCACTAGTTACAAGTACTGAGCACCTGAGCATGGTAGTGCCCGCTCATCATTAGTTACAAGTACAGAGCACCCGAGCATGGTAGTACCCGCTCATCACTAGTTACGAGTACAGAGCACCCGAGCATGGTAGTGCCCGCTCATCACTAGTTACGAGTACTGAGCACCTGAGCATGGTAGTGCCCGCTCATTACTAGTTACGAGTACTGAGTACCCGAGCATGGTAGTGGCCGTTCATCACTAGTTACGAGTACTGAGCACCCGAGCATGGTAGTGCCCGCTCATCACTAGTTACAAGTACTGAGCACCCGAGCATGGTAGTGCCCGCTCATCATTAGTCCTTATCTTTTACAGTCATGAAGGTGGAGATGAGAAGTCTAGCTGGAATATCCCTCTCAATCTGACTTGTATGAAGTTCTTGTGGACAGGGTTTGGAATCATACTGAGGGACGTCAATCAAGCCAAATTAGGTGGCATAATTGAACCGTCAGTTTGACCATCTCCAACTCCTTGACTGCAAGAAGGTATATACCGTAGCACGTGGCGTCATTAGACAACACAGAAGGGGCTCAGTCACTGGAGGCAAAAAAAGTTGCCGTTAGGTTCCTTTTATGGATTGTAAAATGAAAGCTGTAGATATTCTCTAATCTGCTGTTACTAATAAAACAGAATTATTTTTTCATTCATTTATTTATTTATTTTATTTATTTATTGGATTTTTTTTGTACTTAAAATCTAGTAAATTAAGAAATAGTTATATAATTATTAGAATTGTTACTCTGTATTTACAGCGCAATGTGTACACGTATGGCAATGATAATGTCCAAAGCGGTAACCTTGGACGTGTGCATTTATGCATCTGTAAAAGGTTAAGTTCTCCATTCCCTACAGAGAGCTTCTTGTTAAAGAGACGGCACCGAGGCTCAGCCGTAAGAGAAATCTGAACTTTTCTCCCCAGCGACTTCTCCGCATGTTTTCTTAATAAACCCGCTCTGGATGTGACCTTCCTGTGTTCTATCTCTGGCAGAGAAGTCTACATGCCCTATATGCGTCCATGGGCTCCTTGTGAGACTTGGGTTACTCTTTAAGGTGTGAAGTCTCCAGTACATGACAGACACTTAACTAACCATCGTTCCATTTTTATTTTAGTTTTACTAAATAGATATCTAAATAAATAGTACGCATGAAAATAAAAAACTTTTATAAAATACATTATTATAGAAATCCGCTTTTTCCTCCTCCTGGACTAATCTTTTATTGTAAAAAAAATTCTCATTTCATGTGTAAAATGTGTCTTCCATGAATACAGATGTTCCCATTATTGAGATAGGAGATAACAGTTGGTGCTCATAAAATTTTATGGAGAACTGTAACTGTTGTTGTATAGAATATCTGTGTCTCCTCCCATCTGCATAGAACCTTAAAAGAACTAATTGTCATCTCCTATCTCAGTAATGGGAAAATCTGTCTTCACTGAACACAGATTTTCCAGATTTTACCCATGAATTAAGAGTGAGATCAGCCCAGCAGGAGAAAGAAGCAGGGTTCTCTGTTAAGATATACTATAAAGTTCCTTATTGCCTTATTGTCATGTGCACTATTAATTTGCGGAAAAAAAAATATAAATATACTATATATATATATATATATATATATATATACTATATATATATATATATATATATATATATATATACACACATATATATATATACAGTATATATACCATATATATATATATATATATATATATATATATATAAATATATATATATATATATATATATATATATATATGAGAACAGACTAGACAGAGTCTTTGTGTTTGCTTAATAAGAAGAGCCCATACAAGCCAAAGTTTAGAAAGATATTAAATTTTTTTTTTTAATGTGCTGTTGGGTACAAAAACACATAAATATACATAAAGACCAGAGGGGAAGGTGTTGAAGGGGAAAGAACCCCCATGTGTCCCGGAAATAGAAAGGGAAGATTATTCCTCAGCCGTGATCATAGAGAGATTATTATGGGCAATTGCTTCGTCGGGGGACAGATTCACACAGTATATATATATATATATATATATATATATATATATATATATATATATATATATATAATGACAGGTATTCTTTAAGGACTTCGAACCTGAACCAATGCTTAAAAGAGTTCTGGAGAAGCTCAATTTCGAAACATGCTTGTCGGTGTGCCTTTATTATAATATTAGATATGGCTGCACTAGGTTTGTAATATGGCGGCACATCCACCAAAGTGACTGCCTGTGGAAACACTTGTATAACGTCGCTAAATAAACCATAGAATATACCTAATTATTGAGGATCGAGGCCCAGTTTGCCGCACCCCTCGATCTGGATACTACTCTCCATCAGTTTTGGACCCAGCGATGTTAAAATGTTAACTGTTTAAATTTATTTTTATTTTATTACTTGCGTTAGGGTTGGATGTGATCTTAGTTTTTCTTTTTTTTACATAATTTATTGGTCCCCTTGCGGAAGCTGATACTTCAAGGCTATAATATTCTAAATTTACCCAAATTTGCCAATCACCTATGAAGCTCAGACAAAGGCTGGGCTTCACATGAATATAAATATGGAGCAATGATGGGGGGGGTCTTCATTAGGCCCACTAGATATTGCAAATTTACCGAAATGTACCAATCACCTAAGAAACTCAGACAAAGGCTGGGCTTCACAGAAATATAAATATGGAAGCAATGGGGGGGGTTCATTAGTCCCACTGGATATTGTAAATTTACTAAAATGTACCAATCACCTAAGAAGCTCAGACAAAGGCTGGGCTTCACAGGAATACAAATATGGAAGCAATGGGGGGGATCTTCATTAGGCCCACTGGATATTGTAAATTTACCGAAATTTACCAATCACCTACAAAGCTCAGACAAAGGATGGGCTTCACAGCAAAATAAATATGGAAGACATGGTGGATCTTCATTAGGCCCACTGGATATTGTAAATTTAACAAAATTTACTAATCACCTATGAAGCTCAGACAAAGATTGTGCTTCACAGGAATACAAATATGGCAGACATGGGGGGGATCTTCATTAGGCCCATTGGCTGCAATGATAAGAATATTGGTGCCTCCTGTTATTATGTTGCAGGGTGGCTGGAGAGCATCAAAATTAACATCGCCCTCCATTCCTAACCTCTTAAATGCTGCGTTCAAAATGAACAGTGGCATCTAAACGGTCAAACTGCCATGATCGGAGCAGCGCGTACATGATCTATGGATGTCGCCAATCGAAACCTGGACAAAGTGGGCCCTTCACTGACATATTTGACAAAATTGCTGTAGTCTTGTGATGCCACTGGCAGTTTTGATTATTACCACAACTCTTTTGACACAAAAAAATTCCTTATAAGTTTAGACTTTTTGAACAGTTTTTTTGTCACCATTTGGAGAAAATAACAGTTTGAGGAAATTTGTGGTACCAAAAATCAATCAAATCATCAATCAGATTTTCTTTGAAAAAGCATGAAAAACATTTTAAGAGTAAACACATTTTTTTCACAGTAACATGAGATTTTTATTTAGTTTTTAAGGCATTTTATGACTTTTTTCCCCTCTATTATATCTTATTTGCCACATGTGTTTTCGTGGTGTTATCACATCAGAAATTGTGGACTTAAGAGACTCCATTTTGAATCACATGATTTGTAATATGAAAAGCGCCACAAAGAAATATTTTCCACAGAAGCAAAAAGCCACAAGCCACTAAAAAGCTGCACCCGAATCACTACAGTACACTACTACAAACGTCACCAAAACGCCACAAACAAAAAAAACACACTAGGCCTCACTTAGCAACAATGTCTGAAAGGAAAAGTCTCCTTGTTGCCCATAGCGACCAATCACAGCTCGGTTTTCATTTCATAAACTGATGTGGTAAAATGAAAACTGCGCTGTCATTGGTTGCTAAGGGCAAAAAAGTCAGCTCGAAATTTTTAGACAATATTAGTCTACGTAACTAAGATTGCCGCCCATAGCAACTGATCAGCGTTCATATATAGAGCCGCACCATGGCAACAGAATGTAGTCTCTGGTTGCTAAGGAAAGGAAGCCTAGTTTTTTTAGGTGTATATAGTACACGAAGGCCAATGTGACGGTCTCCGGGTATTTCTGTGACATGGAATGGCGTCCACACGCCTTAGATAGGTATCAGATGCGAAATATTCCTCCCAATCCTCCCATTCACGTAAACACTATCATTATTTTTTTTTTATTTATTTCTTTATTTTAATTATTTTTTTCTTTACGTTCTTTACATTAGGGGTAATTAACTTTGTGTGTGAAAAATAAAGTGAAAATTAAGTAGTTAATGATTTCAGTAGCATATGTATATATATATATATATATATATATATATGCTACTAAAATCATTAACTACTTAATTTTCACTTTATTTTTCATACACAAAGTTAATTACCCTTAATGTAAAGAACGTAAAGAAAAAATAAAAAATTTAATTATTATTATTGATATATTAATATTCATATTATTAATATATATATATATATATATATATATATATATATATATATATATACACACACATATATTTATATATTAATATATATATATATAATATATTATATATATATATTAATAATATGAATATTAATATATCAATAATAATAATTTAAATATAATATAATATATATATATATATATATATATATATATATACAGTGTATATATAATATATATATATATATTTATTTATATATTTAATAATAATGTTTATTCATTTATAGAGCGCTGTTAATTCCACAGCACTTTACATACATTGGCAACACTGTCCCCATTGGGGCTCACAATCTAGGTTCCCTATGAGTATGTTTTTGGAGTAAACCCACACAAACACGGGGAGAACATACAAACTCCTTGCAGATGTTGACCTTGGAGGGATTTTAACCCAGGACCCAAGTGCTGCAAGACTACAGTGCTAACCACTGAGCCACCATGCTGCCCATATGTATATATCACGTATATATAGCTACTAAAAACATTTACTAATTAATTTTCACTTTATTTTTCACTACCCTAGGGTATTTGACCCCAGGATCATTTGTACAATATACTGCAATATTTAAAGTGGTTTTCTCATCTTCACAGATAGATATTGTCGGATAGGGCTGGTAAAAACAAGCACTTTTGCAGTTTACTGCTTCTTAAAATTTCCAGCCGTTCTTGAGATATTAACACTTTTCTCTTTTGTTTACAGCTCATTGCCTAAGAGACCGACCACCGCCGCTGTCTACCCTGTAAGCTCCATACTGAATCTGGCTGATACTTGTTGTTAACACCGGCTCCAGCCATACTGGTCAGTTGTAAAACGATGTCTAGAAGTTCACTGGAAAAGAGTTTTCTAAGCACTGAGCATGTTCTGCTGTCTAGCAGCGGTGGTCGGTCTCCAAGGCAACGAGATGTAAACAAAAGAAAAGTGTTAATATCTCGTGAATGGCTGAAAATTTTAAGAAGGAGTAAATTGCAAAATTGCTTGTATTTAAAAGCTCTGTCCAATAATGCTCATTTGTAAAGATGGGAAAACCCCTTTAAGTATTCCAGCATACATTGAAATTGAAAGTTGGTAGAACCAAGATTGCACTGACGTGGCCTTCAGTGACTCCCATCTACTATGGGCTACTGAGTGCCGTCTGTTAGTGGTCGCAGCAGGGGAATGGTTAGATTGCTCCGATCGCTGCTGTTAGACGCAGGTGCAGGCTGTATAACACAGATGGCATTTGCCAGGTATGGTTTGGACTCAGCTTTTGACCCTGCTCCATAAATGTGAACCCTGGCAAGGATATACTGTTACATCCAAGTGGTTATGGCGGAAGATTTATTAAGACAAAAATGCTCCAATTATATGATGTAATATGAGAATCTCGGAAGGAGTGGAGTCTAGCGGCCTGCGAGGGGTCACTTACTAACACTCACCCTCTGGTTTACGCATCACCATTCATCCCAATCACCCACGACACGGCGCTGCGTAAAATATAATCCCATCTGGATGATATAAGCGAGAAAAGTCATTCACCAAACATTGCAAGAAACCTCCTCCCTCCACTTATTAAACCTAGCAACAGCCTATGTCATCTGTCAAAATAATGCGCCTCCATCCTCAACGTCCTACGACGAAACCTGGACTCCTCCGACACATCATCCATAACTAAATCAGTCATCGACTTCCATGAAATCCGGGTTAATAGACTCCAATGATCTGTCATCTCCAGAGAGGAATCGAGAACCATAAAAAAAGAGTGAAATCCAGGTACAGCAAAGCGAGGAAGTTAGGAAAACTCCGTAACACACTCAGCTCTGCTACATCTCGTCAAAAGGCAACCGCCAAAGATATGCCTTACTTATCGGTATTAAATAAAATAAATCTTTTTCACGCAGATGGCGATGAATATAGATGTAGCAGAGCTGACTTTGTTATTGTAGTTCATGTATAGTGATATCATCATGAATTACGCCAGATGAGCGTTTCGGCTCTGCTACATCTGTAAACTTTAACGTCAAAATTCTCAAGAAAAAAAAATCCCAGAAACTCACCGAGTCTGCGGAGTGGGAGAAGTCATAGATCCGTGAGTGAGGACTTTCACAAAGCAGCAACAGATGGAGGTGGCTGGAGACAGGAAAGACTTTGTCGGATGCTTGGTTGGAGTTTGCAGCAGCAGCAACCGGTAGAAATATCGATATGGAGTATGGATGTTCTTCTATAAGCCGGTGGTAAATAAGGATATAGTGCAGAGTCCTGTGCTTCTGGATGGAGAAAGATGTGAACTGACTCAGTCGCTGGCAGTGGTCTCAGCCCAGAGTATGAGTCTATCCTCCTCTCCAATCATAGATGAGTGAAAACCGACCAGAGTCCTCCCAGACTGAAACTTCCACAACTGCAGCATCATATACCCCACAGACCACCACACACGAGCCTGGAAAACAAACCCCAGCACGCTAAAGCACTGAATGCGGACTGTATACATTCCTGCGCTGAAAGCCGCAGAGCTAAAAGCCAACGCAAGCACATAAACAAATAGAAAAAGGAAAAAAGAAAACACAAAAAGGCAAAAACAAACAGTAAAACATAACAGGGCGAAAATTAAAATTTGTGAAAACTTACTAAAAGATGACGTGGTACTATTACAGTTTATCCTCACAATAAAAAGTACTGAAAGTAATAAAAAAACTAAAATAACTAAATAAATAATTATTAAAACTAAATTGATTAATAATAGTAATAAGAATAATAATAATAGAAGCCAGTGTATCTTTCAGGGTAACATAGCCTAGAATGGTTTTGTGTGCCACTGCAAGCCAGCTCCAGAAGGGGGCCCCATGTAGTTTTTCTATTCAATAATTGCCTAATATTAATATTGATATTAGTATTATTTTATATCCCAGCAATTCCATTTTATTACATTGCCTCTCAGTATCTCTGCAGACTCTAGAGTTTTGTGGCCAATTTTATACTTTTAGTTGTAATATTTATATTATGACTCCTGAAGAAGCTTGTGAGCGAAACGTAAGTCGAAGTCCTGATTATATATAAAAATGGTGTAATAACTGCATATAGCAGGCATGGATATGTGTATATATACTTACATTATGATTCCTGAAGAAGCTTGTGAGCGAAACGTATGTCGGAGTCCTGATTTACATGCTGTTCATTTCTGCATGGCATGTGTTCTAATTTTGATATATGCAGTGTATAGTCATATATTAATGTAAATTATATATTGAATTATTGTTTGAGTATATCCTATACTTACCTCTCCCTGCTATTTTTATATATATATATATATATATATATATATATATATATTATAAAGAAAAATAGCAGGTAGCTATAGGATGTACTCAAGCAATAGTTCAATATACATGTTACATGAATATATGACTATAAACTGCATATATCAAAATTAGAACATATACCATGCAAAAATAAACAACATGTAAATCAGGACTCCAACTTACCTTTCGCTAACAAGCTTTTTCAAGGGTCATAATATAAATATACAGTGCCTACAAGTAGTATTCAACCCCCCTGCAGATTTAGCAGGTTTACACATTCGGAATTAACTTGGCATTGTGACATTTGGACTGTAGATCAGCCTGGAAGTGTGAAATGCACTGCAGCAAAAAAGAATGTTATTTCTTTTTTTTTTTTTTTTTAAATTGTGAAAAGTTTATTCAGAGGGTCATTTATTATTCAACCCCTCAAACCACCAGAATTCTGTTTGGTTCCCCTAAAGTATTAAGAAGTATTTCAGGCACAAAGAACAATGAGCTTCACATGTTTGGATTAATTATCTCTTTTTCCAGCCTTTTCTGACTATTTAAGACCCTCCCCAAACTTGTGAGCAGCACTCATACATGGTCAACATGGGAAAGACAAAGGAGCATTCCAAGGCCATCAGAGACAAGATCGTGGAGGGTCACAAGGCTGGCAAGGGGTACAAAACCCTTTCCAAGGAGTTGGGCCTACCTGTCTCCACTGTTGGGAGCATCATCCGGAAGTTGAATGCTTATGGAACTACTGTTAGCCTTCCACGACCTGGACAGCCTTTGAAAGTTTCCTCCCGTGCCGAGGCCAGGCTTGTCCGAAGAGTCAAGGCTAACCCAAGGACAACAAGGAAGGAGCTCCGGGAAGATCTCATGGCAGTGGGGACATTGGTTTCAGTCAATACCATAAGTAACGTACTCCACCGCAATGGTCTCCGTTCCAGACGAGCCCATAAGGTACCTTTACTTTCAAAGCGTCATGTCAAGGCTCGTCTACAGTTTGCTCATGATCACTTGGATGACTCTGAGACAGACTGGTTCAAGGTTCTCTGGTCTGATGAGATCAAGATCGAGATCTTTGGTGCCAACCACATACGTGACGTTCGGAGACTGGATGGCACTGCATACGACCCCCAAGAATACCATCCCTACAGTCAAGCATGGTGGTGGCAGCATCATGCTGTGGGGCTGTTTCTCAGCCAAGGGGCCTGGCCATCTGGTCCGCATCCATGGGAAGATGGATAGCACGGCCTACCTGGAGATTTTGGCCAAGAACCTCCGCTCCTCCATCAAGGATCTTAAGATGGGTCGTCATTTCATCTTCCAACAAGACAACGATCCAAAGCACACAGCCAAGAAAGCCAAGGCCTGGTTCAAGAGGGAAAAAATCAAGGTGTTGCAGTGGCCTAGTCAGTCTCCTGACCTTAATCCAATTGAAAACTTGTGGAAGGAGCTCAAGATTAAAGTCCACATGAGACACCCAAAGAACCTAGATAACTTGGAGAAGATCTGCATGGAGGAGTGGGCCAAGATAACTCCAGAGACCTGTGCCGGCCTGATCAGGTCTTATAAAAGACGATTATTAGCTGTAATTGCAAACAAGGGTTATTCCACAAAATATTAAACCTAGGGGTTGAATAATAATTGACCCACACTTTTATGTTGAAAATTTATTAAAATTTAACTGAGCAACATAACTTGTTGGTTTGTAAGATTTATGCATATGTTAATAAATCCTGCTCTTGTTTGAAGTTTGCAGGCTCTAACTTATTTGCATCTTATCAAACCTGCTAAATCTGCAGGGGGTTGAATACTACTTGTAGGCACTGTATATACACACATATCTGTGCTTGCTATATGCAGCTCATATGCAGTTAATACAATATTATATATATATATATATATATATATATATATATATATATATTCTTTTTCTTGTAAACTTTCATCTGTGTATTGTTCCCCATTCAATTTTAAGTATAATATTTTAACTTTATACCAATGAAAAGAATAAAATTATATTTTGATATTATTCTGTGGTTATTCACTTTGCTTGCTGTGTATATTTATATTCTTTATGTAAACAACTTATACATGTACATAATATATATAACTATTTACTGTCTGTGCATTTCCATTGTTTTTATATTTTTTTCCATCACTTTCAGTGATGCCACTAGCGATGATGTGACGCCCTGGGCAAGCCAGGGGTCACAGGTCACAACACCACACACACCCCACATCCCAGCAGGAACACCTAGGTCAGACCAGAAATCCTTGTTGCCTTCCTCCAGGGGCTGATGTCCACACCAGGGGGTGGAGCCAGGCGGTTGGTCTCCACCCACCGAGGAGTTCACAGCCCTGGAGGCGGGAAAAACAGGCACTTAGCTCAGGCAGAGCTTGAGTGAGGAGTAAAACAGTTGCAGATAGAGTTAGTTGAGTTGGAGAGTTGAAAGTGTGAGGAGTAAACAGTAGAGTTGTAGTGAGAGAAGGAAGAAGTAGCAGGAGAAAAGTGACAGCAAGAAGCCTGAAGTTGGTCCGGGTGTGTGCTCCGGACTGAGACAGCAAGGTTGACAGACGGCGGTGACCGTCTGCAGGAGAGACTGCTCGGAGGTTGCCGAAAGGACCGTGGACGGGTGGTGACCCGGCGGTACCGGAGCGGTATACAAAGCACCAGTGGCAGGGGCCTTTCAGATCCCGGCAAGGCTAGGAGTCGCCGAATTTGCCAAATCCGTCAATAAAGGGGACCTCCGGGTCTCCCAGCAGCAAAGTCCCGAGTGAAGGCAACCGTCCAACCGTGAAGGGGAGACACCGCCAAGGCACCAGTTTCCCAGGGCCAGCGCCTGCGGGCAAGAGTGGGGCTCCTCCGGCCCATATCCAAGTCGGGGAGCGGGTTACCGGTGGGAATCCATCGCTACCAACATTGAACTTAGGTGCAGGGAAGAGACTGTCACCGTTAACTGCAGGGAACATTAGCACCGCAGCCGTCCGAGGGAACCGTCCAACCAGCCGTTTGTTTACCATTAACTGTGTCATCATCCTTGGGCTGAGTGAGTACCTCAGTGCCGTGCGGCACAGCGCTGCCCCTGCGTCCCTGCACCTCCACAGGCCCCATAACCCGCCTGTCCACCATCCCAACCCCATCACCGGGCCCTGGGATCACCAAACCCCCTACCCACGGAGGGGCAAATCAACAACTAGCTGCTCCATACCACCACTCCTGGGACCCCCAGACAGAGCAGCGGTGGTGTCCACATAATCACCACAACCGTGGGTGGCGTCACGGACTTTAATCCAATCCCCCACCAGCAAATCAATTCCCCCTTTCACTCACAGGCGAGGAGCGCCGCTCAAGACCCCCGGGATCCGGCCCACCGCTCGAGCCACCACAGAGCAGCAGCAGCCAGACCCGAGCAGTGGGGTGAGCGCAGTGTTGCCACCCTCCTCCCGGCCCGCGACAACTTGGCGTCACGAACAGGATCCTACCGTTCTACCGATTGGTGGAAGTGCGCCTTGTGTGACTGCCGGAGGTGTCCGGCCGGAAAATTTCAGAAGCCGCCATCTTTGGCGCGAAAAGTCCCCGGAGACCTGGGCCGAGGGGGACCGGTTCTCTGTAGCCACCATTTTCGAGAAACTACAGACTGCCTTTGAGACCCGTACCGAAGCGGAGCTGAGGATGCAGTTTTACCAATGCCGGCAATGGTCTGTGGACAGCATTCGGGACTACGCTTTACGTCTGCAAACCGCCCTCCGCACACTGAAGCGGGTGGACACCATCAATGAGGCGGACAGCAACAAAATGTTAGTAGAGCAATTTGTGCAGGGGATGAGAGCATCTGAGGACCGCAAACAACTCCGGCTGTGGGCCCTAGAACACCCTGACGTGGACTTTGCAGTGTTAAAAGAATGGGCTATTAAAGCTCTGCAACCTCCGGCTTCGGAAGTCATGGAAACAGCCCCGTGGCCAGTTGAGACGGCCCCCGTCGTAGTGGCCCCTGGCCTACCAGCCTCTCCAGTACCTTCAGCTCCAAGCAGCACAGTGGAAGAATTGGCTATCCAGGTCCGTCGCATGGATGGAGACCTCGCCAAGATTCTCGCCGCACTCCAACCCCTGACCCGGTCCCAACCTCCAGCCAAGATACAGCTCGCCGACAGTCCTGAGGATGTTCCCTGGATGCAGCGGAGAGGTGCTAACAACTTGCGGAACAGGTCTCCAACCTGCTACAAGTGCAGCAAGCCTGGCCATTACTTCCGACAGTGCCCGTTAAACGAGCAACCCCTGGGGCCCCGGGCCAGTCCTCAGGAGTAGAACCCCGTGGCCCTCCAGACTGGCGGGACCGGTATATCGGGGCCCGACCCATCATCCCCGTAGCTGTGGACGGCGTACCGGTGATGGCTCTCTTGGACACTGGATCGCAGGTAACCACTATACCATACACCTTGTACCAACGGTATTGGGGGATAGATGAGCTGGCTCCCCCAGATACTAGTATAACACTAATTGCTGCTAATGGACTCCCATTGACCCAAGTGGGGTATAAACAAGTGGCCATGACAGTGGGACAAGCTGAACTGCAACACCAGGGTATGATTGTGATCATGAATGAACCCAGTGATCATAACCCGAAGATAGTGCTGGGAACCAATGTGATGGAACACTGTATGAGTGATGTATTGGCCCTACTGCAGCAGCTGGCCACCACGGCGGCAGGGAGCCGACAGAGAGCTGTGCAGCGTGAGATCCGAGCCTTGATGTACCGCCAGCATGTAAAATCAACAGGAGGGGAGATTGGTGGAGTGAGAGTGATGGATGCCACCCCGTTGACTGTGCCCCCCAGGAGTGAGATGATGATTTGGTGTAGGGCAGCAGTAGGGCCTCAGGGGCGTGACTACCCTGCCATGATAGAGCCCATGCCCTCTGAACACTGGCCCACAGTAATGGCCGCCCGAGGGGTGGTAGATGTAAAAAAGGGGAGAGTGCCCGTAAGGGTGCTGAACTGTGGGGCGGAAGAAGTCAGGCTTCCCCAGTATGCTACATTTGCCAAGTTGCTCACCCTAGATCCCCACACCATCCATGACGCAGCTCCCCCAGTCTCACTACCCGCTGCCAACACTCACCCGCCCCAAGGAGAGTTAGAGGGGTGGCACCAACAGTTACACGTGGGGACTGATGAAACCCCTACACATCACAAAGAAGGGGTATACAGGGTGGTAAGGGAGTATGAGCAAGTTTTTAGTAAACATCCCCTAGACTTTGGTCAGATTAAAGGGGTCCAACATCATATCCCTACTGGTGAACACCCCCCTATCAAGGAGAGGTACAGGCCCATTCCCCCTGCCCACTACCAGTGCGCCAAAGACATGTTGAGGAATATGAGGGAGGCAGGGGTTATCAGGGACAGCTGTAGTCCCTGGGCCGCCCCGCTGGTTCTGGTTAAGAAGAAAGACGGCACCATGCGGATGTGCGTGGATTACCGGAAGATTAACCAAATAACACATAAGGATGCCTACCCTCTGCCCCGTATTGAGGAGTCCTTGTCAGCGCTGAGAACCGCCAATTACTTCTCCACCCTCGACCTCACCAGTGGGTACTGGCAGGTGGCCGTAGCCCCCGAAGACCGAGAGAAGACTGCCTTTACCACCCCTATGGGACTCTGTGAATTCAACAGTATGCCGTTTGGGCTGTGTAATGCCCCGGGTACCTTCCAACGGCTAATGGAGTGCTGTCTGGGGCACTTGAATTTTGAAACTGTCCTGTTGTATCTGGATGATGTAATTGTGTATTCACAGACGTATGAAGCCCATCTGGAACACCTAGCCGAGGTGTTCGCGTCCCTTGCCAAGTATGGGATGAAGTTGAAGCCCTCCAAGTGTCACCTGTTGAAACCCAGGGTGCAGTATTTGGGGCATGTGGTGGGATCAGAAGGTGTTGCCCCCGACCCCGAGAAGGTCACTGCCATCCAAGACTGGCCGAGGCCAACCACCGTGAGGGAAGTAAGGCAGTTCTTGGGTCTGGTGGGGTACTACCGTCGCTTCATCAAGGGATACACGAAGATGGCTGCCCCCATGCAAGACCTCCTCGTGGGACAGACCCAGGGTGGTAGACCCGTTGGAGCCCCACTGGTGTGGGAGGAGAGGCATGAGGAATCTTTCCGTCAGCTGAAAGCGGCCTTGACCGGGGAAGAGATCCTGGCTTATCCTGATTATAGCCGCCCATTCATCCTCTACACTGATGCCAGCAATGTGGGCTTGGGGGCCGTCTTGTCCCAGGTCCAGGATGGGAAGGAAAAAGTGATTGCCTTTGCTAGCCGAAAACTTCGACCGACTGAAAGGAACCTTGAAAATTACAGCTCTTTCAACCTGGAGCTCCTGGCATTGGTGTGGGCTATCACCGAGCGGTTCCGCCATTACTTGGCCGCAGCGAAATTCACCGCTTTCACAGATAACAACCCGTTAACCCATCTAGACACGGCCAAATTGGGTGCGTTGGAACAGCGGTGGGTGGCCAGGCTAGCCAACTATGACTTCACAATTAAATACAGGGCTGGGCGTGCCAACGTTAATGCTGATGCACTCTCTCGGATGCCCCACTTGTCAGAAGAAGGGTGCGAGGATGACGACCTCGAGGAGATCGAGTTGCCTGCATTCCACCAGCCACCAACTGAGAAGGTGCATATACATCAGCAAAGGGTGAACCTGGATCCGCTGCCCAGTCAAGAGTGGCAGGAAGCACAAAACCAGGCGCCCGCTGTCCGCCTAGTCAAGACCCTGGTGGAGCAAGGCGCTGCTGGAATAGACCCTGCCGCCCCAGCTGAAGCCCAACGCCTGTGGAAAGAACGGACCCGGCTGTATCTACACCAAGGGAAGCTGTACCGTGAGCTGATTAACCCAAAGACTCATGAGAAGATCCAACAGTTGGTGATTCCCCAAGCTAATGTGCCCACCGTTTTACAGGCATACCACGATGGTGCTGGACACTTCGGATGGAAGAAATTCGAAATGTTGTTGAGGGAGCGGTTCTATTGGAGCGGGATGCAAGAGTCTGTAGAGGCCTGGTGCCGAGAGTGCGGCCCGTGCACACTGAGAAGGAAAGACGAGGCCAGCCAGAAGGCGCCCCTGCACCTGATCATTACACACCAACCGCTGGAGCTGGTCGTCCTGGACCATGTAATGCTCACCCCCAGCCAAAGTGGGTACACCTACGCTCTCACCATAGTGGACCACTATTCAAGGTTCATGGTGGTTGTCCCAGTCAAAGATCTAACTGGCCGCACCGCCGCTAGAGCGTTCCAGGCGTATTTCTGTCGACCACATGGATACCCTGAGAAGGTGCTCACTGACCAAGGCCCGGCCTTTGAAGCAGAGGTGTTCCATGAGTTTTGTCAGCTGTACGGCTGCAAGAAGATCCGGACCACGCCTTACCATGCCCAAACCAACGGCATGTGTGAGAAGATGAACCACTTGGTCCTTGGCCTCCTCAAGACGCTGCCGCTAGAAGAACGGAACCTGTGGCCAGAGAAGCTACCTGACTTGGTCGATATGTACAACAATATCCCGTCCAGCTCAACGAAGTGCACTCCGGCATATCTAATGAGGGCTCGCCCCGGCTGACTGCCGGTGGACTTGGAAATGGGGTTGGAAGCTCCAGAAGCACTCCCTTCGACCGCTGACTGGGACACCCGACGGAGGGTGCAGTACCAACAGATTCAGGAATATGTCGAGAAGAACCTGAGTCGGAGTCGAGAACAACAGGAGCGGCGCTTCAATCAGAAGGCGTCAGCTGGCCCTTTTCAGCCTGGGGAGGTAGTGTTGAAGCGGAAGAGGAGAACCCACAAGCTGGATGATCAGTGGGAACAAACTCCATATGTCATACAGCCCACAGGATGGGAAGATGGGAAGGCCTACCAGATCAGTTGAGACCAAGGGCACGTTGGCCACCGTTTCCCGGGACCATCTAAAGAGGTGCCCACCAGCATTGAGGGTAGCGGCTGAAACTCAAAGTCCTAAACCGGCAGAGAAGGCAAAAGAGGTGATCCACACTGTGATGGGTGACTTCCCAGCGGACTGGCCTACACAGAACGGCGCGGTGATTCTTCCAGTGATACTGTTCCCACAACCCGTGGATGAAGAAGTGATGGAGGTGGTCAACCGTGAGCCAGAGCCAGTGCCAGTGCCCAGGGATGAACCTGTGCCCAACTCCCCTATGCCTCCGCCTGCCCCACACACTAGCAGGGAGGAGGAACTGAGTGTTCCCTTTTCCCCACTGCCTATCACCACTGACACCGGACCCCGGAGGTCCACTCGTCCCAACCTAGGTAGACCCCCGTGTGTCTGTGTTAGTTTGAAAAAGTTTGTCAGAGTTTTAAAAGTTTTGGAAATGAAAATGATAAGTACATGGAACCGAACAGTTACCTGATTGTCCTACCGTGATTTGGAAAACCGGCCGTTGCCGGCACCGTTGTCCCCGTGGGGACCGTTTGAAAATTGTATGGCATAGGAACTCCTATGGACAAGCCCGTGAACTTGCAGGGCAACCACAGACGTTAAGTGGCTTGTAAATAAAAATGTTTTTGTTGCAGCACCGTTACCGCCTCCGGAGAGGCAGGTTGGAGGGAGGGCCCGCAGTAGAGCAGGCTGGGGCCCAGCCACCACAGGAACCGGTGGCTACCCTCTGGAGATTTGCCGTGACGTTGGCAGGGGTGGCTCAAAGAATTGATCAATTATTTGCTAAAAATCTCATTTTTTTTATTATAGTACAGTTGGAATAAATCTGTGAATTTTCACTTTTTATATGATGCATGCCAATTTCAGATCGTGCTGACTCCTTTTTCTCTGTTATGACTGTAGTTATGCTACAATTTCTGGTGACTGACCATCACCATACCATGCACGCCTGATTTTTGTTTGCAATGTATTCCTCCTGTTGGTAGCTGTTCAGATTCAGTTACCTCACCCCTTTCCACAGGCAATGCTAATTAAGCACCATTCTTGGATTTGATCCGCCTTTATCAATGGTTGCTGTCTGGCACTGGGAGGGTCAGTTCTGATATAGTCCTGGTATGTGTAGAGCTTGCTCCACATGCTGGGACCTGGGCTGGTCTCTATCCACAATTGCCTTTTTTGCAACATGGAAGCGGCTATATACAGGTTACAGGTATGTGTGCTCCATTATGGTTCTGCTTTTAACTTTATCTAGGAGGCCGCATGGCACATGAAATGCGTAATATAGGTTAGGACCCCCCTATTGAGATTTGCCGTGACGTTGGCAGGGGTGGCTCAAAGAATTGATCAATTATTTGCTAAAAATCTCATTTTTTTTATTATAGTACAGTTGGAATAAATCTGTGAATTTTCACTTTTTATATGATGCATGCCAATTTCAGATCGTGCTGGCTCCTTTCTCTCTTTTTTCCTCTGGAAGGGAAGGACAGATCCCGCTCGGGTAACTTGGTTCAGGACTGGGGTCAAGGGGTGCTGCCTGTTTCTTAGGGGCAGCATCAGGGCCAGGTTACTTGGGTGGGAGAGAGCGGCAGCCGCAACCGTTTAAAACCGTAACGTTTAAGCAAAGTGCCTCCCGTTGTGGGATGATGTTATTTTATTTGTATTGTGTGTTTTTATCTTTTTCAGAAAAAAAAAAAAAGGAAAATAAAACCGGTGTTGGACGGGCAGCCCGAGGACGGTCTGCGTTTTGCTAAGGGGGAATGTGATGCCCTGGGCAAGCCAGGGGTCACAGGTCACAACACCACACACACCCCACATCCCTGCAGGAACACCTAGGTCAGACCAGAAATTCTTGTTGCCTTCCTCCAGGGGCTGATGATCACACCAGGGGGTGGAGCCAGGCGGTTGGTCTCCACCCACCGAGGAGTTCACAGCCCTGGAGGCGGGAAAACCAGGCAGTTAGCTCAGGCAGAGCTTGAGTGAGGAGTAAAACAGTTGCAGATAGAGTTAGTTGAGTTGGAGAGTTGAAAGTGTGAGGAGTAAACAGTGGAGTTGTAGTGAGAGAAGGAAGAAGTAGCAGGAGAAAAGTGACAGCAAGAAGCCTGAAGTTGGTCCGGGTGTGTGCCCTGGACTGAGACAGCAAGGTTGACAGACGGCGGTGACCGTCTGCAGGAGAGACTGCTCGGAGGTTGCCGAAAGGACCGTGGACGGGTGGTGACCCGGCGGTACCGGAGCGGTATACAAAGAACAGTCAGCACCAGTGGCAGGGGCCTTTCGGATCCCGGCAAGCCTAGGAGTCACCAAATTTGCCAAATCTGTCAGTGAAGGGGACCTCCGAGTCTCCCAGCAGCAAAGTCCTGAGTGAAGGCAACCGTCCAACCGTGAAGGGGAGACACCGCCACCGCCAAGGCACCAGTTTCCCAGGGCCAGCGCCTGCGGGCAAGAGTGGGGCTCCTCCGGCCCATATCCAAGTCGGGGAGCGGGTTACCGGTGGGAATCCATCGCTACCAACATTGAACTTAGGTGCAGGGAAGAGACTGTCACCGTTAACTGCAGGGAACATCAGCACCGCAGCCGTCCGAGGGAACCGTCCAACCAGCCGTTTGTTTACCGTTAACTGTGTCATCATCCTTGGGCTGAGTGAGTACCTCAGTGCCGTGCGGCACAGCGCTGCCCCTGCGTCCCTGCACCTCCACAGGCCCCATAACCCGCCTGTCCACCATCCCAACCCCATCACCGGGCCCCGGGATCACCAAACCTCCTACCCACGGAGGGGCAAATCAACAACTTGCTGCTCCATACCACCACTCCCGGGACCCCCAGACAGAGCAGCGGTGGTGTCCACATAATCACCACAACCGTGGGTGGCGTCACGGACTTTAATCCAATCCCCCACCAACAAATCAATTCCCCCTTTCACTCACGGGCGAGGAGCGCCGCTCAAGACCCCCGGGATCCGGCCCACCGCTCGAGCCACCACAGAACAGCAGCAGCCGGACCCGAGCAGTGGGGTGAGCGCAGTGTTGACACCCTCCTCCCCGCCCGTGACAATGACATCTGTCTCCAAAATGATGAATTTAGTGGTTTAACTCTGTGATTCTAATTGCAAATTTTCTACCACCTACCACCCCATCTTAGGTCATAGATCCAAAAAAATTAAAAAACATAATAATTATAATAATAATAATAATAAGAAGAAGGAATCTATAAACATAACTTTAATCAAGTTCATCCACCTCTATCCCTGATGTTCCTTTCAGCCCCCCCATCTTAGGTCATAGAGACAAAAAAATAATAGAAAAATAAAATCTAGAAAAATATCTTTAATCTAGTTCATCCCCCCTATCCCTGAATGCTCTGTGAACCAGATATTAATCTGAATGGCCCCCATGACTACATTTCCCTTCTCTGTTATATAGCCCTTGAACACTTTTCTTTTCTTGGTGCCCCTCATTCACCTTAACCACCAATAATTATATTTGTCTCTATAAAGACCAATTCAATACTCCCGCATTTGGCGGCACCTCTGTCTTGGGTGTTCTTCATCAGACCCAAGAGTTCACTTGGACTTTTTGATTTTTTTTTTAAGCAAAAACTAGAGATTGCAACCTTGGGGATGCCCCCTGACCCAGATGCCCCCCCCCCTAACGATATTCTGGGAAGGGGTTTCGTTCCCTCTTTTCTGGAACTGTTTCTCCTTCCTCATGCTGCACTCTCAGCAATTACTTGTCGGCTGCTGATTTTGGGTGGGATGGGTCTAAACCAGGCTGAAATTTTTGCCAACAGTTTGTGTGAATGCACATCGGGCACCCTTCCACCACCCATTGGGTCCTCAAACATTGGTGGCAGGTAGTCCACTTATTAATCGCACATCCAATTTCAAAAAAATGCCTTTAAAATAAGCAGATTCTGCATTTCGAGGAGCCCTCGGACTTGCGCCCTTTTACGCTGTGTTTATACGGCTGATGGGTTGCCAAAATTTAAGAAGAAAACACACAAAGCTCTCGCAGTGCTGAAGCTCGAAGCAGAATTGAGTCAGCCCGGGGTCCTGGAGCACTGCATAATCTATTAATTGGTGGCCATTAAAGTGCCGTTTGACTGCGTGAAGCACACAGAAGTCTGATTGTGACTGAGCTGTGTTTCCAATGAAAGTGGAGTTATTTTAGCTGCAGACATGTTTACATTACTGTGGTTTAGTCTATAACTTTCCCTTTTTCTCGCTTCAGGATTTTGCTCCGTGAAGCAAAGCCCTCAGCTCCTAGACATTCCAAAAAGTCTGCCAAAATAATAGAAAAAAGCAGAAATAAGGTAAAAAAAAAATAGTGCAAACAAAGCAGGAGAGGACCCCCAGCTCTGGGTGAATGCATGGGTTGAGGGGAATGAGTGACCCCCGAAGACTGCGGACTCCTGTCTTATTGCCTATTCTAAGCTCCAGTGTAAAATCCTTCAGGGTTCCATTTCCTGTTTATATGAGTAAGCACGAAACGATCCCGGTGCACAACTGGAACTTATCGCGTTCAGGTGCTCTGGCGAATTCGCATGTTTGAGTTGCGTAATGGGATGGAAATCTTAGTTGTGAAAACTGGGCTAGAAAATCAAGTTGTAATTGTCATTTTATTTAGCAAGGACTTGTTTGGTTGTTGAGGGTCAATACGTCATCTATTTTAAACTTTTTGGCTAAAGTGTTGGTCAAGGTGCAAAAAAAAAGACACACTCCCAGGAACTACATCATACCGAGATAAAGATGTTTATGACCTATAGGTCTACTAACTCTAAATCCAATTGTCATAACACCAAATATACCAACCCTAAATCCAATGGCCATACCACCAAATATACCAACCTTAAATCCAATGGCCATACCACCAAATATTCCAAACTTAGATCCATTGGCCATACAACCAAATATATCGAACCTAAACCCAATGGACATACCATGAAATATACCAATCCTAAATCCAATGGCTATACCACCAAATGTACCATTCCTAAATCCTGTGGATATACCACCAAATATACCAACCTTAAATCCAATGGCCATACTACCAAATATACCGACCCTAAATCCAATGGCCATACCACCAAATATACCAACCCTAAATCCAATGGCCATACCACCAAATATACCAACCCTAAATCCAATGGCCATACCACCAAATATACCAACCTTAGATCCAATGGCCATACAACCAAATATATTGACCCTAAACCCAATGGCCATACCATGAAATTTACCAAGCCTAAATCCAATGGCTATACCACCAAATGTACCAACCTTATATCCAATGGCCATACCACCAAATATACCAAATCTAAAGGGGGCTTTACACGCTACGATATCGATAATGTTTTATCGTCGGGGTCATGTTGTTAGTGACGCACATCCGGCGTCATTAACGATATCGCAGCGTGTGATACTTACCAGGGACCTTAAGCGACCTCAAAAATGGTGAAAATCGTTCACCATGGAGAGGTCGTCCCAAAACCAAAAATCGGTAATGGTTGTTTATCGATGTGGTTCGTCGCTCCTACGGCAGCACACATCGCTGTGTGTGACACCGCAGGAGCGAGGAACGTCTCCTTACCTGCCGCCGGCCGCAATGCGGAAGGAAGAAGGTGGGCGGAATGTTACGTCCCGCTCATCTCCGCCCCTCTGCTTTGATTGGCCGGCCGCTTAGTGACGTTGCGGTGACATTGAACGTCCCTCCCCCTTGAGGGAGGGATTGTTCGGCAGTCACAGCGCCGACGCCGACCAGGTAAGTGCGTGTGACGCTGCCGCAGTGATAATGTTCGCTGCGGCAGCGATCACACGATATCGCATCCACGACGGGGGCGGGTGCTTACATGCTCAATATCGCTAGCAATTGCCAGCAATGTCGTAGCATGTAAAGCCCGCTTAAATCCAATGGCATTACCACCAAATATACAAGCATTAAATCCAATGGCCATACCACCAAATATAAAAACTTCAATCTCAATGGCCATACCATGAAATATACCAAAACTAAGGGGTACTGTGCACGCTGCGACATCGCTAGCCGATTGTAGCAATGCCGAGCACGATAGTCCCCGCCCCCGTCGCAGATGTGATATCTTGTGATAGCACTTACTTGCCCTGCGACGTCGCTCTGGACAGCGACCCGCCTCCTTCCTAAGGGAAAGGAGGGACGGTTGCAGGCGGGACGCAGGTAAGGAGATGTTCCTCGCTCCTGCGGCTTCATACACAGCGATGTGTGCTGCCGCAGGAACGAGGAACAACATCGTACCTGTCGCTGCAGCGAAATAATGGAAATGACCGACACTACACAGATCACCGATTTACGTTTATCGGTGCTTCTAGGCTTTACACGTTGCGACGTCGTTATTGGCGCCGGATGTGCGTCACTTTCGATTTGACCCCGACGAGATCGCAGAAGCAATGGTCGCAACGTGCAAAGTACCCTTAAGTCTAATGGCTATACCACCAAATGTACCAACCCTAAATGCAATAGCCATACGACTAAATATATCAACCCTTAATCCAATGGCCATACAACAAATTGAAATGTACCAATCCTAAATTAATTGGCCATACGACTAAGTATATGAACCTTAAATCCAATAACCATACAACCAAATCTGCCAACTCTAAATTCAATATTCGCACCATCAAATATAGCAACCCTAAGTCCAAAAGTCATACCACAAAATATATCAACCATAAATCCAATGGCCATACAACCAGATGTACCAACCCTAAACCAAATGGCCATGCAACTAAATAGATCAACGCTAAATTCATTGGCCATAACACTGCATCTATCATCCATAAAATAGTTTCAAATTTCAAAATACATTTTTTACAATTCAAATTTTTTTCAAGTCAAGTGAAAATGCCATTGGAAGGAGGAAAACCAGAGCCTAAATGGTATAAGGGAGGCAACGGGGGGAGGAACTCAGCTACTAGGACAAGTCAGGGGAGCATAATGGGTTTTTTTTTAAGAGATGGTCCAGTCTTTTGCTAAAAGTATTCAGTGATATAGACTGAATCCTTACGGCACATGTGGAAGGAGGGAGCGTCACGTTACAACAAGTAAGTGATTTGCATACTCCCGCCACAGTCCAACTAGACGTGCTCGGCCTCACTCAATTCACGTCTAGTTGGAATGTGGTCAGAAGAATGCAAATCGTATGCTTGCGATTTTGCCTTCAATACTGGAGAATCTTCACAGTGTGCATTGCGCTCGCTGTAAGGATTCAGATGTCTGCAGTCACCTAGCATGACTGCACACTTTTATCATAACACCGTATAACCCCTTTAATCCCTCCATTGGTCCACATCACAGCACAATAGACGACTTCTCAATAATTTGAGTCACACTAAATAGACAAGAATGAAGAAACCGGGAGAATCGAATCTCGCTCATGTCTACATCCTAATGTGAAATCAGCAAAATTAAAAATTATTTTCTGCAATATGAAATAATGTCCCAATAATTCTAAAAATGTGGTTACTGTTCCTCACAGATACAGGACTGGCCGTAGGTCCTGTAAATCTGCACATGGTGTATTCGGCCTGTACGGTCTGACTCGCCCCTTCTTGTATTGCAATTTTCATCCCACAAGGGAGAAGGAAATAACTTAAGAACAACATTAAGTCAGAAGATGAATGAGCCGACTCCTTCCTACATTGAGTCTGACGTTCGGAGTGTATTTATATAGGATACAAGTATTAATGACTTTACTAAGTGTCTGCTCCTGGGGTTATTAATCAACGCACTGGTGATCATGTAGATATTGACAGGGCTGTATATTAAAATACTCACAATGAATAAGTGAACTCTGGTATTGCATTACTGCTATAGGAATATTTTAAAAAAAAAAAAATACTTAGCTTATGTATTGGCCAATGCATGTGAGCCCGATAACCAATGGCAAGGTGATCGCAATATACCGGGAACCTAACTTAAATGCCTCTATCTGGGTTAAAAACCTACATATCTGGGTAGCAGGGATCCAGATATAAAAGAGGATGGACATAGCATGGTTATAGGGCATTTAAAGTTAGTTTCCCGGTATACAGAGATTACGTTGCTGTTGGTGACCGGGCTCACATTCATTAGCCAATACATAAGCTAACTATTTTTTCAAATGTTTCTATAGCAGTAATGCAATACTAGAGTTCCCTTATTCATAGTTAGCCTTCTAGAGTGCAGCTGTATGTCTTTTTGTAGTTATAGTGTGTTTTCAGCTAGCACCTCTTCACACGTATTGGATGTGCGGGCCAGTCTTTTTGATATATGCGTAGTGCATTTCTTTCTGACTGAGCACTCTAAGCTATAACCAAGTCTGCACGAAGCACAATTTTTGAGTACTGCATCTGAGCTCCACAGTTATCTTCTGAAATGCTGAGATATGTTAACAGTGAGTATAGGAATATGAACATGCATTACTGCTGAAAAATATAGAAAAATTTAGATATTTAGCATATAAAAAAGGCCAGTTTTATGTGAGCCCTGCAACCAATGTCTAGGCGTATATCTTAATGTTGGGTCCCTGTCTACTCTAATGCCTATTTTTTGGGTTAAAAAAGTCTAATTTATGGGCAAATAGGAACCTGTTAATAAAAAATAAAAATAACCTAAAGTTGATGAGAATGAGTGCTCAATCAGAAGGCATGACTCCATAATCTAAGTAAAAAGACTGATGGCACTTCCTAACAATCAAGTGTGAACAGGTGCAAACTGAACGTGAGATATATTACAACAAAGAGACAGTTGCACTCTGAAATGCTAAGATATGTTAATGAATATAGGAATATGAACATGCATTACTGCTAAGAAAATACATAAACAATTGAGCTACTTAGGATATAATAGAGGTCAGTTTTACGTGAGCCCAACAGCCAATATCAAGGCGTATCTCTTAATGTTGGATCCCTATCTACTCTAGTGCCTCCCTTTGGTTTAATATCCTCCAATTTACGAGCGGAAAGGAACCTTCTAATAAAGAATTAAAATAGCTGATGGGTAGGAGTGCTCAATCAGAAGGCATGACCCCATAATCTAAGTAAAAAGACTTATGGCACTTCCTAACAGGCAAGTGTGAACAGGTGCAAACTGAGCATACAACAAATAAAGAGACAGTTGCATTCTTCAATGCTTAGATATGTTAACAATGAATATAGGAATATGAACATGCATTAGCGTAGGCACAGACCCAACATTAGAGATACGTCTTGATGTTGGCTGTTTGGCTCACATAAAATTGGCCATTTTAATGCACTAAGTAAAAATGAACATGCATTACTGCTAAGAAAATACATATAAAAAACTGAGATACTTAGCATATAAAAAGGCCAGTTTTATGTGAGCCCAACATCCAACATCAAGGCATATCTCTTAATGTTGGGTCCCTATATTCATTGTTAACATACAGTATCTTAGCATTTCAGAGTGCAACTGTCTCTTTATTTGTTATCATATATCGCATGCTCAGTATGCACCCGTTCACACATGTTAGGTGTTAGGTGTCCATTTTAAGGACAGGTCATCAATATATAAGTCCTGGATATCACCTTTAAAGAGAAAGTTCAAAATCCTTATTTTTGCAAAAAACTGCTGTTCAATTTTTTTCTTTTTGGACTTTTCCTATCCATTCTCCTTTCCCAAGAGGGATCTTTAATCCTGTAGTTACTGCTTGTTTACTATATTTTCTTGACAAGGAACGCATACTTGAAGATATCTTTTATATACCATGCATTCGCAAGTTACCCTGCACTCCTCCTATGTTAAAGTGGTATTTTTGTGTCTGTTTGCAGCATGGGAGAGCCACTGTTCAGACCAGAGGTGTAATCACACTGCCGACCCAAACTGTCAAGCATCAGGAGCACGCCGTTCCCAGTTAGCAGAAAGTCTGGAGACAAGGGAACCTTGTACTCCTGAAGGAAGAGATTGAGGAAACCTTACATTATGAAAAGAAAATGTCTCAATGTCTTAAAATAGACTATATTCAAGGATCAAAGCCAAGATCGTGACCATGGACTGAGATCAGAAAAAAAAATATATATACACCTATGAATACTCCAAAAATACCGCCATAGGTTACTGATAAAACAATATCACTACTGTATGACATTATGCTAATGTAGTATAGTAATAGGATATGTAATCTGACTCGAAAATACAAAAATAGTATCTGTTAGTCTCTGTATTAAACCACCTAAATGCATCCAAATAAGTGATAAACTAAAATAAAACTGCCAGATATGTCAACAAAACTGTTATATACTGCTCATAAGATACCTCTATTAGGTATAAAAAGCTATGAATCAAATAACAATAGTACAGTAATATGAAAAAGTTTGGGCACCCCTATTAATATTAACCTTTTTTCTTTATCCAATTTGGGGTTTTGCAGCAGCTATTTCAGTTTCATATATCTAATAACTGATGGACTCAGTAATATTTCTGGATTGAAATGAGGTTTATTGTACTAACAGAAAATGTGCAATCCGCATTTAAACAAAATTTGACCGGTGCAAAAGTATGGGCACCCTTATCAATTTCTTGATTTGAACACTCCTAACTACTTTTTACTGACTTACTAAAGCACTAAATTGGTTTTGTAACCTCATTGAGCTTTGAACTTCATAGGCTGGTGTATCCAATCATGAAAAAAGGTATTTAAGGTGGCCACTTGCAAGTTGTTCTCCTATTTGAATCTCCTATGACGAGTGGCATCATGGGCTCCTCAAAACAACTCTCAAATGATCTGAAAACAAAGATTATTCAACATAGTTGTTCAGGGGAAGGATACAAAAAGTTGTCTCAGAGATTTAAACTGTCAGTTTCCACTGTGAGGAACATAGTAAGGAAATGGAAGAACACAGGTACAGTTCTTGTTAAGCCCAGAAGTGGCAGGCCAAGAAAAATACCAGAAAGGCAGAGAAGAAGAATGGTGAGAACTGTCAAGGACAATCCACAGACCACCTCCAAAGACCTGCAGCATCATCTTGCTGCAGATGGTGTCACTGTGCATCGGTCAACAATACAGCGCACGTTGCACAAGGAGAAGCTGTATGGGAGAGTGATGCAAAAGAAGCTGTTTCTGCAAGCACGCCACAACAGAGTCGCCTGAGGTATGCAAAAGCACATTTGGACAAGCCAGTTACATTTTAGAAGAAGGTCCTGTGGACTGATGAAACAAAGATTGAGTTGCTTGGTCATACAATAAGGCGTTATGCATGGAGGCAAAAAAACACGGCATTCCAAGAAAAGTACTTGCTACCCACAGTAAAATTTGATGGAGGTTCCATCATGCTTTGGGGCTGTGTGGCCAATGCTGGCACCGGGAATCTTGTTAAAGTTGAGGGTCGCATGGATTCATCTCAGTATCAGCAGATTCTTGACAATAATGTGCAAGAATCAGTGACGAAGTTGAAGTTATGCAGGGGATGGATATTTCAGCAAGACAATGATCCAAAACACCGCTCCAAATCTACTCAGGCATTCATGCAGAGGAACAATTACAATGTTCTGGAATGGCCATCCCAGTCCCCAGACCTGAATATCATTGAACATCTGTGGGATGATGTGAAGCGGCTGTCCATGCTCGGCGACCATCAAACTTAACTGAACTGGAATTGGTTTGTAAAAAGGAATGGTCAAATATACCTTCATCCAGGATCCAGGAACTCATTAAAAGCTACAGGAAGCGACTAGAGGCTGTGATTTTTGCAAAAGGAGGATCTACAAAATATTAATGTCACTTTTATGTTGAGGTGCCCATACTTTTGCACCGGTCAAATTTTGTTTAAATGCGGATTGCACATTTTCTGTTAGTACAATAAACCTCATTTCAATCCAGAAATATTACTGAGTCCATCAGTTATTAGATATATGAAACTGAAATAGCTGTTGCAAAAACCCAAATTGGATAAAGAAAAAAGGTTAATATTAATAGGGGTGCCCAAACTTTTTCATATGACTGTATATAATATGTGTATATACTGCAAAATCTCAGAAATAAAACCTTCATATAGTGTCAAAAAAACAATGTTCTTAAAGGTCAAATTTAAAGACACAAGGTATTAATTGTTACTACATAATATTGAAGTTGCAGTACCAGATAGGCCATACAGCCAGTGAAATAAAAATTGAACATGTCACCAAGTAAATATATTTCTAAAGGTGCTATGCACATGAATTTCTCGCCAAATATTGGTAACAACCCATCCAATCCACACAGGCAAAGAAATCAACTGTAGATGTTCATAAATTATGTGAAATGATACAGGGAAAAAGGATTGAACAGATAAATAAAGAGAGGTGCAAAAAGCCATGGAAAATCATAACATGAGCAGAAATCTATCAGTAATTAGAAAGCAATCCTGCCATCAATAATATCGGCTGGTTCAACTGATGGCCTATAAAAAGATGTCTCATTACCAAGTTGCCACACAAGAAACATCTCATGAAGGGTAAAACCAGTGAGCTGCCTCAAGACCTTTGCAACCTTATTGTTGCAAAACATAATGATGGCATTGGTTACAGAAGATTTTCTAAACTACTAAAGGTTCCAGTGAGCGCTGTTTGGGCCATAATCTGGAAGTGGAAATAACATAATTTCGGCCACAACCAGGTGATCTCTACAATATTTCAGACAGAGAAGTGAAAAGAGTTATTAGAAGAGTTGTCCAAGCCAAGGACCTGCTGTGGAGAACTGACCTGGAATCAGCAGGTACAATTATTTCACAGAAAACAATAAGTAATGCCCTCCCCCTACATGGCCTGTATGTACGCTCCTGTATGCACGCTCCTGTACGCACGCTCCTGTACGCACGCTCCTGTACGCACGCTCCTGTATGCACGCTCCTGTACGCATGCTCCTGTATGCACGCTCCTGTACGCATGCTCCTGTATGCACGCTCCTGTACGCATGCTCCTGTATGTACGCTCCTGTATGTATGCTCACCACACAAGACTCCATTGCTGATCAAAAAGCAGGTGCAAAAGTATTTAAAGATTGCTCAACAACATTTAGACAAGTCTGTGATATACTGGAAGAACATGGTCTGGTAAGATGAGACCAAAATTTAACTCTTTGGAAGCTATAATACACTATTTTTGGAGGCCAAAAGGCAAATCAACCGAAAAACACCAACAACAGTGATGTGTGGAAGTGTGGAGGTGGAAACATCATGGTGTGTGGCTGTTTTTCAGCATACAGCACTGGCAAACTTCACATTAATGAAGGAAGGGACCAAGGACAAATGTACCGAGACATTCCTGATAAAAATCTGCTGCCATCTACCAGATGATGAAGATGAAACGAGGAGGACATTTCAGCAAGACAACGATCCCAAACACACGGCCAAGGAAACGCTCAACTGGTTTCAGAGAAAAAAATAAATCTGCTAGAATGGCCGAGCCGATCACCGGAGCTGAATCCAACAGAAAATGTCTGGAAGGAACTAAAGCTCAAATATCATAGCAGGAGCCTGCGACCTGCAGGATGTGAAGAGTGTTTGTGAGGAAGAATGGGCCAAAATCCACCTGAGCATTGCAGGCGACTAGTGTCTCCATATAGGAGGCATATTGAAGTTTCATCACCAACTAAGGCTTTTGTATAAAGTATTAAATAAATTTCAGTAAGTGTGTTCAATACTTTTTTCCTGTGTCATTTCTCATTATTACACATAACTTAATTTATGGACATCTATGGTTTAAATTCTTTACCTGTGTGGATTGGATGGGTTGTTACAGATATCTGGGGATACATTCATGAACATAGCAACTTTATAAACATACTAGATGTAGTACCCGGCGTTGCCCGTGATAGTAACTGTCTCTGTGTCTCTCTTCCAGTCTCAGTCTGTCTCCCTTTCTGTTTGGCTGTTTTTCTGTCTCTCTGTCTGTCTCTCTCTCTTTGTCTCTTTACCTGTCTGTCTCTCTCTATCTCTTGTCTGTCTCTTTCCCTGTCTGTCTGTCTCCTTCCATGTTTATCTCTGTCTGTCTGTCTCTTTCCCTGTCTGTCTCATTCCCTGTCTGTCTTTGTCTCTTTCCCTGTCTGGCTCTCTATCTCTTTCCCTATCTGTCTCTCTATCTCTTTTTCTGTCTGTCTTTTTCTGTCTCTTTCCCTGTCTTTGTCTGTCTCTTTCCCTGTCTCTTTTTCTGTGTTTATGTGTGTCTGTCTCTTCGTCTCTCTCTTTGTTTGTCTGTCTCTGCCTGTCTCTCTCTGTCTCTTTCCCTGTTTGTCTCACTTTGTCTCTGTCTCCCTTTCTGTCTCTTTCCCTGTCTATCTGTGTTGTATTGTGACATGCCAACATTATTCTGAACAATTAATTCTTCTGGCTGCATTGTGACTCTTGAATTTAATGGAGGCAGTTTTTTTGGCGAATAACTGTTAAGCGTGGGGTTAAAATTTCCCCTCAAAACATAGTCTATGACATTCCCTGAGTCAAATGAGGCATCTGCGCAAAATTTTGTGATTGTAAATGCGATGGTGCAGATTCCTTTAGCGGACACACACACACACACACACACACACACACACACACACACTTACATACATTCAGCTTTATATATTAGATTTACGTAAAAAACAATTGGTGTTCAATACTTATCTCACCCGTTGTAGATGTTTGTGTGTGTACATGCATGTAGCTATTCAACATATGATTAGAAACATATATAGGTTGTTTTCTTAAAGAAACAGTCCTACCTTTTTTTTCATTTGCTATTCACTATAGAATGGGAAATATCACAGCGACCAACATATAAAAGTTTACTACGCTCACATCCAAAAAATAAAAAAACAACTTCAACCCAATCTAAAAAAAAGGATCACTGCCAAAATAAAAAAAAATCTCACTTTTGATTCCAAACTGATACTTTTTTTGCAAGTCATAAAGTCCTTGTTTTGTGCTCGCAGGTGGAGACATTGTGCGTTCCGTGGTTTATGACCTGCCGCTCGTGAGAATTACATGAGAAAGTAGCAGTCTGTCTCTCTCCTTTGTAAAACGTTCACCCGAGAGGAAGTCACAGATTCTGTTTTATATAAGGTAATGGCGTCGGATTATTCACACTAATACACTTAAATCTTCAAAGGACGTAAATCTCGGAGAAAGTGGGGAAAGATTAGCAGAAATCTCAATGAAGGAAATTAAAAAAACACGAATATTACCACGGTTATTACGGATTATACGTTTCAGGGCCGGGTATTTGCCAGATGGTGTCGCGGCGCGCAACGGACAGAGCAGAGGTTACGAGGATCTCGAGCAAAGCAGAGACATTCGATACTTTAACAGGCCCAGATTGGCAGCTCGTTTTGGAAATGAAAAAAAAAAATGTTTCGGCACATGCTATAAATCTGGTTTAGAGTCACCAAGGTTTATGGAAAACCGAGAGGGCGTCATTAGGATGTGTCATCTATGGTGCTTCATCACAAGGCTCCATGATGTACAAGGAGCTCACTAAAAAGGGATTTTTCTTGTTTTTTAGCTGCAATTGTTTTAAAAATAAAAAATAAATAATTAATTAAAGAATTGCTTCAAAAATTAATCAAAAAAAGATTCTAGAAGTATATATATATTGCAGTGGAGCCAATAATTTGTAACGTCCTGGTGGTGGATCCTCTGGGCTGTTCACCGGACTACCCTAGTGAGGCAACCCGGAGCTAACCCCTGTACAGGGACTGTCCGATCACCCCACCAAAGTGCCTAGATGCATGGTAGCTGGAGCACTAGTGGTACAGGATCAGCGTCTTTCAGGGAACTGGTATACGGATATATCTGAGTCCACGGAACTCCGGAGGCAGGGCGGAAGACGAGAACCAGGTTCCGGTGCCGGGTAGAACAGCAGGCAGAGTCTGGACCCTGCTGGACGTGAAGACTGAGGTCACCAGGTGAAGTCGGGAATCGGAGACGGGTTCAGGCTGATGGAAGGAGGTAAAAGAAGCACAGCCGACAGTCACCAGGAGACTTCCAGAGTAATCCGCAGTCAAGACCAGGTAGAGGTGGCAGGACTGGCTCTGCGGAAGAGACAAGGTTAAAGAGAGACAAGGCACCAGGAGACCTGAACACCTAGCTAAAGTAACACGTTGATCAGGTGCCGCCCACATGGAAAGGGAAGTCTTATATACCCTGCACCTGTATCAGCCATATCCTGTTTCAGGAGTGCTGGGCCTATAAGACAAGGTGAGTGGGCGCGGCCCCGCCCTATACACATGCATGAGCCTAGGGGCCAGAGGCAAACACAGGAGACCGGGGACAAGACGCAGGGGAGCACGAGCGGGAGCAGCGGCCGCGATCGGTGAGCACGTGGACCAGATCAGTGGGTAAGGAGCGATGTTGTGACACCGAGACCGGATCAGTGGGTAAGAAGAGGTGCCGGTACACCGGGAGCGTGACATAATTGTGTATTTAATTAGGGTCTTTCTTCTCATTGCTTGCACAACCCAACATTTCACAATTTCTAATAGACAGGAGAACAACAATGAGCAAAATTGTTGATTAAACAACTATTTATTTCTAGATCCAAAGTGCAGAGTGCATATATGAAAACAATATATTAAAATGACACAGGAGGGTAGGGATGGTAAAAAAACCTGGTGCAGACCCGCTGCAGTATGTACTGCTTAAATGTATGAGAGTCCTACTCAATTGTGAGCTGTAACTGAAGAGTAGACTTAAATAGGTTAAAGGAGAGCTTGATGAAATGGCCAGTAACCCGTTGAGGGCTGCGAAACGCGCGTTGGGGCTTTTTCTCCTACAGACCCTGGTAATTATCCCCCACCTTTGGGGCTTTTTTTGTCCTACTCATGCTTTTCTTTAACCTATTTATATACACTGGTTCACCTTAGACTGTTTTCTTTGCTTCCTCTAATTGCAATTTTGCATGGCTGTCACCAGTTATCATAATGGTCATCCCTTACCATTGAGTAAATGGATGAGGTCCTAATAAACACAACATAGTCTAAATGGAATTTAAGTTTCTCATTTCCCAATTTCTGCTCCCAATCACAGATTATACCTTCACTCTGACCAGATGAAAAATCCACAACAGGGTCCACACCAATCAAGGGTCATTTACAATATCAACGTCTTATTATGTGGCAGAGGGGCCCTTATTAACTGCTATTTGTACATAACTTGTATATTCCAGCATGTTGTCCTTCAGCTAAAAAGGAGAGACACTGAAGCTGCATCCCCTCCCTCTCCCCTTTCTTTCGTCTTCAATTCATTGTTTTATAATAGAATGACCGCCATCAAAGTTGTAGCTGTAAGGGAAGCTTGATAAAGACCTTACATGTCAAATGTTGCTATTGGATATTGTTGTATGGAGTAATAAAGGAATTTGTTTTTAATCTCCTTGAAGAGCGTTGTCTTTATTACATTTTTTGCCGTCAAATTTGTTTTCCATACATTTCTGAAACTGCTAATCTGTATGCTGTATAGACTGTAACCACCAAGCTGCGTGTCAAAGCCTGTAACCGGCACCAGACTCTAACTGCCGAGCTCGGTGCCAGACTACAACTACCAAGCTGTGTGCCAAACACTGTAACAGCCAAGATGTGCACCAAAAACTGTAACTGTTGAGCTGTTTATCATTGTCTGTGTCTTCCAAACTGTGTGACATAGGCTGTAACTGCTAAGCTTTGCACCAAACTGTAACTGCTAAGCTGTGTGCCAGACTACAACCACCAAGCTGTGTGCCATAAACTGTAACAGTCAAGATTTGTACTAAAACCTGTATGTCACAAGGTAAATATTAGGATAGTGAGGGACAGGGGCTCCTATGTTGTCACTCATGCTAGGGGACCCTAGGCAATACCTAACATCAAGGTTACTCTTGATGGTGGAGATGCCTCAGTCCTATTCCTGGCTATGCTCCTGACCAGATCTACTCTTATTTCCCCTTCCATCAGGGTAGGATGGGGAAGGAGTGTTATGGAAAACACATAAAGCCAGACAAGGGAAAACCAAAACTCTGACACACTGATTACACACATGAATACACAATGATAGACTCAGGAATAAAGCAAGAGCAGGAAGGTAACAACAAAAAGGCAACAAGGGTTAACTCCACAACTGCACTCAGCAACAAGTATAACAACCACCAGATAGTCTCGATGACAACACCTCACAAGACCAGCTAAGGTAAACTATAGCTGACATAGGTAAAATGATCTAGCCAGCATATATAGGAGGGGAACAGATGTGATTGGCTTCCCCATGACATGTGATCAAAGGAGACTAACTAGCAAACCAGTAGAGATTTAACTCTTGCTAGCCTGCCTATGAATCACCACTCTGCAGGTTAACACCTGAGTCTGCCTGTGTTGATTACAGACACCTGAGACGTTATCGGGCGAAGTGTCAATATCTGTAGTCTGAACAGAACGTGACGCCACCATGACAGTTAGCAAAATTTGTAAAAATCTCTGTGTGACACTGTAATTGCCAAGCTGTATGCCATTGACTGTACCCACCAAACTGTGCCAAGGCTGTAACTGATAAACTTTGCCCAAACTGTAACTGCCAAGCTCTGTGCCAGACTGTAACTACCAAGCTGTGTGCCATAAACTGTAACACTAAAGATCTGTACCAAAAACTATATCTTACGTGGGGACTGTTAGGATAGCGAGGGACAGGACGGAGCTCCTATCCTGTTCTCATGCTAGCAGACCCTTGGCTATCCATAACATCAGGATTACCCCTGATATTGGAGATGCCTGAATCCCAATCCTTGCTATGTTCCTGACCAGTACTACTCTGATACCCCCTTTTACCATGGAAGAACAAGGCAGGCGTGTGATGGAAAACACATAAAGCCAGACAAGGAAAAAACAAAACTCTGACACACTGAGCACACATAGGAATAGACAATGAGAGTCTCAGGAGTAAAGCAAGAGCAGGAAGGCAACAATTCTACAACTGCACTCAGGAACAAGTATAACAACCACCAAATAGTCTGGATCACAACACCTCACTAGACAAGCTAAGATAAACTATAGCTGGCATAGGTGGAAGGGAAACAGTTGTGATTGACTTCCCCATAACATGTGATCAAAGGAGACTAACAAGTAAACCAGTAGAGAGTTAACTCTTGCTAGCCTGCCTATGAATTACCACTCTGCAGGTCAATGCACGAGTCTGTCTGTGTTGATCATAGACCTTTGAAGTTATCTGGCTAAGTGTCAGAATCTGTAGTCTGAACAGAAACTGACAGTTAGCGAAATTTGTAAAAATCTCTGTCTGACACTGTAATTGCCAAGCTGCATGCCATTGAATGTAAACACCAAGCTGTGCACCAAACTGTAACTGCCAAGCTCTGTGCCAGACTGCAACCACCAAGCTGTGTGCCATAAACTGTAACAACCAAGCTTTGTACCAAAAACTGTAATCATTGAGAACTGTGCCAAAGACTGTAATGGCCAACCCATGTGGCAAAGACTATAACTGTCAACCTGTGTGGCAAAGACTATAATTGTCAACCTGTGTGGCAAAGACTATAACTGTCAACCTGTGTGGCAAAGACTATAACTGTCAACCTGTGTGGCAAAGACTATAACTGTCAACCTGTGTGGCAAAGACTATAACTGTCAACCTGTGTGGCAAAGACTGTAACCTCCAAGCACTATATCTGTAGCTGTCAAGCTAACAACCATTGAGATAGATAGATAGATAGATAGATAGATAGATAGATAGATAAGGTAAAGTGAGATATTTCTTTCCCCTTAGCCAAATTTAATCTGTAGATTGGAACCACCAAGTATTAGACTATAACTGACAAGTTCACTGCCTTAATCTGTCAGATAGTTAGAAAAAAAGATAATATACATATTGGATAAAAAGATATGTAAAGGAACAATCAATCCCCTTAACCAAAAGTGACGCTTTCCAGATACATGCAGTGAGACTCAGCAGTCAATCTACAATGTATGGGGACAATTTGTGATTTCAACACATCCTTCACATAGCACAGATAATTATTTCAGCGTGTTGACACCATAGTCAGTTATTAGATATGGAGGGCTGTTTTTGGTTTATCCAGCCACCCCTGTGCCTAGATGTTTACAGATATTCTTCCCTGCTCACTCCTCCTTCATGGCTGTCAGCCTTGTCTATGTTGTCGCTGCCTACTTAGAGTAGGACAAACAGGGACTGCGCTCCTACACTGCCAATATACATACATGTGTGTCCCGAAACGCCTCCTGATTGGACGGTTTCCCATCAAATGAGGTCACAACCTGAAAGAAACCAACAATAACATGATTAAAAATGCAATTCTGAATTCGCAACCATTTTCATTAATACTTCATGCACATCTCTAAAGGACATTGCAAATAATAATTCTTAATTAACTTATTAAAATAAGAGAAGCCACAATAATCAACCGATTTCTGTCACAATTTGACTGTATGAGAGCAAGGGACAGGGGGCTCCTATACTGTCCCTTATGCCAGAGAACCATAGGCTATCCATAGCCTCTGGATTACTCCTAATGGTGGAGATGCCAGAGTCCCGTGTCTTACTATACTCCTGAGTAAAGCTAATCTGTTCCTTCCTCCCCCCAGGGAAGGAAGGGGCAGGAGTGTGATGGAAACACAGATAAGATGAACAAGGATAACAGAAACTCAAACAGATTGAAACATCACAGGAACAAACAGGAAGAAATTAAGGAGAAAAGCAAAAGAAGTAAGGCAGCAACAAAAAGGTTAACACCACAATGATTCACAGCAATGAAATACTACAACCACCCGTAGGTTTGGATCAAAAGATTTCACCAGACCAGTATAGATAAGCTATAGCTGGCATTAAAGGAAGTGTCCAGCCAGCACATGTAGGAAGGGAGCTAATGTGACTGGCTACCCCACAGCATGTGATAAAAGGAGACTAACAAGCAGACCAGTAGAGATTAACTCATGCTAGCCTGCCTATGAACTACAAGTCTGTGGGTCGACGCCTGAGTCTGCCTGCGCTGATTGCTGGTATATGCAGCAGTGAAGGACTTCTTTGTTTGTGTAAAGGAGGACTTTATACTGGTCTGGCAGTAAATGGCGATGTTGTGCTGTTTCCTTACTCACTGTATTGTAGAAAGTATCTTGTTGTTTTTCTTTCTAGTTTCACTTTCTCTCCCTGATGCAATGTTGTATGACTGTATATAATTTTACCTTATGCTGAGAAGTGGAGAGCTTGCAATCCCATGTAATCTGCTCTCTGAACTTTCTTCTGCAACTGGGAAGCTAGAAGCTGTGCAACACTGATCACATCAGAGATTTTAGCAGGCAGAGTGCCAGAATCTGTAGTCTCCACAGAACTTAATGCCGCCATGATAGTCAGCAATGTTTGTAAAAATTTCTGCAAGAGGGTCAGGCTGCTCATTTTCTTTATCAAAACAGGAGAACAAGAGTATTTGTGCAAAATTAGAAAACTTTATTGAGACATACACAACAAGAAGGAATATCAAGGATGAAAATCTACCATATCAAAAAGGGGACGAGTATACAGTGGGTCATAGAGATTACAACACATGATGGCCCTCATATAATGACAAGAATTGATGTACCATTAATTGAAATGAAGAAGTAAGTACTGCCTATGGGAAGAGTATACTAAACTAGACCCAAAAAAGCTGTAAAATACAGATGCAGTGGACTGGGGCTGAGCCCCGAATCACCATGGCCTCTCAGACCAGTGGTAAGGAGGAGCCATGGTGATTACTGATCCATGACCTCTAAACTACGTAAGTAGCCCACCAAGTAAGGGGTCTTTCTAAGGTCAGGTATCCACATTGTAACATAGGCTAGTAGTCAAAGAGGAACAGGGCTCAATTTCTTACCTAAAGTGCAAGTGCTATTGTGTTGCCCAGGGATAAGGGGTACTCAGATCCGGGCCAAAGGTCCCACAAGTGGCTGGCCTATTCCTGAGGCCCTGACTACCACTTTCCCCAGCCCCACACAGGGGCTGCTTCCAGACTTCTCTCCTCCTGCAGACTGACTGAAAAACTAAACTCTGCTCTGCTCTTTCTAAGCTCCTCTCGCCCCTCCCTTTTCCTGGGGAGGGGGTGAGTGGGACCTGATTGGATGGTGTGTTTCTGCTTGTTCTGATTGTTCTTGATTCTGCTTCCCAAGGGAGTGTGAGATCTGCACCAAAAACATGGATGCAGACCTCTGTGACACCCTGGTTTTGCCAGGGCGGCACACTATAGAGGTAGCTCAGTTCCTGAAGGGCACTATAATGGAGGTAGCCCAGCTTCAGTCCCACATCAATGTAAAGTCCCCATAGAATGCCCAGGATCACCACCAATGCACGTTTCGCGGAGGTTTGTTGCTTTTTCAAGGAGGAGAGCCTAGCTCGTTTTCCTTGCAGTGGCCTCTACAGGGCTGATGTAGTATTACACGCAGTCATTCGCAATTAGCAGTTCCCTTTTTTGGAAGGTCCTGATCGGGCAGATTTCCTTTGATGATGTCTTTAAGGCAAATATTGCTAAACATCCATTACGTCAGCCATTGAAGATTCATTAATAGATCCCAGTCATTGGTGACAGTAGTGCTGCGCACTGTACTGTGTAGTGCGGTGGAGTCCCACAGTAAAGAGCGTCTGGTATTTTCCTGCAAACTTTTATTTAATTAAAGGCTTTTGGCTAATTGACTTTCCCTGTAGAGAACAGAGGTTTTTAATAACATGTTGTAACCACAAATCACTCTGTAAAATTTCACAGCGCGTAATTCCTATCAGGGACGGCGCACGATGGACGACCCACATGTTCTACCAAGGATCCGTCAACTGCCAGGACTGACACATACAGTAAAGAATAGGTCACTGAGGACAAGAACATTTCGGAGTTATGGTATAAATATTTGCGTTTTCATGGCCGTATTTAAAGTGCTATTGTTTAGTTACATTGTATATACAGTGTCAGCGCAATCATGTATAGACGTGAGCTATAGCCCCGATATGACATGTGAAAAAAATGAAGCTGTATGAAAAATTAAACAGATTGAGCAGCACATTGCCAAGAAATGCATGAGTCCATATGCAGCTGGATAGGTGGGACAGATTTAAAGGGGAATGTCAATTTTCAGAAACAGTCCAGTATGAAGTCAGAGCATTTTGGATCAAGTAGACTACAATGTTCACTGGAAGACTTCCCCTTTAAAAAAAACCTCCAAACATCAAATTACCATTGTGCAATATATCACTATTGAAATACTCAAAGGTTGGGATGAGCAGAACTTTTCAAATTTGTCAACATTTTATCTGTGGCACATAAATTTGCAAATCTCATTACTGGAAACTTGTAAAAGCTCTGAAAATAAACTTGGGTGAAAGGAGATAAAGAGAGAACACCACTGAGCATAAGAGCTTACACTCTACAGGAGAGACAGGATCCCGCTTACCATAAGAGCTTACACTCTACAGGAGAGAGAGGATCCCACTGACCATAAGAGCTTACACTCTACAGGAGAGAGAGGATCCCACTGAGCATAAGAGCTTACACTCTACAGGAGAGACAGGATCCCGCTTACCATAAGAGCTTACACTCTACAGGAGAGAGAGGATCCCACTGACCATAAGAGCTTACACTCTACAGGAGAGAGGATCCCGCTGACCATAAGAGCTTATACTCTACAGGAGAGAGAGGACCCCGCTGACCATAAGAGCTTATACTCTACAGGAGAGAGAGGACCCCGCTGACCATAAGAGCTTATACTCTACAGGAGAGAGAGGACCCCGCTGACCATAAGAGCTTATACTCTACAGGAGAGAGAGGACCCCACTGACCATAAGAGGTTACACTCTACAGGAGAGAGGACCCCGTTGACCATAAAAGCTTACATTCTACAGGAGAGAGAGGACCCCGCTGACCATAAGAGCTGACACTCTACAGGAGAGAGAGGATCCCCCTGACCATAAGAGCTTACACTCTACAGGAGAGACAGGATCCCGCTGACCATAAGAGCTGACACTCTACAGGAGAGAGAGGATCCCGCTGACCATAAGAGCTGACACTCTACAGGAGAGAGAGGATCCCGCTGACCATAAAAGCTTACACTCTACAGGAGAGAGAGGATCCCACTGATCATAAGAGCTTACACTCTACAGGAGAAAGGAACCACTGACCATAATGGCTCACACTCCATAGGAGAGAGAAAGAGGACCCCACTGACCATGAGAGGTTACACTCTACAGGAGAGCGAGAGAGAGAGGATCTCACTGACCATAAGAGCTCACACTTTATAGGAGAAAGGACTCCACTGACCATAAGAGCTTACACGCTACAGGAGAGATAGAGGACCCCACTGACCATAAGAGCTTACACTCTACAGGAGGGAGAGGATCCCGCTCATAGTAAGGGCTTACACTCTACAGGAGAGAGAGGACACCACTGACCATAAGAACTTACACTCTACAGGAGAGAGAGACTTACCCAGTCACTTTGAAAATGGAAACAACCCTGCTGTACAATCTGTGCTCCACTGGGAACCACTGATCGGTGATGTTCCAGGTACTGACCCCGCTGTACAAGGTGTGAGAATCTGCTGGATGTGAGAGCTGCAGAGCACCATGGAGAGGCCGCGCAGCCTCACAGAATGACATTAGCCGAGTCTCTGATACTTCAGCAAGGGATATGGTGTCAGGTAAGTTTTTTCTTGTGAATTGAATCTCAAAATATTTGAATTTGTGCTAAGCTGTGATTTTCAGGAAACTTGATCCGACCTCGATCCTCCACAGATGGACCCACTCATCTCTGCCTGGAGGTATACGTTACCCATAGGATCCCATTGTAAAGAAAAATTACAAAACAAAACATTTTCATATAACAAAAAAAAAAATATGAGGTTAATACAAAGAATTATGCACTTTGGAGGACCAAACAAGTCCTTTCTCGCAAAAGATTTTGCTTATAGCAGAGCTGGGACAGCTGCCAAGCCCACACCAGGCTTTCAGTGCACATTTCCATACACAGAAGTTGCTAATCACAGAAGGGGGTGGAATCAGACTAGAGCTCACATGCTGCTGAGATCCACTAATGATAAAGATAAGAGGCTACAGATTACATAGGAAAAACCCGTGACAGAGTCTTTTTAAAGAATGGATTGTGAGATATACTTTAATCTGTCCTATGAGAGACAATACAATAAAAATTAAACTCCCATCATAAATATTAATATTGCATGGATTTGCCCCCAAAAGTGACATTTCGATTTTACTACCAGAATGCATTTAGGCGCAGGCCTCAGAGCGTGCAGCAATGAAATCATTATATTCTGAAATAATTGACCTAGCGTCTATGACTAAGATGAATATAAATCTAATTACTGTCATCTCAGCCGACTTGGCATTCGGCTTCCGCAGCCAAAACAAATTGCACTACGTGTGTAGGCAAGACGGCGAGTAAATAATCCCAGCACCAAAAACGGCTCCCGCCAATGTCTAGTCACATCGTACATTAAGAATGTCCGAATAATAAAATAAAACTCTGCCGACTGAAATTATTATTTTTGTTTTAATTATTCTGTAAAAATAAAATATTTCCAATGTCCTCTTTGGGGAATTCTGAAATCTTTTTTGCTCCAGAATCCCATCCCAATCCAGAAGATAGAGGATCAATAAAGGATCTGGAGGACTTAACTGTGTAATGCCACATCTCGCCTGCGGGGGAGCTGCTGGGAAAAGAAACACTTGTTATATGGCTCCACCTGCAGATTACAGCTGATCATTGAAATGATCTCAGGAGATTCAGTGATCAACTTAAAACTAGGATAATCTTTTAACAAAAAATGGAATGTTTGAAATGGTGAAACACCAACGATGATATCAATAACAATTTAATAATTCATTAATAAAAAAAAGTTCATACATTTCTTGTATTAAATAATTGTAAAATAACAAATCCTGCTCAAAGATAGAACTGTAGAACTGGACCCACGTGCCTATTTATTTTTTTAATCAGCTTATACTTAGTTGATATATACAGTTGAAACCAGAAGTTTCCCTCCGCTCTCTATACAGACATATCTGCAGGTTTTTCCCTCCGCTCTCTATAAAGATACATCTGTAGGTTTTTCCCTCCGAGCTCTAAAATGACACATCTGCAGGTTTTTCCCTCTGCGCTCCATATAGACACATCTGCAGGTTTTTCCCTTCGCTCTCTATAAAGACACATCTTCAGATTTTTCGCTCCACTCTCTATAAAGACACATCTGCAGGTTTTTCCCCTCCGCACTCAATAGAAACACATCTGCAGGTTTTTCCCTCTGCTCTCTCTAAAGACACATCTGCAGGTTTTTCCCTCTGCTCTCTATACAGACACATCTGCAGGTTTTTCCTCCGCTCTCTATATAGACACATCTGCAGGTTTTTCCCTCCGCTCTCTATACAGACACATCTGCAGGTTTTTCCCTCCGCTCTCTATACAGACACATCTGCAGGTTTTTCCCTCCGCTCTCTATACAGACACATATGCAGGTTTTTCCCTCCGCTCTCTATACAGACACATCTGCAGGTTTTTCTCACTATCTGACATGAAATCAGAATAAACCTTTCCTATTTTAGGTGAATTATGAGCCAAAATTATTTATATTTGCCAAATGGCAAAATAATGAGAGAGAGAATGTTTTAAGGCATTTTTATTACTTTCTGCATAGTTAAAAGAGTACTATACCTTTAAACAATATGGGAAAGCCCATATGATGATGTCATGTCTTTGGAAGCTTCTGATAGGTTTATTGGCAACATCTGAGTTAATTAGAGACACACCTGTGGATGTATTTTAATGCACACCTGAAACACACTGCTTTGTTGTGTAGCATCAGGGGAAAGTCAAAAGAAATCAGCCAAGATCTCAGGAAGAGAATTGTGAACTTGCACAAGTCTGGTTTATCCTTGGGTGCAATTTCCAGTTACCTGAAGGTGCCTCGTTCATCTGTACAAACAATTATACGCAAGTACAAACAAAATGGAATGTCCAGTCTTCATACCACTCAGGAAGGAGACGTGTTCTGTGTACCAGAGATTAACGTGCTTTGATCAGACATGTGCATATCACCCCAAGTACAAAAGCAAAAGACCTTGTGAAGATGCTGGCGGAAGCTGGTAAGATTGTGTTATTAGCCACAGTGAAACAAGTACTGCTGGCTGTTGGGCTCACATAAAACTGGACTTTTATATATGCTAAGTACCTTAATTTGTTAATATGTATTTTCTCATCAGTATTGCGTGTTCATATTCCTACATTCATTGTTAACATATCTTAGCATTGCAGAGTGCAACTGTCTCTATTTGTTCAGGAAGAATAACAGAGAATCAGTACAAAGTGAAACTGTAAAAAAAAGGAGAATTTTTATTTCACGTTAGACGGACATGTCTGGAGTGGTGACAGGTCCTCTTTAAATCCACAAAAAAGCCGCCTCCACAGTGAGTAGGCGATGAGTCCGGTTTAACTTCATGATTAGCCAAATACTTTGACGGGATATGGTATTCGTACAGAACGTTTAATTATTAGCAGAAAGCACTGGATGAACACATCACTAGTAATCACCCTCCAAGCCAACATTTTTTATTTTTTTTTTTGGGCAGCAGTGAAAAAGTGGAGTGGGTAACGTCCACGTCCCCGGAGCCATGCGGTAATTTAAAGGTGGATCACCTCCATTTGTTTAACAGATGTCAGGGCCTTAGGGGACAGCACAATGTAAACTCAATGATCATAATTCAGCATTAGATATAAGGGCGGAATATTTACCGCCGGGGCTCACACTCCGGTATCAGTGTCACAGCAGCGCTACACAAGGCATGGATGAAATGCAGCCTTACATCTCGGAGCGAGAGACACATAAACTTCTGTTTTTGGCATTCCATGTCGGAGACTGTTTTAAGCTTGGAGGGGAAAAAAAAAATAGCAACGTAGAGTCTAGACAGAGAAGATTGGATTGAAATCTGGAAGTTATTCAGCGAGGCTGCTGCACATGGCAGCGGCGCGGGATCACGTTACATCGCCTAATTACACATGAAAAATGTACACATCACTTTGCTTAAACGCTTGGAAAATAGATGCTCAGATAGCAATGGTGGCTGAAGTCATATGGTCAGATGTTGACGGGAACATTATTTTTTTGGGGTGGCTTTAGAGTTTTTATATTTTCACATATATATAAATATTAAGAGGCAAAAAACCTTTTGCGTAAATTAATTAAAAATAAATTCTAATAAAGTTAAAATTAAATTTGACTTAAGTAAAAATCTGAGAAGTTAGCATTTTATTTATTTTATTTGTATATTTTGAACTACTTGTTAAAATATTAAGAAAATAAATCCTGAATGAAACATAGTGACTCATATGTCCATACATTTCATTATTGTTGATCTGTCTTCCTGCTGTTCTATGACAAACAGATGAGAAAGGATCAATGATCAAAAAACTCTGTTCTAAATCACCATGTGGCAGCGCCCCGTGAGGAAGTTTCTGGCGGACAAAACGCGCGTCAGGGTCAGCAGCAGGCAATTACACCTGACCATCCACTAAGGCAGTGTTTCTCAACTACAGTCCTCAAGACCCAACAAGAGATCAAGTTTTCAGGTTTTCCTCAATATTAGACAGGGGATAATTCCATCACCTGTGCAACATTAAGGAAATCCTGAAAACCTGATTGAGGAAAACCTGAAAACATGATTTGTTGGTGGGTCTTAAGGACTGGAGTTGAGAAACACTGCACTAAGATATCTATTTCATCAACTTGCTATCATACCATTGGGTATATTTTGGAATTGTCTCTTGGATCTTGCATATGCTTCCATTCTAATATACTGGGTTGCTTGAGGAACTGTTTTTGCACTGGCACACCTTATTTAGGATTACATCCCCTGTAATCCTTACATCACTGCATGCACTTTTTTTTGGAAGATTTACTGATTACTTATAGTGGTATACATGGTCTTACCTGTTTTGTTACCTTTTTAGTCTGCTGCTATGTGGGATATCCCTGTTGTGTTTTTACATTTTGCATGATTTTGTTTTTAACATAATTCCAATAAATATTGGACATGTTATAGTCTTTGTCACTATTTCATTGTGGTAATCTTGTTGCCACCCTCTAAGGAATGTTTGATTTGTAAGCTCTATGACCATGTGAAGTTCAGCTCTTCTAAAAATATATTTTTTTCACTTTCACTTTTATTTATACTACATATATATATATATATATATATATATATATATATATATATATACAATTACAATTTTATATACAATTTTCAGAGTCATGAAAATAAAGAAAACTGTTTGAATGAGGTGTGTCCAAACTTTTGGTCTGTACTGAATAATGAAGATGTATATATATATATATATATATATATATATATATATTTATATACAGTACCGACCAAACGTTTGGACACACCTTCTCATTCAAACAGTTTTCTTTATTTTCATGACTCTGAAAATTGTAGATTCACATTGAAGGCATCAAAACTATGAATTAACACATGTGGAATGAAATACTTAACAAAAAAGTGTGAAACAACTGAAAATATGCCTTATATTCTAGGTTCTTCAAAGTAGCCACCTTTTGCTTTGATTACTGCTTTGCACACTCTTGGCATTCTCTTGATGAGCTTCAAGAGGTAGTCACCGGAAATGGTCTTTCAACAGTCTTGAAGGAGTTCCCAGAGATGCTTAGCACTTGTTGGCCCTTTTGCCTTCACTCTGTGGTCCAGCTCACCCCAAACAATCTCAATTGGGTTTAGGTCTGGTGACTGTGGAGGCCAGGTCATCTGGCGTAGCACCCCATCACTCTCCTTCTTAGTCAAATAGCCCTTACACAGCCTGGAGGTGTGTTTGGGGTCATTGTCCTGTTGAAAAATAAATAAACTAAACGCAAACCGGATGATTTAGCATGCCACTGCAAGATGCTGTGGTAGCCATGCTGGTTCAGTATGCCTTCAATTTTGAATAAATCCCCAACAGTGTCACCAGCAAAGCACCCCCACACCATCACACCTCCTCCTCCATGCTTCATGGTGGGAACCAGGCATGTAGAGTCCATCCGTTCACCTTTTCTGCGTCGCACAAAGACAGAATGGTTGGACCCAAAGATCTCAAATTTGGACTCATCAGACCAAAGCACAGATTTCCACTGGTCTAATGTCCATTCCTTGTGTTCTTTGGCCCAAACAAGTCTCTTCTGCTTGTTGCCTGTCCTTAGCAGTGGTTTCCTAGCAGCTATTTTACCATGAAGGCCTGCTGCACAAAGTGTCCTCTTAACAGTTGTTCTAGAGATGTGTCTGCTGCTAGAACTCTGTGTGGCATTGACCTGGTCTCTGATCTAAGCTGCTGATAACCTGCGATTTCTGAGGCTGGTGACTCGGATAAACTTATCCTCCGCAGCAGAGGTGACTCTTGGTCTTTCTTTCCTGGGGCAGTCCTCATGTGAGCCAGTTTCTTTTTATCGTTTGATGGTTTTTGCCACTGCACTTGGGGACACTTTCAAAGTTTTCTCAATTTTTCAGACTGACGGACCTTCATTTCTTAAAGTAATGATGGCCACTCGTTTTTCTTTACTTAGCTGCTTTTTTCTTGCCATAATACAAATTCTAACAGTCTATTCAGTAGGACTATCAGCTGTGTATCCACCAGACTTCTGCACAACACAACTGATGGTCCCAACCCCATTTATAAGGCAAGAAATCCCACTTATTAAACCTGACAAGGCACACCTGTGAAGTGAAAACCATTTCCGGTGACTACCTCTTGAGGCTCATTAAGAGAATGCCAAGAGTGTGCAAAGCAGTAATCAAAGGAAAAGGTGGCTACTTTGAAGAACCTAGAATATAAGACATATTTTCAGTTTCACACTTTTTTGTTAAGTATTTCATTCCACATGTGTTAATTTATAGTTTTGATGCCTTCAATGTGAATCTACCATTTTCAGACTCCTGAAAATAAAGAAAACTCTTTGAATGAGTAGGTGTGTCCACACTTTTGGTCTATACTGTATATATATATATATAAGTTTATGCATTTCATATTAGATATTTATATTGTTGACGTCTGATACAGGACTCCAAATCTGGTGCTTAGATTATTAGATTAAACGATTATTTCTATTTTCATAGGTGTATATAGTCAGATAATGCTTATAAAAACAAGCACTTTTGTCATTTACTGCTTATACAAATTTTCAGCCATTCTTAAGATATTAACCCCTTCACCCCCCAGCGATTTTGCGTTTTTCGTTTTTTGCTCCCCTTCTTCCTAGAGCCAGAATTTTTTAATTTTTCATTCAATATTGCCATATAAGGGTTTATTTTTTGTGGGTCGAGTTGTACTTTTGAATTAAACCATTAGTTTTACCATATAGTGTACTGGAAAATGGAAAAAAAAATCCAAATGCAGTGAAATTGCAAAAAAGTGCAATTGCACGATAGTTTTTGGGATATTTTATTCACTGTGTTCACTATATGGTAAAACTGATGTGTGGGTGGGATGTCTCAGGTCAGTACAAGTTCGTAGACACCAAACATGTATAGTTTTACTTTTATCTAAGGGGTTAAAAAAATTCTGACGTTTGTCCCCCCAAAAATTGTGCCTTTGGTGCCATTTTCCGACTCCCGTAGCGTTCTCATTTTTTGGGATCTGAGGCACCGTGATGGCTTATTTTTTCCGTCTCAAGCTGAGATTTTTAATTCTACCGTTTTTTTGTGAATGCTGCATTTTTGTCGCCTGCTATTGCATTTTAAAAAAAATTTGCGGTGACCAAAAAGCGTAATTTTGCCATTTGGAATTTTTTTCTTGCTGTATACCGGTCAGATTAATTGTTTTTAAATTTTGATAGATCGGGTTTTTCTGAACGCGGCAATGCCAAATAGGTGTAATTTTTTTATTTTTTTAACTGTTTTATTTTCAATGGGGCGAAAGGGTGGTGATTTGAACTTTTTTTTTTCTTCATATTTTAAAACTTTTTTTTTTTACAATTTTTATTTAATTTACTTGTTCCCCTAGAGGCCTTTATTTTATCAGCAGTCTGATCGCTTGTGCATTTATGTTGATCAGAGATGTACAGCTCTGATCAGAAGAAATACAGCGTTGCTGTGAGTGTCGGCGCTCTGTTGGCTCTTTCAGGAAGTACGTCATGATAGCGTCAGGGGTCAACACATGACCCAGAGCTACCATGGCAACCATCGGCTCCCCATAATCACGTCAGGGTGCCGACAATGGTGGTGGAAAACGGCAGTATCCCAACTACGGCCATTTAAATTGTGCTGTCACATTTTGACAGTGTGATGTAAGTGGCAAGCAGGCGCAGGTGGATCACAGATCCACCTGCGCCTATTAGCCCCACATGTCTGCTGTTCAAATCAGCAGACATGTGTGAGGATCACCGCCGGCTCACCACAGCAGCTGGCGGTGATAACCGCTCCATGACCAATGACATACCAGTACAGCGAGATTCCCCCAGCTTCAAAACAGTGGTTACAAGCTCAATAAAAAAGAGCTTGTAAACACTGTGCCTGTTATACTGTTTAGCAGTAGTGGTCGATCTCTTGAGCAACGAGCTGTAAACAAAAGGAAAGCAGGAAATAGCAAAACTGCTTGTATTTACATGAACTAGCTGACAATACCCATTTCTGAAGATGCGAATAAAAAATTAAAAACTTACAAACTGGCTGCCTGAAGATACCACTAGAGGGAGCTGAAGAGTGTACTGTATTCTGCTTCATAATTTAGCTGTATAGCATATAACTAGTAAGCTCCCCCAGTGGTGGCTCAAGGAAACTACAATTTAATTTGCTAAAGGGGTGGTTGACTACTTAGTTTCCAAGCCACTTCAATAAAGCGTTGAGAAACAAGGTTTCTCTCAAATACCTTGTGTTGGCAATAGTGCCTGTGAGCGACACTACTGCAGTCTGCTCATCCCCATCACGTGACCCCCGGGCTATGTGACCTCTGATGTCCGTTGATGTAACGTCAACTTCAAGTTGACCTGAAATCACCGTGGCCAGCCCCAGTCTCCACGAGTGATATGGGCTGTGGGCGGTGTTTCACCGCTTGTCACAGCCAAGCATCCCTCCTGCTTGCGGCGCTCTGCAATGAAGGAGAAGAGCGCATATGATATGCTGGGCTGTGACGAATGGTGAAACGCCACCCACAACCCAGTCACTCACAGAGAATGGGGCCGGCCGGGGTGATGTCAGGTCAACTGGAAGTTGACCTGACACCACTGGACATGAGGGGTCACGCGATGGAGATGAGCGGACCGCAATAGCGCCACTCACAGACACTATTGCCACCACATGGTATTTGAGAGAAGCCTTGTTTCTCAATGTTATATTGATGTGGCTTGGAAGACTAAGTCGTGAACCACCAATGTAAAGGGGTTGTCACGGCATGGCACAGAGGTCGGCAGTTACTCTGTGCTATTATTATTTATTATTATTATAGCACCATTTATTCCATGGTGCTATACATGCGAAAGGGGTATACATAATAGGCACAAGTACTATAATCATAAACAATACAAGGCACAGACTGGTACAGGAGGATAGAGGTCCCTGCCCGCGAGGGCTTACAGTCTACAAGAGATGGGTGAGGATACAGTAGGTGAGGGTAGGGCTGGTCATGCGGCATTGTATCAGACAGAGGGTTACGGCAGGTTGTAGGCTTGACGGAAGATGTGGGTCATCAGGTTCCTTTTGAAGCTTGTCAAGGTAGGCGAGAGTCTGATATGTTGTGGCAGGGCGTTCCAGAGTATGGGGGAGGCATGGGAGAAATCTTGGATGCGATGATGGGAAGAGGAGATATGAGGAGAGTAGTGAAGGAGATCTTGTGAGGATCGAAGGTTACGTGCAGGTACGTACCGGGAGACTAGGTCACAGATGTAGGGAGGAGACAGGTTGTGGATGGCTTTGTAGGTCATGGTTATGGAATGTAACTGCTAACTTATGTATCCTGACTTTGTTCATAGCACAAGATATCAAGGATTCTCCAGTGCCAGCAATATGCATACTTCCAGCCACTGTCATGCCTCGGGACTTGATCTGGTGGCCTCCTACTCCGTGGTCTGTTTTTTTCCCTATGGAGCCACAGCCTGGTTAGTCCTTGTCCAAATCCTGATAGTCATTTACTTTTACACTCTTCTTTGGGTTTGTGGTTATTACTTGTTTTCACTTGCTTAGTGTCTCTGTCCTATCACATCTTGGGTGGGGCTATTTATACTCTCTTGATTCCATTCTTTTTTGCTGGCTATATTATTTCCATCTGGATTTCTGCTGTAAAGTTCCAGCCTCACTGCTAGGAATTTTGCTAGGTAGAATGAGACCAGTGTTGTATTTGCTCTGTGCGTTGTCATTTGTCTTCCCTACATCTTTCCTTTGTTTGCTGTTAGGTTTGTAGGAGTGTTGGGATATGGTACTGCAGGCTCCCTCACACGTGACGGTGATGTTGAGGACCTTTCCTAACGATAGGTTTTCAATATTACAGACCCTAAAAATCCCTTTAATTGTAAAATTAGCTCAGAAATTTGAAATTGAGTGGTGAGAGGAAGCTACGAAAAGTTGTCAGTTTAAGGGCGGCTTTGCACGTCGCAACATCGCACGTGCGATGTTGGTAGGGTCAAATCGAAAGTGATGTACATCCGGCGTCACTTTCGACATCATTGTGTGTAAATCCTAGATGATACGATTAACGAGCGCAAAAGCGTCGTTATCGTATCATCGGTGCAGGCTCCGACTTTTTCATAATTACGCTGCCGCGACAGGTACGATGCTGCTCCTCGTTCCTGCGGCAGCACACATCGCTGTGTGTGAAGCCGCAGGAGCGAGGAACATCTCCTTACCTGCCGCCGGCGGCTATACGGAAAGAAGGAGGTGGGCGGGATGTTTACATCTTGCTCATCTCCACCCCTCCGCCGCTATTGGCCGCCTGCCGTGTGACGTCGCTATGACGCCGCACAACCCGCCCCCTTAGGAAGGAGGCGGGTCGCCGGCCAGAGCGACGGTCGCAGGGCAGGTGAGTGCATGTGAAGCTGGCGTAGCGATAATTTTCACTACGCCAGCTATCACAAGCTATCGTACCTGCGACAGGGGCGGGGACTATCGCGTGCGACATCGCAGCATCAGCTTGCGATGTCGCAACATGCAAAGCCCGTCCAAGGAATGGTTCATTGTAAAGGCTTTTGCTTCAATTTTACGTCACCTTCTGCCTTTAATGTCTTCTATAGGTGCACAAGATCAGGATTCATGTAATGAAAAAAGCATTTTCCCAATTACATGCTGATTAGCAGCTGGAAGCAATTACATGCCTCATGTCCAGCTCTCGGGGTGGACGTAGCATACAGATGCATTCATTATAGGGATGAGTAAATGTAGATCACATAATTGCCAAATTTCCCCCCAAAACTGGTTCAACGCTAATCACCAATATCCACCAAAACGCCTCTGAGCACCACACAGTAAAGACAGAAAATGCGGAATTTTGTTATAAAAATACATCTCTGTAAAGTATGTGCATTAAATGTTGATCTTGGCGCTTTAGTTCTATTAGTTTATTAGACTCTTGAGCCCTAAAGTGAACATTTATCCAAGACATCATCTTATTTTACACTATGTTGTTTATGTGTTTTTTCCACAATATATTTTTATAGCAGTCCAACCTTGTTTTCCTGATACAGAGCTCCAAATCCACTGAATAAATGGAGAGTAAAATATAGAATTTGCTCTGCCTGCTGTCACCACTAGAGGGAGCTTAGGAGCTTACTGTATGTTGTTATATATACTTCTCCCTTTAGTGGCCACTGTAGACACAAAGAAAATTGTGCATCTGTGTCTAAACACAAGATTTAGAGCCCTCTATAAAAAAATTGTAGCTTCAACTGCTGCAAAGATATATAAGAAAATGAACACAGAATTTTAGACCCTAAACTACAGTGCTAAAAAGATGGACTTTTAAGTTAAAGTGATTTGTTATTATGATGTGTCAGTTTCTAGTTGATCTAGAAATAGGATGTCATGAGAGTACCACAACGGAGAGTGGTGTTACAGTTGCTGTGGCACTGGAGTCTATGTCCAGATTTCTTGCTACTGCACATGTGCAAGCGCTGGAGACTAAGTCCTATCATGGAGCCATTGCACATGTGCGGGTGACATCATCGCTGACACGAGGTCACATGTCTCTGACACCTTCTATGCCGATTAGCCGCTGGTCATGTGCTTGTGACACGTGGTCACATGTCTCTGACACCTTCTATGCCGATTGGTTGCTGGTCATGTGCTTGTGACGCTTTGCTCGGTGATAGGCCAGCGTGACGTCATTCCTGTCGTTCTGGCAGCGGATTGGCTCTGGTGTCCTCCATCTTGGATGAGGCACAGAGTCTATATAAGACCCTGACGCACGCCGCACGGCGCTCAGTCCTCTTGGTTCATGCATGAGAGTAGACGCTCTGTGCACGTTCCTCTAGGCATCTCTCTGTCTATGCTAGGTGAGCGCTACCGGCAGGATAGCGTTCTTATACCTTACAGCTTCGGCTGCAGTCCGTATCCTTACCTCTTAGGGGAACGGACATAGGCAGGTGCCTGAGGCACATGGTCCGGCTGGGCCTTGTGAGTCTACTCGTAGGTGGACGTTGCCGCTAGGGTAACGTTCCTTATACTGCGTCTGGCAGTTGTTCGTATCCTCGCACACTAGGGGAGCGAACAGAGGTAGGAGCTTTGTGCGGCTTATGCTGCTGTCCGTCTCTTTTGCACCACTAGAAGAGCGGACCTAGGCAGGTGCCATATCTAGTGGTTCGTGTCCTCGCACACTAGTGGAGCGAACGCAGGTAGGAGCTTTGTGCGGCTTACGCTGCTGTTCGTCTCTTTTGCACCACTAGAAGAGCGGACCTAGGCAGGTGCCATATCTAGTGGTTCGTGTCCTCGCACACTAGTGGAGCGAACGCAGGTAGGAGCTTTGTGCGGCTTACGCTGCTGTCTGTCTCCTGGCACCACTAGAGGAACGGACCTAGGCAGGTGCCATTTCACACTCACTGCCTTTGTCTCTGTGATTATTAACAGAGACCATTCCACACACCCTCCAAGTAAGGGAGGAATTGCCTTATTTACTAATTATATTCCTCTGTGAGTTTAACAGAGGTATTGCACTCTGCCATAGTCTGCAGCAGAGTCTTTGCACGGTGGACCCTGACTTTCTGATACTCCATTAGGTTTTATTATCAGACAGCCCCCTGTAACATTAGGACTGAGCCAAGGGTCCGGCAGTTATGGCAGAATATCAGCAGTTACACCGTTACATACAAGTACTTGAGTCACGGCTCAAGAGTATAGAGGATAAACCTCAGACCATGGTGACATCTGCACATGATCCTCGACTTGCTCTGCCAAACAGATATTCTGGCGATGCCAGATCATGTCGTGGTTTCATTAGTCAGTGTCAGATACACCTAGAGGTCAACTATTCTCGCTTCTCTACGGAGAGGTCCAGAGTAGGCTTTATCATCTCCTTACTTCAGGACAAAGCCTTAGAATGGGCGACTCCCCTATGGGAGCGCTCTGATGTGGTTACTCTGAGACATCAAGACTTTCTTGATGCTCTTAAGGCGGTATTCATGGGTCCGCAGGTTACCCATGATGCGGCCCTGAGACTGTTAGATCTATCTCAGGGTTCGTTATCCACTAGTTCTTATGCCATTGCTTTTAGAACTCTGGTGGCAGAGACAAAGACCTGTCCCCACTTCCTGTAGAGAGACAAAGACCTGACCCCATTTCTATAGAGACAAAGACCCGTACCCACTTCCTGTAGAGACAAAGACTGTCCCCTTTTCCTATAGAGAGACAAAGACCTGTCCCCACTTCCTGTAGAGAGACAAAGACCTGACCCCACTTCCTGTAGAGAGACAAAGACCTGTCCCCACATCCTGGAGAGAGACAAAGACCTGTCCCCACTTCTTGTAGAGAGACAAAGATCTGTCCCCACTTCCTGTAGAGAGACAAAGACCTGACCCCACTTCTTGTAGAGAGATAAAGACCTGTCCCCACTTCTTGTAGAGAGACAAAGACCTGATCCTACTTCCTGTAGAGAGACAAAGACCTGATCCCACTTCCTGTAGAAAGACAAAGACCTGTCCCCACTTCCTGTACAGAGACAAAGACCTGATCCTACTTCCTGTAGAGAGGCAAAGACCTGATCCCACTTCCTGTAGAGAGATAAAGAACTGACCCCACTTCCTGTAGAGAGACAAAGTTCTAATTCCACTTCCTTTAGAGAGACAAAGACCTGACCCCACTTCTATAGAGAGACAAAGACCTGACCCCATTTCTATAGAGACAAAGACCCGTACCCACTTCCTGTAGAGACAAAGACTGTCCCCTTTTCCTATAGAGAGACAAAGACCTGACCCCACTTCCTGTAGAGAGACAAAGACCTATCCCTACTTCCTATAGAGAGACAAATACCTGACGCCACTTCCTGTAGAGAGACAAAGACCTGACCCCACTTCCTGTAAAAAGACAAAGACCTGACCCCACTTCCTGTAGAAAGACAAAGACCTGACCCCACTTCCTGTAGAGAGACAAAGACCTGACCCCACTTCTTGTAGAGCAATAAAGACCTGACCCCACTTCTTGTAGAGCAATAAAGACCTGACCCCACTTCTTGTAGAGCAATAAAGACCTGACCCCACTTCTTGTAGAGCAATAAAGACCTGACCCCACTTCTTGTAGAGCAATAAAGACCTGACCCCACTTCTTGTAGAGCAATAAAGACCTGACCCCACTTCTTGTAGAGCAATAAAGACACACCACCAATTCTAAACAAAACAAAAAAAAAGAGAAAAAACAGAACAACAGGTCACAAAATAACAATATCTTTATTAATTATTAAGAAGCATGTATTAAAGTTTTTTAAAAAACACAACCATTGGCTGGAAAAAAAAGAGGGCGTCACAACGGGGGGTAACCTGCAAACAACACAGTATACAGTTAAAATGTGCAAAAATATAAAAAAAATTAAAGTACAAAATTAGTGCAAAATCGGACTATAAAAGGAAGGTAGAGTGTCATGTGCTAGAAGGTAGTAACCTTACATTTAGACACAATATATACGCCTAAGTGCTGCCATAATATGCAGCAGAAAAGTGATACCTCAGCATGGGTACATTATGCACCAAATATTACTAACAATAGTGTGTGGCTATAGAGAAATATATTAACTACGTAGAGTTGCAGGTATGTATTGTAATAAGAGGCTGTTCCACACTTCAAATGGTATAGAAATGACAAAAAGGTCATATAAAGCCAATAATTAAGAAGGGCAGTGAGCCCCATAGGGGTGAGCAGGCCCATGACGATCGGGAGGGTGCAGGGTAGTAAGGAGTTAAAGGTTTTGGTTGAGGATGGGGGAGTTAGATGGGGGCATGGGATTGGTGGTTGGTACTGGAGGGGGGATTGGTGGGGAGCGGGGAAGGGGTGGGGGCGTAGTTTGAGGTATATAGAGAATGTAAAATGTGTTACCTCCCCTTTCGTCACTTGAACTTTGTGCCCCAGGACGTCCGTGCCGCATCCCACTGCGATGGCTGACCTGGCCGCTTTGATGGACTTAGTGCGTGGGGCATCGGAGGTCCTGGGTGCAGACGTGCTGCGGGAGCAGCTGGCGGCGGTCTGCGGTGCTGGAGCAGTGATGCCTGCTGCTCCTGCGCCCGGGCCTGTACTACGTGCTCGGCGGTCACGGCCGCCGGTGCGCTACTCCCCCAGCGGAGGGGGGAGCAGGAGATCAAGGAGCCCCTTCGGGGACCCTCCGGCACGAGGGAGCCCCGCGTCCGCTGCTGTGGAGCTGCCGGCTGCCGGGAGGAATCCTCGCCGGAGATCCCGCGGGTCGGAGGTGGGCGGAGCTTCGGCGAGGCCTACTTCTGGTCCGCGGCCTGCAAGGCCCCGGATCGGAGTAGCGGCAGCCCCCAGTGATGTGCGGGCCGGGGGTGGAGCCCAGCGTCCCGGATTGGCGGCGGAGACTCCCTGCAGACGGCAGGGGAGTGACTCAGGACGGGCAGCGGAGGTGGAGTGCGGCGGCGGGCAGAGACGAGCGGGAGAAGAGTACGGTGGACCGGCGTGCATGCTGCGGTCCCGGATTACGGTCCCCTCCGGCGATGATCGTGCTGGGGGGGGTTCCCGGCGTTTGTCAGAGGCGGGACGGCGTTCCTGCAGTCGGCAGGGAGGGAGCCCACTGAGCAGGGAGGACACAGCAGCGGTGCAGCAAGTACACCGGAGGCCGTCAGGGATGGACGGCGGTACGGCGCCACGCCGTGCCAAGAGACTGAGGTCCAGCAGGAGACGCCCGGAGGAGCGGGGTGCGGTGACCGTGGGGGTCGACGGCCGCCAGGTGCGGGCTGTCCCCTCGCTGGTCCCCCCTGTGGCCTGCAGCGGCAGTTCGGACTCCGGAGAGGAAGAAGGGTCGATGGCAGCGGCAGGTCGGACGGAGCGGCAGCAGGAAGATCGTGGCACGGCTGTGCCGACGTCGGTGCAGCGGCAGCCTGGTGAGCGGACGACAGAAATGTTTAATGCTGTGGGTAGTGCGGGCGGGGGTTCCTCCGCGGGAAGCGTTACGCAAGGGGCGAGTGCGGTCGGTCAGGCTGGTTTACCGGGCCCGGAGTTTTGGGGGCAGCTTTTGGGGGTGTTGCAGGGGTTGTCTGCGGAGCGGGTTAGTCGGCCTGGGCCTGGGGCTCCGGTGGGGGCGTGGGTGGGCCCCACGGAGGTGGTGCAGACAGAAGCGCCGGTGCGCGAGGTTGCGGCGCGGGAACCTACCTCGGCGGTAGGTGCGGGACAGGCGGCTGGTGGGGCGTCTGACGTGGGTGCGAGTAAGGAGGCGGATAAGGAAAAAGAAAAGGAGGAGGAGGTTGTGCGTTTGGATGATAGGGCACGGAGTGAAATTTATGTCTGTTTTGAAGGTCAGTTAGGGGTTCATTTGAAAAAGGAGGTGAGGGAAAAGATTTGGAAAGGGGAGTATGTGGAAATATTTTCCCTGCTTCCCTTGGAGAAGTTTAATTTGGATAAGGTGAAGCCCAGTGATACAAAAAAGGAGAAGGAGGACGAAGAAAAACGGAGGTATAGGTTGATCCCGAGGACGTTTACTAACTGGCTGCAGGCCTTTGCGATCTTAGCCAGTGTGATCGGGGAAAAGGAGCTGGAGCATTGTTCCGCTCTATTTGGTTATATGGACGCGATAGGGGAGGCGTATAGAGTATACGGAGGATTAGGGTGGTTAAGATATGACGAGCAGTTACGGCAACGGAAGGCTCTGCGGCCTGGTGTTCAGTGGGGCCACAAAGATATTTCTTGGTGGATGCGGTTAATGACGGCTCCGGCTCAGCCCTTTCGAGGGGGTGCCGGGAGCCCGGGTGCGAACGGCGGGCCCCCGGCTGGACAGAAAAAGGGGGCTTGTTGGCAATATAACGAGGGACAGTGTAAGTTCGGGGCCTCATGTCAATTCAAACATGAGTGTTCCGGATGTGGAGGGTCCCACCCTCTGGCCAGGTGCTTTAAGAAAGGAAAAGGAAAGGCGGGGGAGGGGTCTGGAAAAAGGGAGGACGCCAGTGAGGGTAGAGGCGATGCTGCCCTATTTAAATAGATACCCGGATGTTAGGGCGGCGGAGTTGTTGGCACGTGGTTTTACGGAAGGTTTTCGGATTCCGTATGAATCTGAGGCGCCGGTGTTTCGCCCGGGGAATTTGAGGTCCGCAAAAGAACATCCGGCGGTGGTGAAGGAAAAGCTGCAAAAGGAGGTGGAGTTGGGGAGGATGGCGGGTCCATTCCAGGACCCGCCATTCTCCAATTTAAGGATTTCCCCCCTTGGGGTGGTGCCTAAGAAGGAGCCGAATAAATTTCGGCTCATTCATCATTTATCTTACCCAGCGGGATTGTCGGTGAATGATGGGATATCACCAGAGTTGTCGGCAGTTTCTTATGTCTCTTTTGATAAGGCATTGGAGCTGGTACGGGCTGCCGGGCGGGGGGCCCTGATGGCAAAGGTGGATGTGGAAGCAGCTTTTTGTTTACTCCCGGTGCACCCGGAGAGCCTTCATCTCTTAGGGTGTATGTGGGATGGGGAATACTATGTTGATCGCTGCCTGCCGATGGGCTGCTCCATTTCGTGTGCTCATTTTGAGGCATTTAGTACTTTTGTGGAATGGGTAGTCAAAGATGTGGCAGGAGTCCATTCAGTGATTCACTATTTGGATGACTTCTTTTGCGTGGGGCCGGCGGGCTCTTCGGTTTGCTCCTTGTTGTTATTTACGTTAGAGCGGATCGCGCGGAGCCTAGGTATTCCGTTGGCAAAAGAAAAAACAGAAGGGCCAGTGACGGCCCTATGTTTTTTAGGTATCGAAATTGATACACTGGTGATGGAATGCCGATTGCCTGAGGGGAAGCTGCTAGATTTGACGGCGTCGGTGCGGTTTTTGTATCAGGCCAAGAAGGTACGGTTGCGGGATTTGCAGTCAGTGCTTGGGAAATTGAATTTCGCTTGTCGCATTATGCCGATGGGGCGGATATTCAATAGGAGACTGGCGAGTGCAACCGCGGGGGTAAGAGCTCCAAATCACTTTGTCAGAGTGACCAAAGTGATGAAGGGGGATTTGTTGGTTTGGGAGAAGTTCTTGGACCGATACAACGGTCGGACCCTTTGGATGAGCGAGGCTTTGTCCAATAGCCAGTTGTAATTGTATACTGATGCGGCTGGAGCGACAGGTTTTGGGGCAATTTTTCAGACGCACTGGTGCGTTGGAAAGTGGCCACGGCTTTGGGTGGAAGCAGGTCTGGTGAGGAATTTGGCGCTGCTGGAATTGTTTCCCATCATTGTAGCAGTGGAGTTATGGGGCCCCGTTTTTTCCGGAAGAAAGGTTTGCATGCATTGTGACAACATGGCGGTGGTGCATTCCATCAATGCGCTGTTGGCAAAATCCCCGCCGGTTGTGGGGTATTTAAGGCATTTGGTGTTGTGTTGTTTGGAGTTGAACATTTGTGTGGTGGCTCGGCACGTGCCAGGGATTCGAAACGAGGTGGCTGATGCGCTATCACGGTTTCAGTTTTGCAGGTTCAGGAAGCTGGTGCCGGGAGTGGACGCGGATGGAGAACCTTGCCCGGAATGGCTGTGGGACCTGGCATCGGTGTAGCATTTGAGGGGATTAGGAGATCGGTGTCTGAGGCTACTTGGTGCCGATATCAGGCGGTGTGGAAGGAATGGGCAGAGTTGGAAAGAGGGGATTTTATGGAGTCGGGTTTCAAGGGCCGAGTGTTGGGGGTCCTGATGTTCATTAGTGGGGATTTTTCGGCGGGTCGGTCCGTTTCGGTGATTGGTGGCAAGTTGGCGGCATTGGCCTTCTTGTTTCAGATGCAAGGGGTCCGGGACGCGACTAAGGATTTTCTGGTGCGGCAGGCAATGAAGGGTTTTCGGAAAGGGGCCCAGTCGCGAGACATGAGGCGGCCGGTGTCATTGCCATTGTTGGGGCGTTTAGTGGGGTGTTTGGGGGAATTGTGTTCGTCTCCTTATGAGCGGGGGTTGTTTTCGGTAGCTTTTGTATTGGCGTTTTTTGGTGCCTTTCGCATTGGTGAATTGGTCAGCCCGACTAAGCAAGCAATGGGCGGTTTGATGATGGAGGATGTAATGCTGGGGGAAGATAGAGTGGAATGTCGGCTTCATTTTTCGAAGACTGATCAGAGGGGACGGGGGCGCTTAGTGGTGTTGTTTGCGTTACCGGGGCACCAAATGTGTCCGGTGGTACGGGTTTCGGAGTTTTTTAAGGTGCGCGGAGGTTACCCTGGCGTTTTCCTGCGGCATGCGGACGGATTGGCCTTGTCGCGCTACCAATTCATTGCGGTGCTGAAGACGGCCTTAGCACGGGTGGGGGAGGAGCCGAGTGAGTACGGGTCTCACTCCTTCCGGATTGGGGCGGCAACGGAAGCCGCCAGGTGGGGTTTGAATGAGGATTGTATCCGGCGGATTGGGAGGTGGGAGTCTTCCAGGTTTCGCTCGTACATTAGGCCTCACTTGATCAGGTGATGCTTCAGGGGTGGGGGGATTCATGGTTTGCGTTTTGATGTTGGTATATGACAATTTTTTTGGCTGTTGCTGTTTATTCGTGGTTGTTTATATTTTGTAGGGCCATGCCTTGTGTGGATCCTCGGGCACTCCTACGTGTATTGGGGAGTGTTGCGGGTGGATGTGCGTCGCGATGGTCGGCAGCTTGGAGTGTCAGTGACGGAGGCCCGAGTAAAGTGGCTGGGAATTCGGGGCATGACCTGGGGTAGAGTGCGCCCAGAGATGGCTTATTATAGCCGTATGGATCGTGATCCGGATGTGTTAATTTTACACGTGGGTGGGAATGATTTGGGAGTAAGGTCGGCAAGGGAATTGAAAAGGGACATAAAGTTGGACCTGTTACATTTGTGGAGGGCGTTCCTGGGCATTGTGATTGTTTGGTCGGACATCATAGCTCGGACGCAGTGGCGTTTTGGTAGGTCGGTGGACCGTATTAATAGGGCCCGGAGTAAGCTGAACCGGGCAATTGGCAGGTTTGTGGCACGGAATGGGGGGTTGGTGGTGCGGCATAGAGAATTGGAGGAGTCCACTGAGCAGTATCTAAGGAGAGATGGGGTTCACCTGACCGATGTGGGTCTGGATTTATGGATGCTGGGTTTGAGGGATGGTCTGGAGCAAGCACTTGGGGTGTGGGGGGCCCGGGCCAAGTAAGGGTGTCACTTGGCCGGTCTGTGGCGGGGGGATAGGTCCGTCTGAGAGGTTGGGAGTACCGACAGTCGGTTTGTTGGTACGAAGTTGCTCAAGGGGAGTGGCTTCGGAGTGGATGGGAACTTGTAGGCGGAGGTCCTGCAGGTTCTGGGTGGGGGTAATTAACGATGGAACGTTATTACCCCTCACCTCGGGCCGGTTGGTCACGGCCGAGGTGGTCCTCTGGGCCGGTTGGAGGTTACGGCCGGGGGGTTAAGAATGATGGTTGTTTCCCTCTCGGATGGATCTATCGGTGGTTTTTGGTTATAAGGGTATATATGTATAAGGTTATGTTTAACAATGGGTGGCATGTTGAGCCACGAGTTTGGTATACATATATACGGTTAAAATAAAAGCTGTGGCCATTCCTTGCAATAAAGTCGTAGTTATCGTCTTTATTTAAGTAAATATGGTATGGGGTGAGTAGAACCTGTTAACCTGCCTATCCCTTATAGATGCGTCAAGAAGGGCAGTGAGCCCCATAGGGGTGAGCAGGCCCATGACGATCGGGAGGGTGCAGGGTAGTAAGGAGTTAAAGGTTTTGGTTGAGGATGGGGGAGTTAGATGGGGGCATGGGATTGGTGGTTGGTACTGGAGGGGGGATTGGTGGGGAGCGGGGAAGGGGTGGGGGCGTAGTTTGAGGTATATAGAGAATGTAAAATGTGTTACCTCCCCTTTCGTCGCTTGAACTTTGTGCCCACCCGCCCGCCCTTATGGTTACAAAAATTAAAAAAAAAAAAAAAAAAGGGGTGATGGTTTTGTCAAAAAAAAAACAAAAAAAAAACAAAACAACAAGATGTTGTTTTGTTGTCACAGTGGGGGGATAGGTCCGTCTGAGAGGTTGGGAGTACCGACAGTCGGTTTGTTGGTACGAAGTCGCTCAAGGGGAGTGGCTTCGGAGTGGATGGGAACTTGTAGGCGGAGGTCCTGCAGGTTCTGGGTGGGGGTAATTAACGATGGAACGTTATTACCCCTCACCTCGGGCCGGTTGGTCACGGCCGAGGTGGTCCTCTGGGCCGGTTGGAGGTTACGGCCGGGGGGTTAAGAATGATGGTTGTTTCCCTCTCGGATGGATCTATCGGTGGTTTTTGATTATAAGGGTATATATGTATAAGGTTATGTTTAACAATGGGTGGCATGTTGAGCCACGAGTTTGGTATACATATATACGGTTAAAATAAAAGCTGTGGCCATTCCTTGCAATAAAGTCGTAGTTATCGTCTTTAAGTAAATATGGTATGGGGTGAGTAGAACCTGTTAACCTGCCTATCCCTTATAGATGCGTCAAGTCAAGGTAAATGCAGGTGAATCATGGAAATTTACCAGAATATAGCAGGAGCATAGAGCCAGGTATGTGATGCCCACTCCCAATTCTTGTAGAGAGTTAAAGACCCACCCCCACTTCTTGTAGAGAGTTAAAGAAGCACCCCAGCTTCCTGTGAGACAAGACCTCCCCAATTCCTATAGATATGCCCACCCCCACTTTCTGGTGAGATACATATACGCCGACCCATCTCCTGTAATTATATCAGAACCCTGTCCCACTTTCTGTAGATATATAAAGACTTGCTTTGCAATCTGTCCTGCAATGGACAGTAAAGGCCCCGTTACACGCAGCGACGTATTCCGACGGATTCCGTGACGCATATCCGGCATCGTTAGCGTGTGACATGTATGTGCGACCGCTAACGATGGAAAATACTCACCAAATTGTCCATCGTTGACACGTCGTTTATTTTCTAAAAATCGTTGATTGTTGAGGATGCAGGTTGTTCGTCGTTCCTGCGGCAGCACACATTGCTACGTGTGACACCTCGGGAACGACGAACTACAGCTTACCTGCGTCCGCCGGCAATGCGGAAGGAAGGAGGTGGGCGGGATGTTACGGCCGCTCATCTCCCCCCTTCCGCTTCTATTGGGCGGCTGCTTAGTGACGCCACACAAACTGCCCCCTTAGAAAGGAGGCGGTTCGCCGACCACAGCAACGTCGCTAGGCAGGTAAGTCCGTGTGACGGCTCCTAATGATATTGTGTGCCACGGGCAGCGATTTGCCGTGACACACAAATGACGGGGGTTGGGTACGCTCGCTAGCGATATCGCTGCGTGTAAAGCCCCCTTAAATTAAAACAAGAGGAGACACCTAGACCCCGATTCATTACAACTAGTGTTTTGTATGTCATTCTTAAAGGGAATTTGTCAGCAAGGTTTTGCTATGTAATCTAAAAACAGCGATGCTGTAGGGGTTAACACAGAGATTTCAGCAATGAGTCTCTTATCACTCTGTCTGCTGTTGTATATTTGCAATATTTGTTTTGACTTTAGGAGATTATCATTGCTGAATTAGGACAGCTAAAGGTCAGCTGTTCCAGCACACCCCCTTTTGTGATTAGCAGCTCACTGTCTATAGACATTGTATACAGAGAGTCTAGTATGGATAGTGGCAGCTTTCTCTGCTCTACTGTATTGCTAAACCTAAAAACTGTGATTGTTTCACAACTACTGCACTTAGTAAACCAGGCGAAGTCGGCCACAACTGTCGTACAAAAGAAAAAAACATAACTTTGAGTTGTACAAAACAAATTTTGAGCAGTTTGACCCTGGTATTTTGGTATAATCTGCTTGATTATTTGTCCTCTTAGACGCCAGGATTTTGGAGTGGATTTTTCAGGCCCAAAACAACATTTTGGTTAAACAAAGTATGTTTTCAAATTTGTTAGTCATTGCCCAGCAAATGAGCCGAAGTTAAAATGACTTTGACCGTGTAACTCAGTGATTCTTCCTAAAGTGCATTGTGCGGACATCCCGCGAATCATCTTAATAGTTTACTAATGTGTGGAATTCTGCAGAGCTTTCTCTATAGATTTTGCAGAACATCTGGCCATTAAAAAAAACAATTCTTCTCCATTCTTCTTGCATTTCTAGAAACCAGAACCCTCTTAGCTTATATGCAGTGTGTTCATGGCGGTTCCAATTCAATATTCTTTTGAATTGGCCAAATGAAAAAGAATGAAAAGAAATTATGAATTCCCATTAGCTTTGCATTATTTGCTGCTGTAGATTTACATGGTTCTGTATAAATACTGAAGAAGCAGGGAACATGAAGAGATTTCAGCTCTGAAGCATGCAAAATTGTAAATGCAGCTCTGAACTACAATGTAGAGAGGCTGAGAATTGGAGTCGGCTACAGGAAAAGGGCTATGGCTGATATCTGCAGGTTGTGCACTTTACTCAAGGAAAACCAATACAGAAATATAATAAAGGGGTTGTCCACTACTTTTACATTGATCGCCCGTCTTTAGGATAGGTCATCAATCTCTGATCGTCCAGGGTCCAACACCCCGCACCCCCGCTAATCAACTGTTCTTAGTCCCAGTGTCAGCAGCAGGCAGCCGGAAATCCTCAGTTCTGGCGCTGCTCTGTCTTCTGATAGCAGCCGCGGCCGGATACTGCACACCCGCCTCATATTGATTAGAACTGGAGATGGATGTGCAGTACCCAGTTGTGGCCGCTATTAGAAGATGGAGCAGCGCCGGAACTGAGCATTTCCGGCTCACTGCTGCCACCGCTGGGAGCGAGAACCGCTGATCGGTTTCGGACCCCGGCCGATCAGAAATGGCTGACCTATCCTAAGGATAGGCCATCACTGTAAAAGTAGTTGACAACTCCTTTAATATCATAAAGTAATGACATTAAGGTGATTGTAGACATAAATATTGCAGGTGAGAGATAAGTTTTGAAAACATCACCAATTTTCTAACTAAATATATTTCTAAAGGCACTATTGACATGAATTTCTCACCAGATGTTGGAAACAACCAATCCAATCCTCACAGGCAAATAAATCAAACCATAGATGTCCATTAATTTAGTGATGTGTAATAATGAGATATGACACAGGGAAAAAGGATTGAACACATGGACTAAGAGAGGATAAAAAAAGCCATAGAAAGTCATGGTCAAAGTCAAAATCTATCAGTAATTAGAAAGCAATCCTGCCACTTAGTGAAAACTAATATCAGCTGGTTCAATTGATGGCCTCAACCAAGGTGCCACACAAGAAACATCACATGATGGGTAAAACCAGGGAGCTGTCTCCAAGACCTTGGCAACCTTATTGTTCCAAAACATACTGATGGTGTTGGTTACAGAATAATTTCTAAATTACTGTATGTTCCAGTTTGCACTGATGGGGCCATAATCCGGAAGTGGAAATAACATAATTTCACCATAAATCGGCCATGAGGAGATGTTTCCTACATTTCAGACAGAGGAGTAAATATAATTGTCAGAAGAGTTGTCAAAGAGCCAAGGAGCACCTGTGGAGAGCTACAGAACGATGTGGAATCAGCAAGTACAATTGTTTCAAAGAACACAAGTAATACAATCCCTCTACATGGCCTGTATGCACTTTCACCACGCAAGACTCCACTGCTGAACAAAAAGCAGGTACAAAAGCATTTAAAGTTTGTTCAACGACATTTAGACAAACCTGTGAAATACTGGGAGAATATACTGTATTATGAGCAGATGAGAATGAAATTGAACTCTTTGGAGGCCATAATACACCATTTTTGGAGGTCAAAAGGCAAATCACCCCCAAAACTCCAACAACAGTGAAATGTGGAGGTGAGCACATCATGGTGTGGGGCTGTTTTTCAGCATATGGTATGGACAAACATCATGTAATCGAAAGAAGATGAAGATGAAATGAGGGCAAATATTTCAGCAAAACAACGATCCCAAACACAGACAGGGAGACTCACCTGGCTTCAGTGAATGAAAATAAATCTGCTAGAATGGCCGAGCCGAGCACCGGAGCTGAATGCAAGAGAAAATTTATACAAGGAACTAAAGCTTAGAGTTCATAGAATGTGCCCGGGACTAGAGTTGAGCGCGGTTCGTGGTTCGTGGTTCTCCAGTTCGCGGCTCGAGTGATTTTGGGGCATGTTCTAGATCGAACTAGAACTCGAGCTTTTTGCAAAAGCTCGATAGTTCTAGAAACGTTCGAGAACGGTTCTAGCAGCCAAAAAACAGCTAAATCCTAGCTTGGTTTCTGCTGTAATAGTGTAAGTCACTCTGTGAATCAAACTATTATCACATTTCAGTGTATAGTGTGCGTGAACAGCGCCTTCAGATCACTGCTGTTTCTATAATGGCGATCGCCATTTTTTTTTTTTTTTTCTTGTCTTCCTTCCCTAAGCGCGCGCGTCTTGTGGGGCGGGCCAGCATGTCAGCCAATCACAGACACACACACACCTAAGTGGACTTTGAGCCAGAGAAGCAACGGCATGTGTGATAGGATCTGCATGTCACATGTCCCTGCATTATAAAACCGGACATTTTCTTCACGAACGCCATTATCTGTCTTCTGCGTCTTTGGTGTCAGACATCAGTGTCGCAGCTCCGTCCTCCTGAGTCCTATAGCCGATACAGCTGTATGCGCTGCATACACAGCGTTAGACAGCTTAGGGAGAGCACTTTATAGCAGTCCTTTTAAGGGCTCAAACCGGCAGGGTCAGAGAGCCATAAGTGACAGGTCCTGAAAACAGCAACAGCGTCTGTGTAGCCCAGGTCAGGGATTTCCTCCCTGCATTTCACCATTAGGAGGGAATAGAAAGGCAGGCTTCCATTCCTCTACCCAGAGCACCACAATCCTGGCACTGTACCCTCTTGTCCTCTGCACACTCCAACTCATTCTAAGTAAGCCATTATACTAGCAAACATTCAGTGTACCTAGTGGCATCCTATACGTGGCTATTGGACTTTGCTATAGTCCCACTAGTGCAAAGACATTTGCAGAGCACGTCTGCCTGCGTTGCACACTACAACTTTTTTAAACTAAGCAATTTTACTAGCAAACACTCAGTGTACCTAGTGGCATCCTATACGTGGCTATTGGACTTTGCTATAGTCCCACTAGTGCCAAGACATTTGCAGAGCGCATCTGCCTGCATTGCACACTCCAACTAATTATAACTAAGCCATTATACTAGCACACACTCAGTGTACCTAGTGGCATCCTATACGTGGCTATTGGACTTTGCTATAGTCCCACTAGTGCCAAGACATTTGCAGAGCGCATCTGCCTGCGTTGCACACTCCAACTAATTATAACTAAGCCATTATACTTGCACACACTAAGTGTTTTTTAGTGGCATCCTATACGTGGCTATTGGACTTTGCTATAGTCCCACTAGTGCCAAGACATTTGCAGAGCGCATCTGCCTGCGTTGCACACTCCAACTAATTATAACTAAGCCATTATACTAGCACACACTCAGTGAACCTAGTGGCATCCTATACGTGGATATTGGACTTTGCTATAGTCCCACTAGTGCCAAGACATTTGCAGCACGTCTGCCTGCGTTGCACACTCCAACTAATTATAACTAAGCCATTATACTAGCACACACTCAGTGTACCTAGTGGCATCCTATACGTGGCTATTGGACTTTGCTATAGTCCCACTAGTGCCAAGACATTTGCAGCACGTCTGCCTGCGTTGCACACTCCAACTAATTATAACTAAGCCATTATACTAGCACACACTCAGTGTACCTAGTGGCATCCTATACGTGGCTATTGGACTTTGCTATAGTCCCACTAGTGCCAAGACATTTGCAGCACGTCTGCCTGCGTTGCACACTCCAACTAATTATAACTAAGCCATTATACTAGCACACACTCAGTGTACCTAGTGACATCCTATACGTGGCTATTGGACTTTGCTATAGTCCCACTAGTGCCAAGACATTTGCAGCACGTCTGCCTGCGTTGCACACTCCAACTAATTATAACTAAGCCATTATACTAGCACACACTCAGTGTACCTAGTGGCATCCTATACGTGGCTATTGGACTTTGCTATAGTCCCACTAGTGCCAAGACATTTGCAGCACGTCTGCCTGCGTTGCACACTCCAACTAATTATAACTAAGCCATTATACTAGCACACACTCAGTGTACCTAGTGGCATCCTATACGTGGCTATTGGACTTTGCTATAGTCCTACTAGTGCCAAGACATTTGCAGAGCGCATCTGCCTGCGTTGCACACTCCAACTAATTATAACTAAGCCATTATACTAGCACACACTCAGTGAACCTAGTGGCATCCTATACGTGGATATTGGACTTTGCTATAGTCCCACTAGTGCCAAGACATTTGCAGCACGTCTGCCTGCGTTGCACACTCCAACTAATTATAACTAAGCCATTATACTAGCACACACTCAGTGTACCTAGTGGCATCCTATACGTGGCTATTGGACTTTGCTATAGTCCCACTAGTGCCAAGACATTTGCAGCACGTCTGCCTGCGTTGCACACTCCAACTAATTATAACTAAGCCATTATACTAGCACACACTCAGTGTACCTAGTGGCATCCTATACGTGGCTATTGGACTTTGCTATAGTCCCACTAGTGCCAAGACATTTGCAGCACGTCTGCCTGCGTTGCACACTCCAACTAATTATAACTAAGCCATTATACTAGCACACACTCAGTGTACCTAGTGGCATCCTATACGTGGCTATTGGACTTTGCTATAGTCCTACTAGTGCCAAGACATTTGCAGAGCGCATCTGCCTGCGTTGCACACTCCAACTAATTATAACTAAGCCATTATACTAGCACACACTCAGTGAACCTAGTGGCATCCTATACGTGGATATTGGACTTTGCTATAGTCCCACTAGTGCCAAGACATTTGCAGCACGTCTGCCTGCGTTGCACACTCCAACTAATTATAACTAAGCCATTATACTAGCACACACTCAGTGTACCTAGTGGCATCCTATACGTGGCTATTGGACTTTGCTATAGTCCCACTAGTGCCAAGACATTTGCAGCACGTCTGCCTGCGTTGCACACTCCAACTAATTATAACTAAGCCATTATACTAGCACACACTCAGTGTACCTAGTGGCATCCTATACGTGGCTATTGGACTTTGCTATAGTCCCACTAGTGCCAAGACATTTGCAGCACGTCTGCCTGCGTTGCACACTCCAACTAATTATAACTAAGCCATTATACTAGCACACACTCAGTGTACCTAGTGGCATCCTATACGTGGCTATTGGACTTTGCTATAGTCCCACTAGTGCCAAGACATTTGCAGCACGTCTGCCTGCGTTGCACACTCCAACTAATTATAACTAAGCCATTATACTAGCACACACTCAGTGTACCTAGTGGCATCCTATACGTGGCTATTGGACTTTGCTATAGTCCCACTAGTGCCAAGACATTTGCAGCACGTCTGCCTGCGTTGCACACTCCAACTAATTATAACTAAGCCATTATACTAGCACACACTCAGTGTACCTAGTGGCATCCTATACGTGGCTATTGGACTTTGCTATAGTCCCACTAGTGCCAAGACATTTGCAGCACGTCTGCCTGCGTTGCACACTCCAACTAATTATAACTAAGCCATTATACTAGCACACACTCAGTGTACCTAGTGGCATCCTATACGTGGCTATTGGACTTTGCTATAGTCCCACTAGTGCCAAGACATTTGCAGCACGTCTGCCTGCGTTGCACACTCCAACTAATTATAACTAAGCCATTATACTAGCACACACTCAGTGTACCTAGTGGCATCCTATACGTGGCTATTGGACTTTGCTATAGTCCTACTAGTGCCAAGACATTTGCAGAGCGCATCTGCCTGCGTTGCACACTCCAACTAATTATAACTAAGCCATTATACTAGCACACACTCAGTGAACCTAGTGGCATCCTATACGTGGATATTGGACTTTGCTATAGTCCCACTAGTGCCAAGACATTTGCAGAGCACGTCTGCCTGCATTGCACACTACAACTCTTTTTAACTAAGCCATTATACTAGCAAACACTCAGTGTACCTAGTGGCATCCTATACGTGGCTATTGGACTTTGCTATAGTCCCACTAGTGCCAAGACATTTGCAGCACGTCTGCCTGCGTTGCACACTCCAACTAATTATAACTAAGCCATTATACTAGCACACACTCAGTGAACCTAGTGGCATCCTATACGTGGATATTGGACTTTGCTATAGTCCCACTAGTGCCAAGACATTTGCAGCACGTCTGCCTGCGTTGCACACTCCAACTAATTATAACTAAGCCATTATACTAGCACACACTCAGTGAACCTAGTGGCATCCTATACGTGGCTATTGGACTTTGCTATAGTCCCACTAGTGCCAAGACATTTGCAGCACGTCTGCCTGCGTTGCACACTCCAACTAATTATAACTAAGCCATTATACTAGCACACACTCAGTGAACCTAGTGGCATCCTATACGTGGATATTGGACTTTGCTATAGTCCCACTAGTGCCAAGACATTTGCAGCACGTCTGCCTGCGTTGCACACTCCAACTAATTATAACTAAGCCATTATACTAGCACACACTCAGTGTACCTAGTGGCATCCTATACGTGGCTATTGGACTTTGCTATAGTCCCACTAGTGCCAAGACATTTGCAGCACGTCTGCCTGCGTTGCACACTCCAACGAATTATAACTAAGTTACATTGTCAGGGATATTTATTCTTTATTATTCTGCTGTTAATAAAGCTAGACCACCACTGCAATCTTCACCACCTCTCAATTTTTACTACCACATTTTCAGTCCACAATCTTGTCGCAATCAACATGAGTGGCAAAATGACAGATGCTGGTGGAAAGGGGAAGAGGCGTGGTGGAAAAGGCAAAAAAGGTTTTGTCAGTGGGGAAGGTGCCAAAGCTCCATTATCATCTGCTGAAGATAGACCATCTACTAGCAAAAGTAAGATGTCTACTACTTATTGTGGACAATCCGATGTGCTCCCTTTTTTACGGACACGAACAAGAGGAACAAAGGTAGATGATGGGCAAAAAAGGAAAATGCTTGAATGGATCTCAAGTGGTCCAACAAGTGCCCTCTCAGCCACTTCAAGTACCGCATCCAAAAAACACCATTCCTCTGAGTTGTCATCCCAATCACACTTGATTTCTCCCAGCTCTGAAGTCTCCATCAGCCCTGCACAGTATGGTGGAACTGAGATGGCTGAGTCTGCAGAGCTGTTCAGTCACACTATAGCCTGGGAATCAGAGGTCTGCTCCCAAGCTACAGTGAGTACAGAACAGGAAATGGTCTGCAGTGATGCCCAGAACCTTTGTGACTCAGATTCAGGCCGTGAGGACCAAGTTTCTGAGCATAATGTTGACCCTTTGTCACAAACTGTAACACCTGTGGTTATAGACAATGAGGAACATACTGATGAAGATGAGACGCAGATACCCGATTGGGATGACAACTTAAATATTCGGTCAGGGCAAGAAGAGGCTCGGTCTGAGGGGGAGGGGAGTGCGAACACAACAATTGATGATGACGTTCTAGATCCCACCTACTGTCAACCCCCAGTCAGGCACTCGAGGAGGTCAACAGAGGCGGTGGAGGAGGATGCAACCGACGACGAAGTTACCTTGCGCCTTCCTGGACAGAGTCGGAGCACTGGTAGCACGTCTACAACTGCATCCTCAGCCACCACTCTGCCTATGAGCATTATTCGGGGTGGATCAACAGGTCGCATGGCCTCTAAGCCTTGCCTAGCCTGGGCCTTTTTTCACATTGAAAAAGATCGCCCAACTCATGTGATATGTAACATTTGTCATGATTCTGTTAGTAGAGGTCAAAACCTCAGCAGTTTGACAACTTCTTCCATGAATCGTCACATGAATAAATATCATAAGTCCCGGTGGGAAGCTCACCGTGCTGCAATGCCGGCTAGCGGAGCGAACCATCCACCGCCCGCCCCTTCCAGTGCATCCGCGCGCTCTTCATCTTCTAGGACTGTGGGGACAGCTGTCACACCTGTTTTTCCACGCAAAACTTCCACCACTGTAACCGCAACAGGCAGTTTGCTTGTAAGGTCGTCAGTTGGTTTGGAAGGGGAAACAAGTGAGTGTGTACAGCTCTCTCAGACATCGATAGCACCAACGTTGGATGAAGGCAACATCATGTCTCCGCCTGCACTTTCCTCACAAACCTGCATTTTTCCAGGGACACCCTACTCAACACCATCTACACACAGCAGCCAGATCTCTGTCCCTCAGATGTGGTCAAATAAAAGGCCACTTCCTCCGACCCATGACAAAGCTAAGAGGTTGACTCTATCCCTCTGTAAGCTGTTGGCTACCGAAATGCTGCCTTTCCGCCTAGTGGACACACAGGATTTTAGAGACCTTATGTCTGTCGCTGTGCCCCAGTACCAGATGCCTAGTCGCCACTACTTCTCTAAGAAAGGTGTGCCCGCGCTACACCAGCATGTCGCACACAACATCACCGCTTCCTTGAGAAACTCTGTGTGTGAACGGGTGCATTTCACCACCGATACTTGGACCAGTAAGCATGGACAGGGACGTTACATGTCGCTGACTGGGCACTGGGTAACTATGGTGATAGATGGTGAAGGGTCTGCTGCACAAGTCTTGCCGTCCCCACGACTTGTGTGTCAATCCTCTGTCTGTCCAAGTTCCGCCACAGCTTCTGCATCCTCCACCTCATCTGGGTCCTCCACCTCCGCCCCAAGCCTGCCTGGTCAGGCCACCAGCGTTCTCACTGCGCAGAAGGAATCACGCACGCCTCATTACTATGCTGGCAGCCGAGCGCAATGGTATCAGGCGGTCTTTAGCTTGACATGTCTTGGTAATAAGAGTCACACAGCTGAGGAGTTGTGGTCAGCTCTGCGGTCCGAGTTTAATAAATGGTTGTCTCCACTCAACCTGCAGCCTGGTAAGGCCGTGTGCGACAATGCTGCAAACCTGGGTGCGGCCCTTCGCCTGGGCAAGGTGACACACGTACCTTGTATGGCTCACGTGTTGAACCTTGTCGTGCAGCAATTTTTAACACACTATCCCGGCCTAGATGGCCTTCTGAACAGGGCACGAAAACTGTCTGCTCACTTCCGGCGTTCAAGCGCCGCAGCTGAGCGACTTGCATCGCTACAGAAGTCTTTCGGCCTGCCGGTTCATCGCCTGAAATGCGATGTGGCGACACGCTGGAATTCAACTCTCCACATGTTACAGCGACTGTGGCAGCACCGCAGAGCCCTGGTGCAATACGTCATGACGTATAGCCTGGGCCAACGAGATGCAGAGGTGGGGCAGATCACCCTGATGGAGTGGTCTCAGATCAAGGACCTATGCACCCTTCTGCACAGTTTCGACATGGCGACGAATATGTTTAGCTCTGACAATGCCATTATCAGCATGACGATTCCAGTCATTTACATGCTGGAGCACACGCTAAACACTATTCGGAGTCAGAGGGTGGGACAACATGAAGGGGAGGAACTACAGGAGGATTCATATGTGCAAGGGACAACAACATCACCAAGGTCCAGACGTTCATCATCACCAACGCAGCAGGCATGGGACCATGGGGAACAGGGATCGACAAGGGCGCATAGTAGCAGGCGAAATGTTGAGCAAGGTGCAGGAGAACATGAAGAAATGGAGGACGAACTGTCCATGGACATGGAAGACTCAGCGGATGAGGGAGACCTTGGTCAAATTTCAGTTGAAAGAGGTTGGGGGGAGATGTCAGAGGAAGAAAGAACGGGTAGCACCTCTATGCCACAAACACAGCGTGGACTTGGTCCGCATGGCTGCGCAAGACACATGAGTGCCTTTTTGTTGCACTACCTCCAACATGACAGTCGTATTGTCAAAATTAGAAGTGATGATGACTACTGGATTGCCACACTATTAGATCCCCGGTACAAGTCCAAATTTTGTGACATAATTCCAGCCATAGAAAGGGACGCACGTATGCAGGAGTATCAGCAGAAGCTGTTACTCGATCTTAGCTCGGCTTTTCCACCAAACAACCGTGCAGGTGCAGGGAGGGAATCTCCCAGTTGTAACTTGACAAACATGGGACGGTCTCGTCATCTTCACCAGTCTACCCGTACCAGTAGGACCGTATCTGGTGCCGGTAACAGCAATTTTATGGAATCTTTTCATAATTTTTTTAGACCCTCTTTTGCAAGGCCACCAGAGACAACAAGTCTGACACATACTCAACGGCTGGAGAGGATGATACAGGAGTATCTCCAAATGAACATCGATGCCATGACTGTGCAACTGGAGCCTTGCTCCTTTTGGGCTTCAAACATAGAAAAATGGCCAGAGCTCTCCAGTTACGCCTTGGAGATTTTGTCGTGTCCAGCTGCCAGCGTTGTCTCTGAACGTGTATTCAGTGCTGCTGGGTGTGTGCTGACAGATAAGCGCACGCGTCTGTCCAGTGACAATGTGGACAGACTGACGTTCATCAAAATGAACAAGTCATTGATCCAGAAGGAATTTACTACCCCTGTGTCATCCTGGGGAGAGTAAATGCTTGTGGATTTGGAATGTGCTTGATGCAAATCAAAACATCCTGTTTGCAACTAGGGCCCAAGTGCTGCCACTGATGGGGTGGGTGTCTGTGTGGCCCAATTTTTGGAAAAAAAGGGAGACTCCGCTTGGAGTAACCCTTGCTTGATGTGTTTTTAAAAGAAGCCAAGATGAACAGAGCTGGGATCAGCAAAGACTTTGCTACCTACCCCGGTGTCATCCTGGGGACGGATAAGAATGGCGTATTTTTGAATGTGCTTGATGCAAATCAAAACATCCTGTTTGCAACTAGGGCCCAAGTGCTGCCACTGATGGGGTGGGTGTCTGTGTGGCCCAATTTTTGGAAAAAAAGGGAGACTCCGCTTGGAGTAACCCTTGCTTGATGTGTTTTTAAAAGAAGCCAAGATGAACAGAGCTGGGATCAGGAAAGACTTTGCTACCTACCCCGGTGTCATCCTGGGGACGGATAAGAATGGCGTATTTTTGAATGTGCTTGATGCAAATCAAAACATCCTGTTTGCAACTAGGGCCCAAGTGCTGCCACTGATGGGGTGGGTGTCTGTGTGGCCCAATTTTTGGAAAAAAAGGGAGACTCCGCTTGGAGTAACCCTTGCTTGATGTGTTTTTAAAAGAAGCCAAGATGAACAGAGCTGGGATCAGGAAAGACTTTGCTACCTACCCCGGTGTCATCCTGGGGACGGATAAGAATGGCGTATTTTTGAATGTGCTTGATGCAAATCAAAACATCCTGTTTGCAACTAGGGCCCAAGTGCTGCCACTGATGGGGTGGGTGTCTGTGTGGCCCAATTTTTGGAAAAAAGGGAGACTCCGCTTGGAGTAACCCTTGCTTGATGTGTTTTTAAAAGAAGCCAAGATGAACAGAGCTGGGATCAGCAAAGACTTTGCTACCTACCCCGATGTCATCCTGGGGACGGATAAGAATGGCGTATTTTTGAATGTGCTTGATGCAAATCAAAACATCCTGTTTGCAACTAGGGCCCAAGTGCTGCCACTGAAGGGGTGGGTGTCTGTGTGGCCCAATTTTTGGAAAAAAGGGAGACTCCGCTTGGAGTAACCCTTGCTTGATGTGTTTTTAAAAGAAGCCAAGATGAACAGAGCTGGGATCAGGAAATACTTTGCTACCTACCCCGGTGTCATCCTGGGGACGGATAAGAATGGCGTATTTTTGAATGTGCTTGATGCAAATCAAAACATCCTGTTTGCAACTAGGGCCCAAGTGCTGCCACTGATGGGGTGGGTGTCTGTGTGGCCCAATTTTTGGAAAAAAAGGGAGACTCCGCTTGGAGTAACCCTTGCTTGATGTGTTTTTAAAAGAAGCCAAGATGAACAGAGCTGGGATCAGCAAAGACTTTGCTACCTACCCCGGTGTCATCCTGGGGACGGATAAGAATGGCGTATTTTTGAATGTGCTTGATGCAAATCAAAACATCCTGTTTGCAACTAGGGCCCAAGTGCTGCCACTGATGGGGTGGGTGTCTGTGTGGCCCAATTTTTGGAAAAAAGGGAGGCTCCGCTTGGAGTAACCCCTGCTTGATGTGTTTTTAAAAGAAGCCAAGATGAACAGAGCTGGGATCAGGAAAGACTTTGCTACCTACCCCGGTGTCATCCTGGGGACGGATAAGAATGGCGTATTTTTGAATGTGCTTGATGCAAATCAAAACATCCTGTTTGCAACTAGGGCCCAAGTGCTGCCACTGATGGGGTGGGTGTCTGTGTGGCCCAATTTTTGGAAAAAAGGGAGACTCCGCTTGGAGTAACCCTTGCTTACATTGTTTTTAAAAGAAGCCAAGATGAACAAGTCATGGGTCAGCAAAGACTTTGCTACCTACCCCGGTGTCATCCTGGGGATGGATAAGAATGGCGTATTTTTGAATGTGCTTGATGCAAATGTAGCTGTGAAGTGTACAACTGGGGCACAACTGCTGCCACTGAAGGGGTGGGTGTGTGTGTGGCCCAATTTTTGGAAAAAATGGAGACTCCGCTTGGAGTCACCTTGCGTTGTTTTACATGATTTTAGAAGGGCGTGCCATGCCTATATCTGTGTGTCCTCCTCTTTTTCCTTGTCCAGCTGTTTTGTTTTCGCATGAGTATATGTCCTTGTCACTTTCCAATGTGTTTGAGTTGTTTGTCACCTTTAGGACACCTTTGAGGGTGTTTTCTAGGTGTTTTTCTGTGTTTGTGATTGCCTGCCATTGTTTCCTATGCAGTTCGAGTTCGGTTCGTCGAACGTTCGACGAACCGAACTCGAACGGGAGGTCCGTTCGGCGAACCAACCTCGAGCCGAACCGCGACCGGTTCGCTCATCTCTACCCGGGACCTGCAGGATGTGAAGAGTGTTTGTGTGCAAGAATGGACCAAAATCCACCTGAGCATTGCAGTGAGCTAGTGTCTCCATACAGGAGGAGTCTTGAAGCTTCATCACCATCAAAGGCTTTTGCACAAAGTATTAAATATTTTTCAGAAAGCGTGTTCAATACTTTTTCACTGTTATTTCTCATTATTATACATTATGTATATCGATGGTTTGATTTCTTTGCCTGTGTGGATTGGATGGGGTGTTACCGACATTTGTTGAAAATTCCATTCCAATAGAACCTTTATAAATATATTTATTTAGAAAATTGGTGACGTGTTCAATACTTATTTCACCCACTCTAAGTATCTGCAGATCATTGGCAGATTTAGCAAAATTTGGCAAAATCTCCTGACATTCTGATATCTGTGGTGGCCTTACACAAAATATTAACTGCAGACGCAACTATAAGATAAATCTGCTACTGATCTGCAGAAAACATTTTTGTGTCTTTGGCCAATTTTAAAATCCTGCTTTAGCGGTCTGGAATATCTCCTCCATCACCCTTGCATCATGTCCAAATAGGGTCTATCTTTAATTTTGGGCCATATATTCCCCATTTTTGCTAAACCTACAAGATTCTGGTAAATTTCATTTTTTGGCATCCCCGATATCCCAGTCTCTCAGATGAGACACGTTACTTCTGATTCAGGCTTGTAACCTATCCAGAGCCTTATCTCTTTCATGGATCCACATATGGACAGGCCTGGGTGGAGCATAGCCATGTACAGAGCCTTTTTTATACGATTCTTTACCAGGAGGCCTGGAAGAGTCCCCTAACCGAATTTGAACATCTATGTTCTGGTAAGGAGGTCCTACCACATAATATTTCTTTGCTATACGCGTTGTTGGAGAAGGATCCATCCATTACAGCAGATTTGGGAGAGAGAACTCAATAGAACCCTATCTTCTTACAAATGGAACAAGGCAATTACCATAACACACAAACTTTCTACTGCTTGTCATTTTCAGGAAACAAACTACAAGATAGGTGGTATAGAACCCCTTATGGTATCTGTGAGGTAAATCCGGAGATATGACGATAAATCATGATATTCAAGTATGTCAGGAAGCCCTCTCCTGGTGTCACCCCCCCTTTCCTTCACACAACTGGTTTAGCAACAAATCCCATGGCCATCTCCTGTGATATGGAGATGAGGTGGTGTGGGAACAATGGACACAGGATGACTCCCTGCCGTCACCCTGTAACAAGAGTTGTATCTCATTAGCAAGGCTATGGAACTAGCCAGACAGAACGACTCCAGTAAAAAATGGTTCATATCTCGCAAGCCATATTTCCGATAAATATGGCAACCATAAAAATGGTGTCTCCGCATGCGGACGATGCTGGCACACCCTTTTTATGGGAGCAGGACATTGGGAAATGCCCCAGGCGTGATATCAGCCAATGGGGAACTGGCAGACAGGTCATGAGTCCCCTCGTTCTGTGGCTAAATTCATAACTATCACAATGAGAGCATTGGCGTCCGCCTACGACGCTCCCAGGCAAAGTTATGGCCCATATTCCATGTTGTGGATTGTCCATAACTCCAGCCAGGGGTGGAGCAGTGCTCCCTCTGAGGTCACTAAGGTAGGAGGGGACCTGGATTTGCCCAGGTTGATAACCCTACTTCGGCCATTTTCCAGCGTTCTTTCGCTGGGGGCACGTGTAGGAAACATCTGTGGGAAGGATCCTAGAAACCTGGGTACAGCGCCCCCCTGTGGCCAGACGCAACAAGGTAACTGCTGGAACTGTGTATGCCTGTTTGTAACCCATGCTTTGATTGTAACTGTACTCTGACATATGTATATTCTGTAGATTCCCTATTGTATATATTGTAGTTTCTAGTGTGCTTTAGGCTGATTAAATTATATAATTAATCTTGGGCTGTTCTGTTATCTCGATCTTGAATCCCACGTCTGTGTGTTCGGCTAATAGTTACCGTAAATCGGTTGGTGGCAGCGAATTGTGCCAAGGATTATTGTGGGGAGGCCAGTGAGATTCGGGGAGATTTTATATATTCCGCCCGCGGAGGTCGGGGGAATATATACCTTACTCTCACCGGGGACCCTTCAATAATCGGCATAAGTAGTATAGCGGCCTCCTTGCTTATTGTCGGGCAATTCCATAATTGGCCTGACTATAAGAGGGGCGCTAGAGAGCGCGTCACGTGCTCTGTCTGTCGGTCGGGAGGTATAAAGGAGGGGTGACCCCCACTTGTTACCCCCCGATTGTGACGTACTGGTAGCCAGCGCGGGGGATTTCTGAGTGACCCCCCCGGTGGTTTGTGACATATTGGTGGCATAGCGGTGGGATCGAGATAATAGTGTGTGTGAGTGTGAGACCCATACTCCCAGACACTAAAGACTGCCTGCAGCAGCTGTGGCTGCTGGGGTCTTCAGACTAGCTCAACACTAGAGTGTCAGAGTGCAGATACTGTAAGGTGTGTGGAGGCATCAGGTGTCAGTTCTGTGTCAGTGACCAAAAGTCTGCAAGAATGGCTGATGGCACCAGGAGCAGAGCTATGCAACTGGCCAATGCTAAGGCAGGAGCCGAAGAGAGGGAGGACGGTGCTGTGGACAGTAATGAGGAGGTTGCCCACGAGTCCTCCAGGAGCTCGACGCCAGAGAACAGCTCTGCAGAGGACATTGCACAACCTGGCACTGCTGGACAAGATGAGGAGGAGCTCGCCCAAGGGTCCTCAACGAGCCAGATGCCAGTCCTCCGCTCTGAAATGGACAGTGAATCACCAGGCTCCGCAGCGGGCCGCAGATCACCACGTGCCATTCCACCGAGCCTGGGAGGCTCGGATAGCCTTCTTCAAATGGCTATGGCCCTTCTCCAGGCTGGAGACCAGGAGGGCTACAAGGAACTCCTGGCAGAGCGCAGGGCAGAGCGGCAGGCAGCGCGTGATGCTGAGGCTGCGGAGCGGCAAGCAGCGCGTGAAGAGCGCCAGGCAGAGCGTGAGGCTGCGGAGCGACAGGCAGACCGTGACTACCAGCTGCATCTAGCCAAGCTCCAGCCCTCATCAGCCACACGTGACCTTCAAGACACCAAACTTCCAAAGGTCCGTGTTGAGGACTTCCCAGTGCTGGAGAAGGATGGAGACTTGGACTCTTTCTTGACTGCTTTTGAACGGACTTGCTTGCAGCACCATCTGGACAAGGACCAGTGGGCCAAATACCTGACCCCCCGTTTAAGGGGTAAGGCCCTGGATATCCTTGGGGACTTGCCTGCTGAGGCAGATCAGGGCTACGACACCATCAAGCGGGCCCTGATCCAACAGTACAACCTCACTCCAGAGTCCTACCGCAAGAAGTTCCGGAGCCTACAGAAGGGACCAAAGGACTCCTGGGCTGACCACCGGCGGGCACTTGCCCGAGCTGCCGACCACTGGACCCAAGGCCTGCAGCTTTCCACCGGACCGGAGATCCTGGACTTGTTCATCACGGAGCAACTCTTGTGGAACTGCCCTGAGGATCTCCGCCAGTTCATCCGAGACCAGAAGCCAAAGGGGTCCACGGCTACAGCTGCCCTTGCCGATGACTACACCAACAACCGGGCCCCTGAGGCCAGGAGAGCGGCCACCAGCAGCACCTGGAGAGGGGGTAAGATGAATTCTGCGACTGCCCCACCTGCCCCTAGACTGCAGGGGGTGTCCCCCTCAACTCCCCTCTCCAGGCCCGTGGCAGAACCAAGACGGTGCCACCAGTGCAACCTACCTGGACACTTCAAGGCCATGTGCCCTCAGCGTCCCAAGGCCCCGGCTCCGTCCCCGTCCCAAGGGCCGCCCAAGGTGTATTGTGTGGGTGGGGGTGGTGGTAGGTCCCTGGACAGCTTCCAACCTGTCACCGTCGGCCGGTCTGTGACCATAGGACTGCGAGACAGCGCCTCGGAGGTGACTCTGGTGCGGCCTGAGATGGTGTCCCCCCAAGACTTGATCCCTGGAAAAACCCTCGCTGTCTCCGGGATTGGAGGCACTGACCCGGCGCTGCCTGTTGCTGACATTTATGTGGACTGGGGCGCAGGGCGAGGGGTGAGGGAGGTGGGGGTAACTGATCGGATCCCTGCAAACGTGCTACTTGGGACAGATTTGGGGCAGATAACCTCCCAGTTTGGGCCCCCCCCAAGGGCTGAACCTTCAGCCAGTACTGACATGACTCCTGACAATGTTAATGTGTTATCTATGAATGATGTAAGGGAGGAGGGAGTGAACTCTGATATTTCTGCTTGCACAGACACCATAGACACACACGCAGCTGCAGCTGTGACAGGAGGGGAGGGGGTCAGAGAAAGGTGTGACAATGCCTCTACAAGTAACCAGCCTGTGAGCTGGGATCTGTTGCCCTCTGCAGGGATAAGCAGAGAGCAGGGTGCTGCAGGGGGAGGACCAGTGTGTGGGGTGGGGGCTACCACAGCAAATGTGGGGTCCCCAGAGATTTCACAGCGGGGTTCTGTTGCTGCAGGAGGGGAACAGGCAGGTGAGATTGGGGCCGGTCCAGGAGCGGAAGTGCTCCCAGGTAAGATCTCGGTGCATGGTTCCCCCACAACCGGGGTGTCAGGAAGCCAGGTAGGTCTGCCTGAACCGGCGACTTGGTCAGGAACGGAGGAGGAGCAGGCACGACCCACGGTCGCAGCGGCTGTGGCCGCTGTCACCCGCAGTGGGAGTGCTGGAAGCCAAGGGGCCTCCCGGAGGTCCGATAGCTCTTCCCCTTCTGACCAAGTGGCAGCCGAGTCAGGTGGAGGCCAGGACACAGGTCCCGGGGTACTGACTGAAGATGTGACAGTCTCGTCGATTCTGGCCACATCTAGTCAGGGGTTTCAGGCAGCGTTAGGGGCTGACGACAGCCTGAAAGCTCTTAAGGAGCAGGCGGCACAGCCTCCCTCGGACTCGGACCCGGAGCGAGTGGTCTGGGACCAAGGACGGCTGTACCGGGCCACGGTCCAGCAGGGTTCACCGGAGGCGTGGCCCAGGGACCGACAGTTAGTGGTACCCTATCCGTTCCGGACGGAGTTGTTGCGGATCGCACATGAGATTCCGATGGCCGGACACCTAGGGATCGCTAAGACCAAGGCCAGGTTGAACCAGCATTTCTACTGGCCAAAAATGGGGGCCGATGTGGCTGCCTACTGCCGTTCGTGTGAAACCTGTCAGAGAGTGGGGAAGGCGGGGCCACACCCCAAAGCCCCACTGGTATCTCTGCCAATCATCGATGAGCCTTTCAGGAGGGTGGCTGTGGATCTGGTCGGCCCGCTGGCCATCCCCAGCAGCTCCGGGAAACGCTTCATACTGACGGTAGTGGACTATGCCACCCGGTACCCAGAAGCAGTGGCCTTGTCGTCCATTCGGGCTGACAAGGTGGCCACCGCATTGCTGGAGATTTTCTCCCGAGTGGGTTTTCCCCAGGAAATGCTCACTGACCGGGGGACCCAATTCATGTCCCAGCTGATGGAGGCCCTCTGTAAGCAAGTCCAGGTGCGACATCTGGTGGCCAGCCCGTACCATCCACAGACTAATGGCCTGTGCGAGCGGTTCAATGGCACCTTAAAGCAGATGCTTAAGATGTTGGTCGACTCCCATGGGCGTGACTGGGAGCGGTATCTCCCACACCTGTTATTTGCTTGCCGGGAGGTTCCACAGGCCTCAACAGGATTCTCACCGTTTGAGCTCCTGTACGGGCGACGTGTGCGGGGCCCCCTGGCTCTGGTGAAAGAGGCTTGGGAAGGGGATTTGGCCACCCCTGGAGTGTCGGTTATCGAGTATGTCATGCGCTTCCGGGACAAAATGCAGGCCTTGACGCAACTGGTACACGACAATATGGCTCAAGCCCAGGCCGATCAGAAGCGTTGGTACGACCAGAACGCTTGTGAGAGGACCTACCAAGTGGGTCAAAAGGTGTGGGTACTGGTCCCCGTACCACAGGACAAGCTTCAGGCAGCCTGGGAAGGCCCATCCCTCGTGTACCAGCAGCTCAACCCTGTAACGTACCTGGTCACCCTGGACCCTGCCCGTGGAAGGCGGAAGCCCTTCCATGTGAACATGATGAAGGCACATCATGAGCGGGAGGCATGTGCGCTCCCCGTGTGCAACCTGCCCGAGGAGGGAGAAGCGGAAACCCTCTTGGATATGCTAGCCCAGGTTAGGGCAGGCGGATCCATTGAGGATGTGGAGGTTGGCCACCAGCTCTTGGAGGACCAACGGTCCCAGCTGTGGGCCACCCTACACCCCTTCCGGGGGTTGTTTACCAACCAGCCCGGAAGGACTAACTTGGCTGTCCATCACGTGGACACTGGGGATCATCCCCCGATCCGGCGTTCAGCATATCGGGTCTCCCTGGAGGTGCAGCAACACATGCGCCAGGAGATTGACGAGATGCTGAAGCTGGGGGTGATCCAGGCATCCAACAGCGCTTGGGCCTCGCCTGTAGTCCTCGTCCCTAAGAAGGACCGAACCACTCGGTTCTGCGTGGACTACAGGGGGCTCAATGCGGTCACGGTCGCCGATGCGTACCCAATGCCACGCATCGATGACCTGCTCGATCAGTTGGCCGGGGCTCAGTACCTGACCATCATGGATCTGAGCCGGGGATATTGGCAGATCCCCCTGACTCGCAAGGCCAGGGAACGCTCTGCCTTTATTACCCCATTTGGACTGTACGAGTCCACGGTGATGCCATTCGGGATGAGGAATGCCCCTGCCACTTTCCAGCGGATGGTCAACACCCTGCTCAAGGGACTTGAAGGGTACGCGGCCGCGTACCTGGATGACATTGCCGTCTTCAGTCCCACCTGGGAGGACCACCTAGAGCATCTAGCACAGGTGCTCAGGCGGATCCACCGGGCAGGTTTGACCATCAAGCCGGGAAAGTGTCAGCTGGCCATGAGCGAGGTCCAGTACCTCGGTCACCGGGTAGGTGGGAGAACACTGAAGCCCGAGCCTGAGAAAGTGGAAGCCATCGCATCCTGGCCCACCCCCAGGACCAAGAAGCAGGTGATGTCCTTCTTGGGGACCGCTGGGTACTATAGGAGGTTTGTTCCATGCTATAGTAGCCTGGCAAAGCCCTTGACGGACCTCACCAAGAAGAAGCTGCCCTCTGCAGTCGATTGGACAATGGACTGCGAGACAGCCTTCCGGGCCCTAAAGGACGCCCTGTCCAGCCCGCCCGTGCTACAGGCAGCCGACTTCACGCGGCCGTTTGTAGTACAGACCGACGCCAGTGACTTCGGCCTCGGTGCGGTGCTCAGCCAGGTGGACTCTGCGAGCCAAGAGCACCCAGTCTTGTACCTGAGCCGGAAGCTGTTACCGAGGGAAGTGGCCTATTCCACAATGGAGAAGGAGTGCCTGGCCATAGTGTGGGCCCTGCAGCGTCTGCAACCCTATCTATACGGGCGCCACTTCATCATGGAGACGGACCACAATCCCCTCAGCTGGTTGCACACCGTCTCTGGGACGAATGGGCGATTGTTGCGATGGAGCCTTGCGCTCCAGCAATACAACTTCACCATTCGCCACAAAAGGGGCCGTGACCACGGTAACGCAGACGGGCTGTCCCGACAAGGAGAGGTCGCGGACGGGCGCACGGGGGAACACCGGAGTGTGCTGCCCCCTAGCGCCCTCAAAAGGGGGGAGGTGTGAGGTAAATCCGGAGATATGACGATAAATCATGATATTCAAGTATGTCAGGAAGCCCTCTCCTGGTGTCACCCCCCCTTTCCTTCACACAACTGGTTTAGCAACAAATCCCATGGCCATCTCCTGTGATATGGAGATGAGGTGGTGTGGGAACAATGGACACAGGATGACTCCCTGCCGTCACCCTGTAACAAGAGTTGTATCTCATTAGCAAGGCTATGGAACTAGCCAGACAGAACGACTCCAGTAAAAAATGGTTCATATCTCGCAAGCCATATTTCCGATAAATATGGCAACCATAAAAATGGTGTCTCCGCATGCGGACGATGCTGGCACACCCTTTTTATGGGAGCAGGACATTGGGAAATGCCCCAGGCGTGATATCAGCCAATGGGGAACTGGCAGACAGGTCATGAGTCCCCTCGTTCTGTGGCTAAATTCATAACTATCACAATGAGAGCATTGGCGTCCGCCTACGACGCTCCCAGGCAAAGTTATGGCCCATATTCCATGTTGTGGATTGTCCATAACTCCAGCCAGGGGTGGAGCAGTGCTCCCTCTGAGGTCACTAAGGTAGGAGGGGACCTGGATTTGCCCAGGTTGATAACCCTACTTCGGCCATTTTCCAGTGTTCTTTCGCTGGGGGCACGTGTAGGAAACATCTGTGGGAAGGATCCTAGAAACCTGGGTACAGCGCCCCCCTGTGGCCAGACGCAACAAGGTAACTGCTGGAACTGTGTATGCCTGTTTGTAACCCATGCTTTGATTGTAACTGTACTCTGACATATGTATATTCTGTAGATTCCCTATTGTATATATTGTAGTTTCTAGTGTGCTTTAGGCTGATTAAATTATATAATTAATCTTGGGCTGTTCTGTTATCTCGATCTTGAATCCCACGTCTGTGTGTTCGGCTAATAGTTACCGTAAATCGGTTGGTGGCAGCGAATTGTGCCAAGGATTATTGTGGGGAGGCCAGTGAGATTCGGGGAGATTTTATATATTCCGCCCGCGGAGGTCGGGGGAATATATACCTTACTCTCACCGGGGACCCTTCAATAATCGGCATAAGTAGTATAGCGGCCTCCTTGCTTATTGTCGGGCAATTCCATAATTGGCCTGACTATAAGAGGGGCGCTAGAGAGCGCGTCACGTGCTCTGTCTGTCGGTCGGGAGGTATAAAGGAGGGGTGACCCCCACTTGTTACCCCCCGATTGTGACGTACTGGTAGCCAGCGCGGGGGATTTCTGAGTGACCCCCCCGGTGGTTTGTGACAGTATCCATTATACTTCCAGAGGTTGTGAAAAGATGTTAGCGATGCGATAAAGATGTAGGTACTATGACACATACTGTATGTCAAATACTTAATTCGTACAGAGGAATTGATAGTTTTGGACAACTGGTTCCTTTCAAATTCATACAATTATATGAGGTTTTAAATATCTTGGACTGCCTTTCGAGGTTTACCAGAATTTAATGCCTGGACAATTGTTTTACCCATCCCTCCTCTCATGTTCCTTTTTGTACTATCGTCAACCTGCAAGATTCTTGCCCCATCCCTCCTCTCATGTTCCCTTTTGAACTATCTTCCACCCTCAAGATTTTTTTTTCCTATCCCTCCTCTCATGTTCACTATTGAACTATCCTCAACTCTCAATATTCTTGCCCCATCCCTCCTCTCATGTTCCCTTTTGAACTATCGTCAACCCGCAAGATTCTTGCCCCATCCCTCCTCTCATATTCCCTTTTGAACTATCCTCAATCCTCAAGATTCTTGCCCCATCCCTCCTCTCATGTTCCCTTTTGAACTATCCTCAATCCTCAAGATTCTTGCCCCATCCCTCCACTCATGTTCCCTTGAACTACCCTGAAACCTCAAGATTCTTGCCCTATCCCTCCTCTTATGTTCCCTTGAACTATCCTCAAATCTCAAGATTCTTGCCCCATCCCTCCACTCATGTTCCTTTTTGAACTATCCTCAAAGATCAAGATTCTTGCCCCATCCCTCCTCTCATGTTCCCTTGAACTATTCTCAAACCTCAAAATTCTTGCCCCATCCCTCCACTGATGTTCCCTTTTGAACTATCCTCAACCCTCAAGTTTCTTGCCCATTACCTGGTCCCTAATATGTGCTGTCTTTTGTGATCTCTGGGAATATCTCTTAATGCACAAGTTCTTTTCAATAAATAATTATAATGATGTGACCTTATTGTTCTACTTAATATGTACACGATGTTAAAATATTTTTCCTTTTTGAACATTCTGAAATATGTTGAATACTGTTTGTTATATTCTACATTTAGTATAATCTTATTAAACCAAAAAACCTTACATGTCGGAGGATATAGTGATAAAATGTACATCCTCCACCATCTAATGATAATGAGATGACTCTGCTCGTCTGGTCTCGGTCTGTACAGCTAAGCTGATAAGTGAATTGCAAAGATCAGAAAGTGTGAGCAAGTTGTCTCTGCCTCAGTGTGATACCAGAAATACTTACACATTTTGTTTTATATAGTACGTAAATGAAAGAACATATTCTTTATTAATGGTGATAATAATAGGTTGTGTTTGACTATATAGTCTCTTACATAAAAAATAAACAGTTTCCATCTAAAGTGCCTAATTTCATCAGTCTTCTCGGGATTTGGTAAGCGCTTGTTTCTCAATTCTTCAATTTAATTTGAATTTCAAATTTGAAGATTTAAATAAATATCTGGAATGCAGCAAATGATGCAGCTCAGAGAGAGACTCTTCCCAATGTCACCAGAAGGTGGCGCAACTGACGAGGAAGTTCGTGCAGTCCTCAAGTCACTCCATTACTCGGTCCTCTACATTCTAAGACACATGTAAACTTTGTTTTTAGGTCTTCAAGTCTCATGGAGTCGGCAATAACCGGCTGTGTTGTTGCGTGATGATGAATACATGATATTAGACACGAAAGACAAAATATGAAACACCTTACCCTCCGCCACGGAGTGGTGGATAATAGACCCACAACTTTCAACAAGTGGTTTACTGGTAACGCACAGCAGATTCCTCCCTTCTCCTATCGCCCTGAGCGTTATCTGCGCAGCAATGAATAGCACATTGTTGGCAATGCAGCAGATGTAAAATGAAATTCCACTTTAAAAGAACTGAAATCCCAGGATTAGAGGGATGGCTGCAGCATATCCGAACCTCTCCGAGAGTAGCGCAAGTGACCTGCACATTATTGAAAACCAAAGACACCAAATTTTATACTATACTGAACTCACAAGCCACAGGTTGGGGACCCCTAATATAGGGCAAACTATACTAATGTGCACAAACCTGTAATTCACTATACCGTATTATAAAGTGGATACTATACTGTAGCCTACTGTACTACACCATACCGCAATATACCATACTGTACTTTACTATACTATACTGTACTATAAAGTCAATAATATACTGTAACTAGATACTGTACTCTACTGTAATACTTTTATATATTATACTTTACACTATCTACCCTACCTACACTGTTTTTACTATACTATATTATTGATACTATACTGTATTATAAAGTACATAATATACTGTAACTGTAAACTATACTGTACTGTAGTACTATTATATATTATACTTTACAATATCTACCCTTATACACTATAATGAACATCACTGTACTGCATTGTGTTACACTGTTTTTACTATACTATATTTTTCGATGCTATACTATATTTTTCGATGCTATACTATATTATATAGTGCATAATATACTGTAACTGTATACTCTACTTTACTGTAGTACTTTTCTATATTATACGCTACACTTTCTACCCTTATACACTATATTGTACATCACTGTACTGCATTGTGCTACACTGTTTTTACTATACTACTGTATATTTATTGATGCTACACTGTATTATAAAGTGCATAATATACTGTAACTGTATACTCTACTTTACTGTAGTACTTTTCTATATTATACGCTACACTATCTACCCTTATACACTATATTGTACATCACTGTACTGCATTGTGCTACACTGTTTTTACTATACTACTGTATATTTATTGATGCTACACTGTATTATAAAGTGCATAATATACTGTAACTGTATACTCTACTTTACTGTAGTACTTTTCTATATTATACGCTACACTATCTACCCTTATACACTATATTGTACATCACTGTACTGCATTGTGCTACACTGTTTTTACTATACTACTGTATATTTATTGATGCTACACTGTATTATAAAGTGCATAATATACTGTAACTGTATACTATACTGTACTGTAGTACTTTTATGTATTATACTTTACAATATCTACCCTTATACACTATATTGTACATCACTGTACTGCATTGTGCTACACTGTTTTTACTATACTATATTTATTGATGCTATACTGTATTATAACATGCATAATATACTGTAGCTATATACTATAATGTACTGTAGCACTTTTATATATATTATACTTTACAATATCTACCCTTACACACTATATTGTACATCACTGTACTGCATTGTGCTACACTGTTTTTACTATACTATATTTATTGATGCTATACTGTACTATATAGTGCATAAGATACTTTAACTGTATAGTATATTTGACTGTAGTACTTTTATATATTATATTTTACACTACCATTATATACTATATTGTACTGTACTGCATTGTACAACACTGTTTTTACTATAGTATATTTTTTTATACTATACTGTAGTATATAGTGCACAATATACTGTAACTGTATACTATAATTCACTGTGGTACTTTTACATGTTATACTTTACACTTTCTACCCTTATACACTATATTGAACATCACTGTACTGCATTGTGCTACACTGTTTTTACTATACTATATTTTTCGATGTTATACTATATTATATAGTGCAAAATATACTGTAACTGTATACTCTACTTTACTGTAGTACTTTTCTATATTATACTTTACACTATCTACCCTTATACACTGTATTGTATATCACTGTACTGCACTGTGCTACATTGTTTTTACTATACTATATTTTTCAAAGCTATACTGTATTTTACATACTATATTATGTTATACTATACTGCCACATACTATATGTAAGTACTATAATATACTTTATCATAAGAAAAAGAACTGAACTACACTATTCTATAATATATTACATATGAAATGTTTGGAACATGTCACAAATTTTCTAATTAAATCTATTTCTAAAGGTGCTATTGACGTAAATTTCCCAGATTGTCACCTTAATTAAGATATTGATTGTTGATTAACACCATATTATTATCATATAAATATGTATACATACTCAAATTTTAATATATTATTATTACTTATTATTATAGTCGCGATCGATTCCATGGCGCTTTACATGTGAAAGGGGTATACATAATAGGGACAAGTACAATAATCATAAACAATACAAGACACAGACAGGTGCAGGAGGAGAGAAGTCCCTGCCCGCGAGGGCTCACAGTCTACAACGGATAGGTGAGGATACAGTAGGTGAGGGTAGAGCTGATTGTGTGGCGCTGTATCAGACTGAGGGTTCGCCAGGTTGTAGGCTTGTCGGAAGAGGTGGGTCTTCAGGTTCCTTATGAAGCTTGTCAAGGTAGGCGAGAGTCTGATGTGTTGTGGCAGAGCATTCCAGAGTATGGGGGAGGCACAGGAGAAATCTTGGATGCGATGGTGGGAAGAGGAGATGAGAGGGAAGTAGAGAAGGAGATCTTGTGAGGATCGAAGGTTACGTGCAGGTAGGTACCAGGAGACTAGGTCACAGATGTAGGAAGGAGACAGGTTGTGGATGGCCTTGTAGGTCATGGTTAGGGTTTTGAACTGCAGTCGTTGGGCAATGGGAAGCCAGTGAAGGGATTAGCAGAGAGGAGAGGTCGGGGAGTAGCAGGGGGACAGGTGGATTAGCCGGGCAGCATAGTTTAGAATAGATTATAGGGGTGTGAGACTGTTAGAAGGGAGGTCACAGAGCAGGAGGTTGCAATAATCCAGGCAGGAGATAATAAGGGCATGTACTAGGGTTTTTGCAGCTTCTTGGGAAAGGAATGTTCGGATCCGGGAAATATTTTTGAGTTGGAGACGGCAGGAGGTGAAGAGGGCTTGGATGTGTGGCTTGAAAGAGAGATCAGAGTCTAGGATTACTCCCAGGCAGCGAGAACGTGGGACAGGGGAGAGTGGGCAGCCATTGAGATTGATGGATATGTCAGGTGGGGGAGTTGCGTGATGGGGGGGAAAGACAATGAATTCTGTTTTGTCCATGTTCAATTTTAAGAATCGAGCAGAGAAAAAGGATGAAATAGCAGAGACATTGTGGGATTCTGGTTAGTAGGGAGGTGATGTCAGGTCCAGAGAGGTAGATCTGCGTATCATCAGTGTAGAGATGATACTGAAAGCCGTGGGACTCTGAGCTGTCCCAGCCAAGGGTGTAAATGGAGAACAGCAGGGGTCCAAGAACTGAACCTTGGGGGACACCGACAGATAGGGGGCGAGATGAGGAAGTGGTGTGAGAGTGGGAGACGCTGAAAGTTCGGTCAGTTAAGTATGAGAAGATCCAAGATAGCGCCAAGTCTGTGATGCCCAGAGACGAGAGAATTTGTAGTAGAAGAGAGTGGTCTACTGTGTCAAAGGCAGAGGACAGGTCTAGGAGGATGAGGACAGAGTAGTGTCTCTTGGATTTTGCGGTTAGTAGGTCGTTAGTGACTTTGGTTAGGGCAGTTTCAGTGGAATGATGGGGTCAGAAGCCAGATTGAAATCGGTCAAAGAGGGAGCAGGAAGAGAGGTACGAGGACAGTTCAAGATGGACATGCTGTTCCAGTAGTTTTGAGGCATAGGGGAGAAGGGATATGGGGCGGTAGTTTGACAGAGGAAGGATCAAGGGAGGGCTTTTTGAGGATGGGTGTGATGGAGGCATATTTAAAGCATGAAGGGAAATACACCAGTTGTTAGTGATAGGTTGAAGAGATGGGTTAGGGATGGGATGAAGACTGTGGTTAGATTGGGGATGATGTGGGATGGGAGTGGATCAAGCAGACAGGTTGTGAGATGTAATCTTGAGAGTAGAGTGGAAAGATGATCTTCCGTCATGGTAGAGAAGCTGGATTTGGAGGAAGAAGGCTGAGTAGTTGTGAGGAGGGGCTGTGGTGATTGTGGGCCAAAGCTTGCTCTGATGTTGTCAATCTTCTGCTTGAAGAAAGAGGCAAAGTCTTCAGCTGAGATGAGAGGAGAGGGAGGTGGTGCTGGAGGATGGAGAAGAGAGTTTAAAGTGTTGAATAGCTGTTTAGGGTTGTGATAGAGAAGATATGAGGGATGAGAAGTAGGTTTGTTTTGCAGCAGTGAGTGTGGACTTGAAAGTGGTGAGAGCCTGTTTGTATGTAATGAAGTGCTCGGTGGAATGAGATCTCTTCAATCTGTGCTCAGCAGTTCTGGAAGCCCGTCTCAGTTCTTTAGTCTGGTTCGTGTGCCAGGGTTGCCTGTTGATTGTGCGGGTTTTGGTGTGTGTGAGGGGGCAGCTGATTCGAGAGCTGCAGAGATGGTAGTGTTGTATAAAGTTGCAGCAGCATCTGCATCGTGTGAAGAACCAATGTCTGCGAGAGGGAAGAGAGACTGAGAAAGTGAGTGTAAGTCAAGGTGATTGAGATTTCTGCGGGGGTGTGAAAGTTTATGGAGGGGGGGTTGTGTACTTAGAGAAGAGAGGGAAGAGAATGTGAGTAGGTTGTGGTCAGACAGGGGTAGAGGCAAGTTAGAGAGGGAACAGAGGCGAGTGAAGATGAGGTCCAGCGTGTGGCCATCTTTGTGAGTAGCTGCAGAGGACCATATCCTCTGTTGTTCTAATTTGCATATACAGTGGAAGAAATATATCTCACCAGATGTCAGTAACAATCTATACAAAGGCAAATAAATCAAACCATAGGTGTCCATAAATTAAGTTGTGTAATAATAAGAAATAGCACAGGGACAAAGTATTGAACACATGAAGAAAGAGAGAAGAACGAGAAAGCCATGGAAAGACATGACACCAGATGAAATCAATCAATAACTGGTAAGTAATCCTGCCAATTAGTGAAAAATAATATCAGTTGTTTCAGCTAATGCCCTATAAATAGGTGTCTCATTGCCAAGGTGCCACACAAGAAACATCTCATGATGGGTAAAACCAGTGAGCTGTCGTAAGACTTTTGCAACTTTATTCTTGCTAAACTTGTTAATGGCATTGGTTACAGAAGAATTTCTAAACTATTGAACGTCCCAGTGACCACTGTTGAGGCCGAAATCCAGAAGTGGAAACACATTATTTCACCATAAACTTGCCACGACCATGTGCATTTCAACAAGATTTCAGACAGAAGACTGAAAATAATTATCAGAAGGGTTGTCCAAGAGCCAAGGACCAACTGTGGAGAGCTACAGAAAGACCTGGAATGAGCAGCTACAATTCTTTCAAAGAAAATAATAAGTAATGCACTCCCCCTCCATGACCTGTATGCACGCTCCTGTATGCACGCTCCTGTATGCACGCTCCTGTATGCACGCTCATCACACAAGACTCCATTATTGAACCAAAATTAGGTTCAAGCACATTTAAGGATTGACTAACAACTTTTAGACAAGCCTGTGAAATACTGGGAGAATATATTTTGGTCAGATGAGACCAAAATTGAACTATTCGGATGCCATAATACGGCACTGGCAATCTTCAAATGACTGAAGGAAGGAGGAATGGACAAATGTACTTAGACATTTTTAATAGACATTTACTGCCATCTACCAGTATGATGATGGTGAAACAAGGGTGGACATTTCAGCAAGACAATGATCCAAAACAACGTTGGCTCAATGACAATTAGACAAACCTGTAAAATACTGGGAGAAAATAGTCTGGTCAGCTGAGAGCAAAATTGAACTTTGGATGCCAGAATACACCATGTTTGGAGGCCAAAAGGCAAATCACCCAAAAAATACCAACAACAGTGAAGTGGAGGTGCGAACATCATGGGGTGGAGCTGTTTTCACCTAACGACACTGGGAAACTTCATATAATTGAAGGAAGGATGAATGGACAAATGTACAGAGACATTCCTGATAACAATCTTCTGCCATCTACCAGGATGATGAAGATGAATGAGGGAGGACATCTCAGCGAGACAATGATGCCAATCACACAGCCAAGGAAATGCTCAATTGAATTCAGAGAAAGAAAATAGATCTGCTAGAATGGCCGAACCGATCACAAGAGCTGAATCCAATAGAAAATGTATACAAAGAACTAAAGCTCAAAGTTCATAGAAGGAGCCGGGACCTGTAGGATGTGAAGAGTGTGTGTGTGTGAGAATGGACCGAAATCCCACCTGAGCAATGCAGATGACTAGTGTCTCTATACAGGAGGCATCTGGAGGCTTCATCATCAACAAAGACTATTTTAAGAATTATTAAATAATTACAGCAACGTGTTCAATACTTTATCCCTGTGTCATTTCTCATTATTGCACATCACTAAATTTGTGGACATCGATGGTCTGATTTCTCTACCTGTGTGGATTGAATGAGCTGTTACCGACATCTAGTGAGGAATTCATGTCAATAGCAGCTTTAGAAATGCATTTACTTAGAAAATTGGTAGTGTTCGATACTTATTTCACCTGCACTATATATATATAAATAAATAAATACAGTTAGGTCCACAAATATTTGGACAGTGACACAATTTTCGCGAGTTGGGCTCTGCATGCCACCACATTGGATTTGAAATGAAATCTCTACAACAGAATTCAAGTGCAGATTGTAACGTTTAATTTGAAGGTTTGAACAAAAATATCTGATAGAAATTGTAGGAATTGTACACATTTCTTTACAAACACTCCACATTTTAGGAGGTCAAAAGTAATTGGACAAATAAACCAAACCCAAACAAAATATTTTTATTTTCAATATTTTGTTGCGAATCCTTTGGAGGCAATCACTGCCTTAAGTCTGGAACCCATGGACATGGGTTTCCTCCTTCTTAATGCTTTGCCAGGCCTTTACAGCCGCAGCCTTCAGGTCTTGCTTGTTTGTGGGTCTTTCCGTCTTAAGTCTGGATTTGAGCAAGTGAAATGCATGCTCAATTGGGTTAAGATCTGGTGATTGACTTGGCCATTGCAGAATGTTCCACTTTTTTGCACTCATGAACTCCTGGGTAGCTTTGGCTGTATGCTTGGGGTCATTGTCCATCTGTACTATGAAGCGCCGTCCGATCAACTTTGCGGCATTTGGCTGAATCTGGGCTGAAAGTATATCCCGGTACACTTCAGAATTCATCCGGCTACTCTTGTCTGCTGTTATGTCATCAATAAACACAAGTGACCCAGTGCCATCGAAAGCCATGCATGCCCATGCCATCACGTTGCCTCCACCATGTTTTACAGAGGATGTGGTGTGCCTTGGATCATGTGCCGTTCCCTTTCTTCTCCAAACTTTTTTCTTCCCATCATTCTGGTACAGGTTGATCTTTGTCTCATCTGTCCATAGAATACTTTTCCAGAACTGAGCCGGCTTCATGAGGTGTTTTTCAGCAAATTTAACTCTGGCCTGTCTATTTTTGGAATTGATGAATGGTTTGCATCTAGATGTGAACCCTTTGTATTTACTTTCATGGAGTCTTCTCTTTACTGTTGACTTAGAGACAGATACACCTACTTCACTGAGAGTGTTCTGGACTTCAGTTGATGTTGTGAACAGGTTCTTCTTCACCAAAGAAAGTATGCGGCGATCATCCACCACTGTTGTCATCCGTGGACGCCCAGGCCTTTTTGAGTTCCCAAGCTCACCAGTCAATTCCTTTTTTCTCAGAATGTACCTGACTGTTGATTTTGCTACTCCAAGCATGTCTGCTATCTCTCTGATGGATTTTTTCTTTTTTTTTAGCCTCAGGATGTTCTGCTTCACCTCAATTGAGAGTTCCTTAGACCGCATGTTGTCTGGTCACAGCAACAGCTTCCAAATGCAATACCACACACCTGTAATCAACCCCAGACCTTTTAACTACTTCATTGATTAAAGGTTAACGAGGGAGACGCCTTCAGAGTTAATTGCAGCCCTTAGAGTCCCTTGTCCAATTACTTTTGGTCCCTTGAAAAAGAGGAGGCTATGCATTACAGAGCTATGATTCCTAAACCCTTTCTCCGATTTGGATGTGAAAACTCTCATATTGCAGCTGGGAGTGTGCACTTTCAGCCCATATTATATATATAATTGTATTTCTGAACATGTTTTTGTAAACAGCTAAAATAACAAAACTTGTGTCACTGTCCAAATATTTCTGGCCCTGACTGTATATATATATATATATATATATATATATATATTATTTTTTTTTTTATTCTTTTCCTGTTTAATGTTGTACAATGTTTTACAGTATGATATAACATTCTGCACTATATTACTATATTTTACAATCCTCTATCACATTATAGTGCACCATACATTTCTATACTCCATTACACGGTGCTGCAGGGTAGAGTGATGTACTATATTATATACTGTACTATATGCTGTACTGTCTTGCAACATATTGTAGTATGATATATTATATTGCACTGCTCTCTTTTCCTCTGTATCATATTGTACTTTATTGTGCTATAGTTTACAAATTGCACTTGAGTATGGGGGGGTGATCCTACAAAAAAAATCCACAAATAACATGAAATGTGCAGAATATATATATATATATATATATATATATTTATTTATATATATATATATATATATATATATATATATATATATATACACAGTGCCTACAAGTAGTATTCAACCCCCTGCAGATTTAGCAGGTTTACACATTCGGAATTAACTTGGCATTGTGACATTTGGACTGTAGATCAGCCTGGAAGTGTGAAATGCAGCAAAAAAGAATGTTATTTCTTTTTTTTATTTTTTTTTTAAATTGTGAAAAGTTTATTCAGAGGGTCATTTATTATTCAACCCCTCAAACCACAAGAATTCTGTTTGGTTCCCCTAAAGTATTAAGAAGTATTTCAGGCACAAAGAACAATGAGCTTCACATGTTTGGATTAATTTTCTCTTTTTCCAGCCTTTTCTGACTAATTAAGACCCTCCCCAAACTTGTGAACAGCACTCATACTTGGTCAACATGGGAAAGACAAAGGAGCATTCCAAGGCCATCAGAGACAAGATCGTGGAGGGTCACAAGGCTGGCAAGGGGTACAAAACCCTTTCCAAGGAGTTGGGCCTACCTGTCTCCACTGTTGGGAGCATCATCCGGAAGTGGAAGGCTTATGGAACTATTGTTAGCCTTCCACGGCCTGGACAGCCTTTGAAAGTTTCCACCCGTGCCGAGGCCAGGCTTGTCCGAAGAGTCAAGGCTAACCCAAGGACAACAAGGAAGGAGCTCCGGGAAGATCTCATGGCAGTGGGGACATTGGTTTCAGTCAATACCATAAGTAACGTACTCCACCGCAATGGTCTCCTTTCCAGACGAGCCCGTAAGGTACCTTTACTTTCAAAGCGTAATGTCAAGGCTCGTCTACAGTTTGCTCATGATCACTTGGAGGACTCTGAGACAGACTGGTTCAAGGTTCTCTGGTCTGATGAGACCAAGATCGAGATCTTTGGTGCCAACCACACACGTGACGTTTGGAGACTGGATAGCACTGCATACGACCCCAAGAATACCATCCCTACAGTCAAGCATGGTGGTGGCAGCATCATGCTGTGGGGCTGTTTCTCAGCCAAGGGGCCTGGCCATCTGGTCCGCATCCATGGGAAGATGGATAGCACGGCCTACCTGGAGATTTTGGCCAAGAACCTCCGCTCCTCCCTCAAGGATCTTAAGATGGGTCGTCATTTCATCTTCCAACAAGACAACGACCCATAGAACACAGCCAAGAAAACCAAGGCCTGGTTCAAGAGGGGAAAAAAATCAAGGTGTTGCAGTGGCCTAGTCAGTCTCCTGACCTTAACCCAATTGAAAACTTGTGGAAGGAGCTCAAGATTAAAGTCCACATGAGACACCCAAAGAATCTAGATAATTTGGAGAAGATCTGCATGGAGGAGTGGGCCAAGATAACTCCAGAGACCTGTGTCGGCCTGATCAGGTTATTCCACAAAATATTAAACCTAGGGGTTGAATAATAATTGACCCACACTTTTATGTTGAAAATTTATTAAAATTTAATTCAGCAACATAACTTGTTGGTTTGTAAGATTTATGCATCTGTTAATAAATTCTGCTCTTGTTTGAAGTTTGCAGGCTCTAACTTATTTGCATCTTATCAAACCTGCTAAATCTGCAGGGGGTTGAATACTACTTGTAGGCACTGAGATATATATATATATATAAATAAAATCTTTCTGCCATATTCTAATGACAATGCACTGCTGCACATGGACAGTGACAGCCTCAGTTGTGACACTGGCCAGGGATGCACCTCCTGCATAGATAGTGCGCCCCCTAGTGGTTGTGATTACCTGTAGGAAACAAAAATCTGAAAATATGACATTTAATGTTTAGTAAAGTAAAATTATTAGCTCTTCTAAGCCGATATGATGGAAAAATAAAGTACTAATATCTATGGAGTGGAGAAATTCTGGTGGCACTGAGCGTCAGTGATATGCCCGGGCCCCTGTGTGTTTAGGCGCTTGAACTCATATGGTTATCAGTAAATTATCTGTATTCCTGGCCAGCTTTAGTTACAATAGTATTTTTTTTCCGTTTTTTCAGGAAAAATTAGAGATTACCTTGTCGTTGGTTTTCGGGCTCATTTGCTAAACATCTCCACTATTTTCACATTTTTCATTGTTCACAATATCCCTATAGCAGTAATGCTTTACCATTTTTCATGTTTATATTTTTATAGTGGTTAGTGTGCAGCTTATTATCTGTATTATACTCGGTACTAGTGATGAGCGCGCACTACCATGCTCAAGTGCTCAGTACTCATAACTAGCGATGAGCGGGCACTAACATGCTCGGTACTCATAACTAGTGATGAGCGGGCACTACCATGCTCGGTTGCTCTGTACTTGTAACTAGTGATGATGTAATACTACTGTATGAACTGAGGATTTCTATTGCGTTAGGGCAATGATAACCATAGACGGGTTCTTGGTGCAAAGACTTTTATAATATGCAACCAACAATATGTACACAGGAAAGAACATAAACACAGTAAATACCTGCCAGGGTCGGAGCAAAGGGGAATTCCCGGGACCGCGCACCGGACTCCCCCAGGGAGGCCACCAGGAGCGAACCCCTATACAGGGGCTGTCTGGCGATCACCCCAGAAGGCCTAAATGCGCAGCAGCCGGGACACGAAAGGGCAACAGGTATAGTCCAAAAATGTCCGTACGTGATGTGAGTCCTAGGGTGGATATGAAACGGAAGGAACCGGGCAGACGTGCCGACCAGAGACGGCAGACGGAGTCCGGGCACAGCTTGATGAGACCAGGTGAAGTCCAAAGCCGGTGTCGGGTGTTTTCAACAGGATCCAAATATCAATCAGGAACCAAGAGCAGCAGGGCAGGAGTACACAGGAAGCAGTATACTCAGGCAACTAGACTAAGCTTAGGGGCGGGCTTTTAAACAGATGAACAGGAAGTAGGGCAACAGAACAAAAAACTCCATGTTAGCAAAGGGCAAGATCCTTCAAAAGAAAACTGGAAATCCTGGAACTCTGACAGATGAGTGGGCACTACCATGCTTAGGTGCTCGGTACTCATAACTAGTGATGAGCGGGCACTACCATGCTCAGGTGCTCGGTACTCATAACTAGTGATGAGCGGACACTACCATGCTCGGGTGCTCAGTACTGGTAACTAGTGATGAGCGGACACTACCATGCTCGGGTGCTCAGTACTGGTAACTAGTGATGAGTGGGCACTACCATGCTTAGGTGCTCAGTACTCGTAACTAGTGATGAGCGGGCACTACCATGCTCAGGTGCTCGGTACTCATAACTAGTGATGAGCAGGCACTACCATGCTCAGGTGCTCGGTACTCATAACTAGTGATGAGTGGGCACTACCATGCTCGGGTGCTTGGTACTCGTAACTAGTGATGAGCGGGCACTACCATGCTCAGGTGCTCGGTACTCGTAACTAGTGATGAGCGGGCACTACCATGCTCGGGTGCTCAGTACTCATAACTAGTGATGAGCGGGCACTACCATGCTCGGGTGCTTGGTACTCGTAACTAGTGATGAGCGGGCACTACCATGCTCAGGTGCTCGGTACTCATAACTAGTGATGAGCGGGCACTACCATGCTCAGGTGCTCGGTACTCATAACTAGTGATGAGCGGGCACTACCATGCTCAGGTGCTCTGTACTCGTAACTAGTGATGAGCGGGCACTACCATGCTCGGGTGCTCAGTACTCATAACTAGTGATGAGCGGGCACTACCATGCTCGGGTGCTTGGTACTCGTAACTAGTGATGAGCGGGCACTACCATGCTCAGGTGCTCGGTACTCATAACTAGTGATGAGCGGGCACTACCATGCTCAGGTGCTCGGTACTCATAACTAGTGATGAGCGGGCACTACCATGCTCGGGTGCTCAGTACTCGTAACTAGTGATGAGCGGGCACTACCATGCTCAGGTGCTCGGTACTCATAACTAGTGATGAGCGGGCACTACCATGCTCAGGTGCTCGGTACTCATAACTAGTGATGAGCGGGCACTACCATGCTCAGGTGCTCAGTACTCATAACTAGTGATGAGCGGGCACTACCATGCTCGGGTGCTCAGTACTCGTAACTAGTGATGAGCGGGCACTACCATGCTCTGGTGTTCAGTACTGGTAACTAGTGATGAGCGGGCACTACCATGCTCAGGTGCTCTGTACTCGTAACTAGTGATGAGCGGGCACTACCATGCTCGGGTGCTCAGTACTCGTAACTAGTGATGTGCAGGCACTACCATGCTCGGGGGCTCAGTACTCGTAACTAGTGATGAGCGGGCACTACCATGCTCGGGGGCTCAGTACTCGTAACTAGTGATGAGCGGGCACTACCATGCTCGGGTGCTTGGTACTCGTAACTAGTGATGAGTGGGCACTACCATGCTCGGGGGCTCAGTACTCGTAACTAGTGATGAGCGGGCACTACCATGCTCGGGTGCTTGGTACTCGTAACTAGTGATGAGCGGGCACTACCATGCTCGGGTGCTTGGTACTTGTAACGAGCAGTTGGAAGCTCGGATGGGTGAGACTTGTGTACTGAGTGTAATGGAAGTCAATGGAGAACTTGGCATTTTTCCACTGGCGGTGAAGTAACAATGTGACGGGAGCGCACGTCTCCGCAGTGCACACCACCAGCTTCGTTTTCCGCAGAGAGCTGACATGTGGCCAGCAGGAGCGCTGAATGTCATATATTTACACACATTTGTTCTCTTAAAAGATTAAATGAGAAAAATATTTCTGACCTCATGGAGACCCCTCATTATGTGTTCCAAATGTTCTATACAAACTTCATCCTAGGCGCATTTCTAAACTTTCCCCACCAGGTGGCAGCAGAACCTTTTGGCTGATCGCAGTGCTGCAGTGAATGTGCGGCTGGTCGCATCTGCAGGTTTGACCTCAGCGGCTCCCATGGGATCTGCAGCTCTTCCATACACTGATTTTATTCAGTCAATTCATATATATATATATACATATATATATATATATATATATATATATATATATATATATATATATTTTTTTTTTTTTTTTATTTTTTTATTATTATTATTATTATTATTATTTATTTATTTATTTTTATTTACTGACTTTTTTATTATTTTTTTTATTTTATTTTATTTTATTTTGTTTTTAAAAGTATATTTGTCTGTCCGGCTCATACAGAAAAAACTAAGGTGACACAGCTTCACGGGATCCGACAACAAACGTCTGCAGTGAACGCCATGCTGTTTCCAGACCTAAATGTCATTTAAAGGAGACTTAAAGGGATGTTTATATAAAAATAATCACTAAAATATGCCTTTAATTCCCAATAAGTGGTTGACTCTCCACGCTGCCCCTAATTGATACCATAAGGTGGCACTGACTGCATATTTTATGTATATATAACATATTCTGTCACTATGCACTTTTTTTTCCACTTAAATGCATTTTATTTGGGGCTATAATTTGGTTTAATTTAATATTTTGCACTGTATGGATTCAACAGGTTTTTGTTTCTCTGCAGATTCAACTTTGATGTGGTCTGTGGTCATAAATCAACTGAGAGGAGCCCAGAAAAAAGACAGATAAAAGACGGGCAGAGTGAGCTCACTGACAGATTCTCAGTTAACTCATTCTGGAGCCAACAGACAACGAGTACGTATACAATTTGCTGCTGCACTTTTGGGTTGTAGATTATCCCGTCATAGGCAGATGGCACCTGTTCACACTTATTTTATTCTGTTGGGAGGTGCTGCGTGCTCTTTTGATTTTGTAGATAGAGATTTGGAGGAATAGTCACCATCCAAGCCATTGCTTCCAATGAAAACGCATCTATGAACATTAAACCTGGTGATATACCCAGGCTCGTATTTACCACTAGAAGGTGGCCCGATTCTAACGCATCGGGTATTCTAGAATTTATTGTGTAGTTAATGTATGTTTTTTGTTATATATATAGATGTTGTTGTGTGTAGTTGCCAGTGTTTGTGTAGGGGCTGTAAATGTTCTGGGTATTGTCTGGGTGTGGGGGTGTGTGAGAGCGGTGTTGTATGTGTGTTGCGTTGTGTGCGTTGCGTTGTTTGTGGAGCGCTGTGTGTCTACAGCAATCTGTGTGTGTGGTGCTGTGTGTGTTGCGCGGTTTGTGTGGGTGTGGAGTGCGTGTGTGTATTTTGGGGGAGGTATGTTTTGTGCAGTGTGTGTGTTGCGCAGTATGTGCGTATATTTGTGTATGCCGCGGTGTTTGTGTATTGGGTGTTGTGTGTGTGCGGCGTTGTCTGTGTAGGGCGGTGTTTGTGGTTCCCAGTGTGTGTGTGTGGTGTGTTGTGCGGTGCGCGTGTGGCGCTGTGTGTGTGTTTTGGGGGGAGGTGTGCACCCCCATCGTGCTCCATCCCCCATGCTGCGCACCCCCCATCGTGCTCCATTTCCCATGCTGTGCACCCCCCATTGTGCTCCATCCCCCATGCTGCGCACCCCCCATCGTGCTCCATCCCCCATGCTGCGCATCCCCCATCGTGCTCCATCCCCCATGATGCGCACCCCCCATCGTGCTCCATCCCCCATCGTGCTCCATCCCCCATGCTGCGCACTCCCCATCGTGCTCCATCCCCCATGCTGCGCACCCCCCATCGTGCTCCATCCCCCATGCTGCGCACCCCCCATCGTGCTCCATCCCCCATGCTGCGCACCCCCCATCGTGCTCCATCCCCCATGCTGCGCACCCCCCATCGTGCTCCATCCCCCATGCTGCGCACCCCCCATGCTGCACAACCCCCATCTTGCTCCATCCCCCATGCTGCGCACCCCCCATCGTGCTCCATCCCCCATGCTGCGCAATCCCCACCGTGCTCCATCCCCCATGCTGCTCACTCCCCATCGTGCTCCATCCCCCATGCTGCGCACTCCCCATCGTGCTCCATCCCCCATGCTGCGCACCCCCCATCGTGCTCCATCCCCCATGCTGTGCACTCCCCATCGTGCTCCACAGTCACACATCAGACAGTATACACGCACACATCTGATCGCATACACTCACACCCCACTTTTCCCTGTGCCCTCCGGTGGGCGGTCCCAGCAGCTGTGCTGCACGCCGTGCTCCTCTGCCTTCTGCCGACACTCACAGATCCGATCGCATACACACACATCAGAACACACGCACACATCCAATCGCATACAAGCACACACCCGATTGTATATGTGACGCCCTGGGCAAGCCAGGGGTCACAGGTCATCACACCACCACACCCTACACCCCAGTAAGGCACACCAAAGCTAACCAAAAATCCTTGTTGCCTTCCTCCAGAGGCTGATGTTCACACCAGGGGGTGGGCCAGGCGGTTGGCTCCGCCCACCGAGGAGGACACAGCTCTGGAGGCGGGAGAAAACCAGGCAGAACAGTTAGGGGAGTGAAGGAGTAAACAGCTAAGATGAGCTAAGGAAGTGAAAGTGGAAGTAGAAGTGGAAGTGGTAAAGGAGGAGTAGGAGAAACTGAAGGAAGGTGAAAGGTGACAGAAAGGAAGCCTGAAGTGGTCCAGCTGTGTGCAGGACAGAGTCAGCAAGGTCAGCAACGGCGGTGACTGTCTGGAGGGGGACCGTTTGGAAGTTCCTGGAAGGACCGCGGACGGGTAGTGGCCCGGCGATCTGGAGCAGTGTACCAAAGGACAGTCAGCACCAGGGCAGGGGCCTCTCGGACCCCGGCAAGGCTAAGAGTCGCCATAATTTGCCAAATCCGTCAGTGAAGGGGACGTAGATCCCCCAACAACCAAGTCCCGATTGAAGGCAACAGTCCAACCATTGTAGGAGAAACACCGCCACCGCCAGGGCACCAGTTTCTCAGGGCCAGCGCCTGCGGGCAAAGAGTAGAGCTCCTCCGGTCGAGCTTGAAGCCGGGGAGCGGGTTACCGGTGGGGACCCATCGCTACCAACACAGAAACAAAGGTGCAAGGAAAAGGGACATCACCGTCACCTACTGGGAGAGCAAGTGCAGCCGTCCGTGGGAACCGTCTTTCCAGCCGTGTGGTTTACCGTAAAACTGTGTCAACGTCTCAGGCTGAGTGAGTACCACAGTGCCGCAAGGCACAGCGCTGCCCCCGTGTCCCTGCGCCCACCAGGCCCTGCATCTCCCATTTCATCACCGGGCCCCGGGATCACCAACCCCTACCCACGGAGGGGCAACACAACACCTGTCTGCTCCACATCACCATCCCCGGGACCCCCATATCGAGCAGCGGTGGTGAAATCACCACAACCGTGGGTGGCGTCACGGACAATAAACTATCCCCACACCCAACAACCCCCTTTCACTCACAAGCGAGGAGTGCCGCTCGAGAAACCCCCGGGATCCGGCCCACAGCTCGAGCCACCACTGAGCAGCAACCGCCGGACCCGAGCAGAAGGGGTGAACGTAGTGTGCTGACACCCTCCTCCCCGCCCGCGACAACTTGGCGTCACGAACAGGATCTTACCGCTTTGCCGTTTGGTAGCGGTGCGCCTTGTTACCGCCGGAGATATCCGGCAGAAAAATTTCAGAAGCCGCCATCTTTGGCGCGAAAAGTTCCCGCTCGAGCGTCTTCTCGAGTAGCAGAGGCGCGAAGGCCATAACCCCGCCCCGAGAGAGGAGGGGCCGGAAAGAGCTAAGGGGGACGCGATGGCGGCTGGCTGCATGTAGCTGCAGCTATAAAAGCAGGGACGCCAGGACTCTGCGGACATACCGTTCCTGGAAGGAGAAGAAGAAGTCACCATGTGGATGCCGTCCCGCGACACCGTAGCCCCCGCGCCTGGAACCGCGGCGTGGGTGGAAATCCGGACCGCGCAGCTCTACCAATGGCTGCAGGTGAAGATGCAGCTCCTCATGGAGGAGTGGGAGGCCGACATGGCGGATGTTATAGCCACCGTGCGGAGACGCGAGGAGGAAGCGGAGAAAGGGAGGGTGAGTGACCCACGCCCCTATGTCCCCGAGGGACCGGTCGCTGCGGCTGAGGGACCCGGTCCAAGCCCTCTCCCCCCGCTGCCTTCCTCGCCACCCGTCCCGGAGGCCGTGACCCCGCCATTAGGCCTGCTACCATCGCAACCGGTAGCAGTACCCAGCGTCCCCGCCCAGGCGGGCCCACCTGTAGCCGGAGCCCGTAGTAAACCGGAGGTGTTGCCGTGGAAGATTCCGAAGGTTGAACCGGAGGCATCCCCTGAAAAATCCCCCGAGCCGGAGCCGATGACCCGCTCCGAGCCGAAGGCCCAGCAGCGGAAAGCCCCTATGCCCATCCCCCACACCTCGGCTGAGGTAGCGCCGGGTTGTTGCTGTAAGGCAGCGCCCAAGGCCAAGACACCGCGGGACACGCCGCCCAGATTCCTGACAGTGGGCAACGTCCAGAATGTCCCGCGGGGCCCGACCCGTGCGCCGGAGCTCGCAGCAGCGCCGTATTGGGATAGGGAGCCGGTACCGCTGGGCCTGGAGATCGCTGAGAGGGAATGGAAGAAGGCCGAGCTGGTGGCCCGAGCTATCCGGGAGAAGGAGAATCTCCGCCAGGCCACGTTCCGTGTCCGGGGTCCGCTGTACGAGGGGCAGGTGAGGCGGTTTGATGTCCGCCGGGCTACGGGTTTATCTATGAACCGGGCCTGGAGGCCGAAGTGTTTGTGGCCCGGCGGGATGTGAATGCCCACCTGCCTGAGGAGCATCCCGGCCGCAACCTAATGCCGGGAGACATCGTCCAGTATACCCGACACTGCGGAGAGAGGGGGTGGTTTGCCCTGGATGTGAAACTGCGGGGCAGCCAGGAGAGCGGAGTGAGCCCTGCACCCCCTCCCTCGGATGGAGCTGAAGGCCTGGAGTAGGGCAGCGGAGCACCGTTGTCCAGTCCCCGTTGGGACCAAAGTCTGTGTGAAGTGTTGTTTGTTTGAAAGTTTACAGAAAATGATAAGAATTGATTACCGAACAGTAACCTGATTGTCTGCTTGATTTGCAACCGGCCGGAGCCGGCACCGTTGTCCCCGTGGGGACCGTTTAAAAAGTTTTGCATGGGAACTATCCATGGACAAGCCCGTGAACTTGCAGGGCACCCACAAACGTTAAGTGGCTTGTAAATATGTTGTTTGCCGTTACCGTTTTCCGCAATGCCGCCTCCGGAGAGGCAGGTTGGAGGGAGGGCCCTCAGCAGAGCAGGCTGGGGCCCAGCCACCAAAGCAACCGGTGGCTACCCTCTGGAGGGGAAGGACAGATCCCGCTCGGGTACCGTGTGCTGGACTGTGGGTCAAGGGGTGCTGCCTGGGCTTTAGGGGCAGCATCAGGGCCAGGTTGCTTAGGTGGGAGAGAGCGGAAACCGTAACCGTAAACCGTTTGAAACGTTTAAGAAATGTGCCTCCCGTTGTGGGAAGAATTATTAAAAATGTATATATGTTGCCGTTTACAATGTTATATTTTTCAGAAAAATAAATCCGGTGTTGGACGGGCAGCCCGCGGACGGTCTGCATTTTGCTAAGGGGGAATGTGACGCCATGGGCAAGCCAGGGGTCACAGGTCATCACACCACCACACCCTACACCCCAGTAAGGCACACCAAAGCTAACCAAAAATCCTTGTTGCCTTCCTCCAGAGGCTGATGTTCACACCAGGGGGTGGGCCAGGCGGTTGGCTCCGCCCACCGAGGAGGACACAGCTCTGGAGGCGGGAGAAAACCAGGCAGAACAGTTAGGGAGGTGAAGGAGTAAACAGCTAAGATGAGCTAAGGAAGTGAAAGTGGAAGTAGAAGTGGAAGTGGTAAAGGAGGAGTAGGAGAAACTGAAGGAAGGTGAAAGGTGACAGAAAGGAAGCCTGAAGTAGTCCAGCTGTGTGCAGGACAGAGTCAGCAAGGTCAGCAACGGCGGTGACTGTCTGGAAGGGGACCGTTTGGAAGTTCCTGGAAGGACCGCGGACGGGTAGTGGCCCAGCGGTCTGGAGCAGTGTACCAAAGGACAGTCAGCACCAGGGCAGGGGCCTCTCGGACCCCGGCAAGGCTAGGAGTCGCCATAATTTGCCAAATCCGTCAGTGAAGGGGACGTAGATCCCCCAACAACCAAGTCCCGATTGAAGGCAACAGTCCAACCATTGTAGGAGAAACACCGCCACCGCCAGGGCACCAGTTTCTCAGGGCCAGCGCCTGCGGGCAAAGAGTAGAGCTCCTCCGGTCCAGCTTGAAGCCGGGGAGTGGGTTACCGGTGGGGACCCATCGCTACCAACACAGAAACAAAGGTGCAAGGAAAAGGGACATCACCGTCACCTACTGGGAGAGCAAGTGCAGCCGTCCGTGGGAACCGTCTTTCCAGCCGTGTGGTTTACCGTAAAACTGTGTCAACGTCTCAGGCTGAGTGAGTACCACAGTGCCGCAAGGCACAGCGCTGCCCCCGTGTCCCTGCGCCCACCAGGCCCTGCATCTCCCATTTCATCACCGGGCCCCGGGATCACCAACCCCTACCCACGGAGGGGCAACACAACACCTGGCTGCTCCGCATCACCATCCCCGGGACCCCCATATCGAGCAGCGGTGGTGAAATCACCACAACCGTGGGTGGCATCACGGACAATAAACTATCCCCACACCCCAACAACCCCCTTTCACTCACGGGCGAGGAGTGCCGCTCGAGAAACCCCCGGGATCCGGCCCACAGCTCGAGCCACCACTGAGCAGCAACCGCCGGACCCGAGCAGAAGGGGTGAGCGTAGTGTGCTGACACCCTCCTCCCCCGCCCGCGACACATACACGCACACACCCGATCGCATACACGCACACACACACATCCGATCGCATACACGCACACACACACATACGATCGCATACATGCACACACACACATACGATCGCATACACACACACACCCGATCACATACACTCACACACACACTGACGATATCGCACATACCCGCTCACACACTCACAACATCCGGAGATACCACATGCTTCCAGCCATGTGATCCTCCGGCAGGTCCTGGAAGGTCACTGCACGCACAGTATCGCCGCCGAGAAGTAAGCGATATCACTGGATGTTGGAGTGTGTGGATGCGATCTGATGTGTGTGTGAGAGTGAGTGAGAGTGATCTGATGTGTGTGTGTCTGTTCTTATGTGTGTGCGTGTGTGTGTGTTCCGCAGCTGCAGGACCTTGATGCGCTCACCTGTTCCCGGTCGGCGTTTGGTGCGTATGATCGGGGGTCTTCTTTCTTCTGTCTTCTCTCTTCTGGGGGTGCCCGCTGCCTATAATGAAGTGTCTTGCAGTGCCTTTAACTCTTTCACCGCTGCATGACACGTCATTTTTGACCGCAGCTTATGCGTACTGGGAGCCGCTGTACGCTGGAGCGGGCGATGCGTGCGGAGGGCCGGGGCGAGCGGCTAATCCATGTGGGGGGCGGGGCCAGACCGAGGCGAGCGGCCAATCCGTGGGGGGGCGGGGCCAGGCCGAGCTCAGCAGCCAATGTGGCGCCCTGGACAAGCCAGGGGCCACAGAGAACAACACCAACACACCCCACACTCCCGGTCAGGCACACCGAAGTCAGACACAAACCCTTGTTGCCTTCCTCCAGGGGCTGATGTCCACACCAGGGGGTGGGCCAGGCGGTTGGCCCCGCCCACCGAGGAGTTCACAGTCCTGGAGGCGGGAAAACCAGGCAGAACAGTTCAGTTTTGGAGGTGAAAGTGGAAGGAGGGAAAGTGGTAGTGGAGCAACTAACTGACAGCGTCCGGGTGTGTGGCCCGGGCGGTACAGCAAGGTTGGCAGACGGTGGTGACCGTCTGCAGGAGAGGCCTATCGGAGTCTACCGTAAGGACCATGGACGGGCGGTGGCCCGGCGGTACCGGACCGGTACACAAAGAGAAGTCACCACCATCTGGCAGGGGCTTACGGACCCCGGCAAGGCTAGGAGTCGCCGTGAATTTGCCAAATCCGTCAGCGAAGGGAACCTCCTGGGTTTCCCAGCAGCCAAGTCTTGACAGAAGGCAACAGTCCAACCAAGAGAGGGAAACACAGCCACCGCCAAGGCTACCGTTCCCAGGGCCAGAGCCTGAGGGGAAAAGGGGCTCCTCCGACCCATATCCAAGCTGGGGAGCGGGTTACCGGTGGGAACCCATAGGAACCGTTATACTACACAGGTGCAGGGAAAGGCAGTCACCATCAACCTGCCGGGAGAAACAACACTGCAGCCGTCTGTGGGACCCGTCCATCCAGCCATGTGTTTTACCGAGAACTGTGTCCTCATCATTGGTTGAGTGAGTACCACCGTGCCGTGCGGCACAGCGCTGCCCCCGTGACCCTGCACCTCACCAGACCCCGTAACTCACCTGCCATCCATCCCTACCCCATCACCGGGCCCCGGGACAACCAACCCCCTACCCATGGAGGGGAGAACTAACATCCAGGCTGCTCCCTGTCATCGCTCCCGGGATCCCCATCCAGAGCAGCGGTGCTGTCACCAATCTCACCACAACCGTGGGTGGCGTCACGGACAATCACCAAATCCCCACCATCCAATCCAAATCCCCTTTTCACTCACGGGCGAGGAATGCCGCTCGAGTCCCCGGGATCCGGCCCACCGCTCGAGCCACCACTGAGCAGCAGCAGCAGCCGGACCCGAGCAGTGGGAGAGCGCAGCGTCCCCTCCTCCGCCCGCGACACCAATCCAACAGTTGTCACTCTAACGACACTGTCAGGGGCGAGCGGCTAATCCATGCAGGGGGCGGGGCCAGACCGAGGCGAGCGGCCAATCCGTGGGGGGGGGGGGGGGGGGGGGGGCAGGCCGAGCCCTGCAGCCAATCCGACAGTTGTCACTCTAACGACACTGTCACGGTGACACAATTTTGGAGCAAGACAGACAGAATAAGGCAATTATATATATAGACTAGGCACTAGAAGGCATGTGCCTTGCCACTCTGCCCTGACAGTGTGCTCTGCCCTGACAGTGTGCCTTGCCACTCTGCCCTGACACTGTGCTCTGCCCTGACAGTGTGCCTTGCCACTCTGCCCTGACAGTGTGCTCTGCCCTGACAGTGTGCCTTGCCACTCTGCCCTGACACTGTGCTCTGCCCTGACAGTGTGCCTTGCCACTCTGCCCTGACAGTGTGCTCTGCCCTGACAGTGTGCTCTGCCCTGACAGTGTGCTCTGCCCTGACAGTGTGCTCTGCCCTGACAGTGTGCACTGTAAAAAACATCTACAGGCACAACTTTTTTGTTCATTTTGAAAAAATTTACTTTTGCAGGATCCGTTTTTTTTTAAAAAAATAAATCTATGGAGAACGGATCCATTACCTGATTGTTATTTATCTTCTCCATTTGTTACTGATCCAGTATGTAAAAAACAGATCCTTTATAAATGAAAGAAAAGATGGTTGGCTAAATGGCAATCCATTAACAGATCCGTTTTCCATAGACTCTAATGTTAAAAAAACGGAACTGTAAAAATCATTTATTTCAAAACGGTGCTTTATCCGCTCCAAGCATGAGGATTTAGGCCGACATTTTAGTAAGGTGATTAAAAATCAAAGTGCTACATACAACCCTGGATATATTGTACCTCCCTTTATGGGCCACTATCCGCAGATTGTGCTGTATGTGGCGGTGCTGGGTATTGCGGTGATGTCAGTGGAAAGTTTTCTGATAACATTACAGTGTGTGATGGCTGCAGACACCGGAGCGCACCCTCATCACTGCCAGAGAGTCTCCAGAAACATCGAAAAACAGCCAGAGAATGCAGCGTCAGAGAAGACGAGAAGTCACCAGAGCGGAGACCCCATAATATCCCCCAATGTGCGGGAATACGAGCAATCTGCAATGCACAGAGCCAGCGAGGTCTGATGTCTGATTTGGATCTGAAATGATAAATTAAAAATATATTATATATATTTCTATGTCTGCAATCTATAGATATAGATATATAGATAGATACTGTAAATAAAAAGATAAATGGAAAGATAGATAATAGATGGATGGAAAGATAGATAGATAGATAGATAGATAGATAGATAGATAGATAGATAGAGGGATAGATAGATTGATAGATAGATAGATAGATAGAGGGATAGATAGAGGGATAGATAGATAGATAGAGGGATAGATAGATAGATAGATAGATAGATAGATAGATAGATAGAGGGATAGATAGAGGGATAGATAGATAGATAGAGGGATAGATAGATAGATAGATAGATAGATAGATAGATAGATAGATAGATAGATAGATAGAGGGATAGATAGATAGATAGATAGATAGATAGATAGAGGGATAGATAGATAGATAGATAGAGGGATAGATAGATAGATAGAGGGATAGATAGAGGGATAGATAGATAGATAGATAGATAGATAGATAGATAGATAGATAGAGGGATAGATAGATAGATAGATAGATAGATAGATAGATAGATAGAGGGATAGATAGATAGATAGATAGATAGATAGATAGATAGAGGGATAGATAGATAGATAGATAGATAGATGGATAGATAGATAGAGGGATAGATAGATAGATAGATAGATAGATAGATAGATAGATAGATAGAGGGATAGATAGATAGATAGATAGATAGAGGGATAGATGGATAGATAGATAGAGGGATAGATAGAGGGATAGATAGATAGATAGATAGATAGATAGATAGATAGAGGGATAGATAGATAGATAGATAGATAGATAGAGGGATAGATAGATAGATAGATAAATAGATAGATAGATAGAGGGATAGATAGATAGATAGATAGATAGATAGATAGATAGATAGATAGATAGAGGGATATATAGATAGATAGATAGATAGATAGAGGGATAGATAGATAGAGGGATAGATAGATATAGATAGATATAGATAGATAGATAGATAGATAGATAGAGGGATAGATAGATAGATAGATAGATAGAGGGATAGATAGATAGATAGATAGAGGGATAGATAGATAGAGATATAGATAGATAGATAGAATCATAGATAGATAGATAGATAGATAGATAGAGGGATAGATAGATAGATAGATAGATAGATAGATAGATAGAGGGATAGATAGATAGATACTGTAAATAAAAAGATAAATGGAAAGATAGATAATAGATGGATGGAAAGATAGATAAATAGATAGATAGATAGATATGTCGCGGGTGGAGGAGGGGACGCTGCGCTCTCCCACTGCTCGTGCCGCTGCTCGATGGTGGCTCAAGCGGTGGGCCGGATCCCGGGGACTCGAGCGGCGCTCCTCGCCCATGAGTGAAAAGGGGATTTTGATTGTGGGGGTTTTAGTTATTGTCCGTGACGCCACCCACGGTTGTGGTGATATTGGTGACACCACCGCTGCTCTAGACGGGGATCCCGGGAGCGGTGACAGGGAGCAGCTTGGTTGTTATTCCTCCCCTCCGTGGGTAGGGGGTTGGTTGTCCTGGGGCCCGGTGATGGGGTAGGGATGGATGGCAGGCGGGTTACGGGGCCTGGTGAGGTGCAGGGTCACGGGAGCAGCGCTGTGCCGCACGGCACGGTGGTACTCACTCAACCAATGATGAGGACACAGTTCTCGGAAAAAAACACACGTCTGGATGGACGGGTCCCATTGACGGCTGCAGTGGTTTCTGCTCCCGGCAGGTTGATGGTGACTGCCTTTCCCTGCACCTATGTACGGTAGATGGTTACGATGGGTTCCCACCGGTAACCCGCTCCCCAGCTTGGATATGGGCTGGAGGAGCCCCTTTTTGCCCGCAGGCTCTGGCCCTGGAAAACGGTTGCCTTGGCGATGGCGGTGTCTCCCTCTCACGGTTGGGTGGTTGCCTTTTGTTGGGACTTGGCTGCTGGGGAACCCAGGAGGTTCCCTTCGCTGACGGATTTGACAAATTCACGCGACTCCTAGCCTTGTCAGGGTCCGTAAACCCCTGCCAGATGGTGCTGACTTCTCTTTGTGTACCGGTGCGGTACCGCCGGGCCACCGCCCATCCACGGTCCTTACGGTAGACTCCAATCGGTCACTCCTGCAGACGGTCACCACCGTCTGCCAACCTTGCTGTACCGCCCGGGCCACACACCCGGATGCTGTCAGTTAGTTGCTCCACTACCACTTCACTTCACTAGCTGAACTCTCTCTACTCCTCAACTCTTCTGCCTGTTTTCCTTCCTCCAGGACTGTGAACTCCTCGGTGGGCGGGGCCAACCACCTGGCCCAACCCCTGGTGTGGACATCAGCCCCTGGAGGAAGGCAACAAGGGTTTGTGTCTGACTTTGATGTGCCTGCTGGGAGTGTGGGGTTTGTTGGTGTTGTTCTCTGTGGCCCCTGGCTTGTCCAGGGCGCCACATTCCCCCTTAGTTAAATGCAGACCGTCCGCGGGCTGCCCGTCCATCACCGGTTTTATTTTCACAACTGAAAAATATAAAAACGGTAAAACACAGATTACATTTATAATAACATCTTCCCACATCGGGAGGTACTCTTACTTAAACGTTACGGTCACGGCTTCCGCTCTCTCCCACACAAGCAACCTGGCCCTGATGCTGCCCCTAAGCAAATAGGCAGCACCCCTTGACCCCAGTCCAGCACAAGTTGCCCGAGCGGGTTCTGTCCTTTTCAGGGGACCCACGTCCATGGGGAACCCCTGAAACCCCCAGAGGATCGCCACCGGTTCCACTGCGGGCCCTTCCTCCAATCTGCCTCTCCGGAGGCGGTAACGGTGAAAGCCACAACAACATTATTTACATTCCACTAGTTTGTGGTTGCCCTGCTAGTTCGAGCGTTCGAAAAGCGTAGCCTTACGCCGCATATGGGCTCCCTATTTTTGTCATCACATTAATTTTTACGTCCTCTAATAAAATTGCATCAGTTTTACTACTACTCCGGAAGCTGGATTTTTCTTTCTTCTACTGGACCCTTGCACTGCCAGAGTCTTATCCCTGTGTGTCGCCCTGGGCAAGCCAGGGGACACAGATAACAACACCACTACACCCCACACTCCAGGTAGGCACACCTGCTAACCAGAAATCCTTGTTGCCTCCCTCCAGGAGTCTGTGATGCACACCAGGGGGTGGGCCAGGCGGTTGGCTCCGCCCACCAAGGAGCTCACAACTCTGGAGGCAGGAAGTTACCAGGCAGTCCAGTCAGGGACATGAACGAGTGAACAGCAGAGTAGCCCAGGCAGGGGCTAGAGGAAACAACAAGAAGTGAAAGTGAAGGAAAGGAAAGTGGAAAAGGAGGAAAGCAAGAAGTGGTGACAGAGCAGAGAGAAGGAGAAGCCTGAGAGCCCAGCTGTGTGTAGGGCTAGAACAGCAAGGTCAGCGACGGCGGTGACTGTCCGGAGTGGGACAGTTCGGAAGTTCCTGGAAGGACCCCGTTGGCTGTGTGCCCGGTGGTCTGGAGCAGTGTTCCGAAGGACAGTCAGCACCAGGGCAGGGGCCTCTCGGACCCCGGCAAGGCTAGGAGTCGCCCAATTTGCCGAATCCGTCAGTGAAGGGGACGCAGATCCCCCAGCAACAAAGTCCCGATTGACGGCAACAGCCCGACCATTAACGGGGAGACACCGCCACCGCCAAGGCACCAGTTTCCCCAGGGCCAGCGCCTGCGGGCAAAGTGTAGAGCTCCTCCGGCCCAGATTGCAGTCGGGGAGCGGGTAACCGGAGGGAATCCACCGCTACCATCAGTCAAACAGGTGCAAGGAAGAGAGACGTCACCGTCACCTACCGGGAGTGCAGGTGCAACCGTCTGTGGGACCGTCCTACCAGCCGTTGGTTTACCGTACAAACTGTGTCCGTGTCTCAGGCTGAGTGAGTACCACAGTGCCGCAAGGCATAGCGCTGCCCCCGCGTCCCTGCGCCCTCCAGGCCCTACACTTCACATCTCTTCACCGGGCCCCGGGATCACCAACCCCTACCCACGGAGGGGCAACACAACACCTGGCTGCTCCCATCACCATCCCCGGGACCCTCACACTGAGCAGCGGTGGTGCCATCACCACAACCGTGGGTGGCGTCACGAACTATAATCCCAACAAACAACCCCCTTTTCACTCACGGGCGAGGAGTGCCGCTCGAGACACCCCGGGATCCGGCCCGCAGCTCGAGCCACCAGGAGCAACTGCCAGACCCGAGCAGAAGGGGTGAGCGCGGTGTGCTGACACCCTCCTCCCCGCCCGCGACAACTTGGCGTCACGAACAGGATCTTACCGCTCTGCCGTCAGGTAGAGGTGCGCCTTGTGACCGCCGGAGATATCCGGCAGAAAAATTTCAGAAGCCGCCATCTTTGGCGCGAAAAGTTCCCGCTCGAGCGTCTTCTCGAGCAGTAGAAGCGCGAAGGCCAAAACCCCGCCCCGAGAGAGGAGGGGCCGGAAAGAGCTAAGGGGGACGCGATGGCGGCTGGCGGCATGTAGTCGCCGCTATAAAAGCAGGGACGCCAGGACCTTGCCAGAAAACCGTTCCTGGAAGCAAACAGTGGAGACACCATGTGGATGCCGTCCCGAAACACCGTGGCCCCCGCACCGGGAACCGCAGCGTGGGTGGAGATCCGGACCGCGCAGCTCCACCTAAGGCTGCAGGTCAAGATGCAGCTCCTCATGGAGGAGTGGGAGACCGACATGGCGGACGTTGTGGCAGCCGTGCGGAGACGCGAGGAGGAAGCGGAGGAAGGGAGGGTGAGTGACCCACGCCCCTATGTCCCGGAGGGACCGGTCGCTGCGGCTGAGGGACCCGGTCCAAACCCTCTCCCCCCGTTGCCTCCTTCGCCACCCGTATCGGAGGCCGTGACCCCGCCACTAGGCCCGCTACCACCGCAACCGGTAGCGATACCCAGCCCGTCCGCCCCAGCGGACCGACCTGTAGCCGGAGCCCGAAGCAAACCGGAGGCATTGCCATGGAAGGCCCCGAAGATTGCGCCAGAGACAGTCCCCGAGCAGTTCCCCGAGCCGGAGCCGATGACCCGCTCCGAGCCGAAGGCCCAACTGCGGAAAGCCCCTGTGCCCATCCCCCACACCTCGGCTGAGGTGGCGCCGGGTTGTTGCTGCAAGGCAGCGCCCAAGGCCATGACACCGCGGGATACGCCGCCCACCTTTCTGACAGTGGGTAACGTACTGGATGTCCCGCGGGGCTCAACCCGTGCGCCGGAGCCATACTGGGACAGGGAGCCGACCAAGCTGGGCCTGGAAATCGCGGAGAGGGAGCGAAGAAAAGCCGAGCTGGTAGCCCGAGCCATCCGGGAAAAGGAGAACCTGCGGCAAGCGACCTTCCGTGTCCGGGGCCCGTTCTACGAGGGGCAGGTGCGGCGCTTCGATATCCGCCGGGGCTACGGGTTCATATATGAACCGGGCCTGGAGGCCGAGGTGTTTGTAGCCCGGCGGGATGTGCATGCCCATCTGCCCGAGGAGCATCCTGGCCGCAACCTAATACCAGGGGACATGGTGCGTTACACTCGGCACTGCGGAGAGAGGGGGTGGTTTGCCCTGGACGTAAAACTGAAGGGCAGCCCGGAGAGCAAGGTGAGCTCTGCACCCCCTCCCTCGGAGGAAGCAGCAGCAGGACCGGAGTAGGGCAGCGGATGCCCGTTGCACCGTCCCCCGTTGGGACCACCACTGAGTTATTTGTTTGATGTTTGGAAATTCTGCAATGATGAAAGATGATTACCCGAGTTTGTTACCTGATTTGCTGCAGTGATTTGCAACCGGCAGGAGCCGGCACCGTTGTCCCCGTGGGGACCGTTTAAAATGCATGGGAACTATCCATGGACAAGCCCGTGAACTCTGCAGGGCAACCACAAACGTTAGTGGCTTGTAAATATGTTGGGTACCGTTACCGTTTCCGCAATGCCGCCTCCGGAGAGGCAGGTTGGAGGGAGGGCCCTGAGCAGAGCAGGCCAGGGCCCAGCCACCAAAGGGACCGGTGGCTACCCTCTGGAGGGCAAGGACAGATCCCGCTCGGGTGACTTGTGCTGGACTGTGGGTCAAGGGGTGCTGCCTGGGTTTTAGGGTCAGCATCAGGGCCAGGTTGCTTGGGTGGGAGAGAGCGGAAACCGTGACCGTACACCGTTGAAACGTTAAAAGTAAAATGTGCCTCCCGTCTTGGGAAGAGTTGATTAAAAATGTTATTTATGTTTGATTAACCCTTGTTATCCCCTTTTACAGAAAAATAAAACCGGTGTAGGACGGCAGCCCGCGGACGGTCTGCATTTTGCTAAGGGGGAATGTGTCGCCCTGGGCAAGCCAGGGGACACAGATAACAACACCACTACACCCCACACTCCAGGTAGGCACACCTGCTAACCAGAAATCCTTGTTGCCTCCCTCCAGGAGTCTGTGATGCACACCAGGGGGTGGGCCAGGCGGTTGGCTCCGCCCACCAAGGAGCTCACAACTCTGGAGGCAGGAAGTTACCAGGCAGTCCAGTCAGGGACATGAACGAGTGAACAGCAGAGTAGCCCAGGCAGGGGCTAGAGGAAACAACAAGAAGTGAAAGTGAAGGAAAGGAAAGTGGAAAAGGAGGAAAGCAAGAAGTGGTGACAGAGCAGAGAGAAGGAGAAGCCTGAGAGCCCAGCTGTGTGTAGGGCTAGAACAGCAAGGTCAGCGACGGCGGTGACTGTCCGGAGTGGGACAGTTCGGAAGTTCCTGGAAGGACCCCGTTGGCTGTGTGCCCGGTGGTCTGGAGCAGTGTTCCGAAGGACAGTCAGCACCAGGGCAGGGGCCTCTCGGACCCTGGCAAGGCTAGGAGTCGCCCAATTTGCCGAATCCGTCAGTGAAGGGGACGCAGATCCCCCAGCAACAAAGTCCCGATTGATGGCAACAGCCCGACCATTAACGGGGAGACACCGCCACCGCCAAGGCACCAGTTTCCCCAGGGCCAGCGCCTGCGGGCAAAGTGTAGAGCTCCTCCGGCCCAGATTGCAGTCGGGGAGCGGGTAACCGGAGGGAATCCACCGCTACCATCAGTCAAACAGGTGCAAGGAAGAGAGACGTCACCGTCACCTACCGGGAGTGCAGGTGCAACCGTCTGTGGGACCGTCCTACCAGCCGTTGGTTTACCGTACAAACTGTGTCCGTGTCTCAGGCTGAGTGAGTACCACAGTGCCGCAAGGCATAGCGCTGCCCCCGCGTCCCTGCGCCCTCCAGGCCCTACACTTCACATCTCTTCACCGGGCCCCGGGATCACCAACCCCTACCCACGGAGGGGCAACACAACACCTGGCTGCTCCCATCACCATCCCCGGGACCCTCACACTGAGCAGCGGTGGTGCCATCACCACAACCGTGGGTGGCGTCACGAACTATAATCCCAACAAACAACCCCCTTTTCACTCACGGGCGAGGAGTGCCGCTCGAGACACCCCGGGATCCGGCCCGCAGCTCGAGCCACCAGGAGCAACTGCCGGACCCGAGCAGAAGGGGTGAGCGCGGTGTGCTGACACCCTCCTCCCCGCCCGCGACACCTGCATGCCGGACTTTGCCCCAGTTGAGCTGGATCACTTGTTTTTCCTTCCGATGAATAATATTGCATGCCCCAATTTTCAGTTATTTATTTTTTATAAAAGTTTAGAATAAGCAATAAATATCGTTCAACTTCACAATTGTGTCCACTTGTTGTTGATTCTTCACCAGAACATTAACATTTTTATCTTTATGTTTGACGCCTGAAATGTGGGAAAAGGTTGAAAAATTCAAGGGGGCTGAATACTTTCACAAGGCACGGCAGATAGATGAAAGGATAGATTGATGGATAGATAGAATAGATGGATAGATGTATAGAAAGATAGATAGATAAATAGATAGATGGATAGAAAGATAGATAGATAAATAGATATAGAGATAGAGGGATAGATAGATGGATGGACAGAAGGATAGATAGATGATGGATGGATAGGTAGAACAATTTATTGATGGATAAAAAGAAAAATACATAGATAGATCGATAGATAGATAGATAGATAGATAGATAGATAGAGGGATAGATAGATCGATAGATAGATAGATAGATAGATAGATAGAGGGATAGATAGATAGATAGATAGATAGAGGGATAGATAGAAGGATAGATAGATAGAGGGATAGATAGATAGATAGATAGATAGAGGGATAGATAGATAGATAGAGGGATAGATAGAAGGATAGATAGATAGAAGGATAGATAGATAGAGGGATAGATAGATAGATAGATAGATAGATAGATAGATAGATAGATAGATAGATAGATAGATAGATAGATAGATAGAGGGATAGATAGATAGATAGATAGAGGGATAGATAGAGGGATAGATAGATAGATAGATAGAGGGATAGATAGATAGAGGGATAGATAGATAGATAGATAGATAGATAGATAGATAGATAGATAGATAGATAGATAGAGGGATAGATAGATAGAGGGATAGATAGATAGATAGATAGATAGATAGAGGGATAGATAGATAGATAGATAGATAGATAGATAGATAGATAGATAGATAGATAGATAGATAGATAGATTTGTCATTGATCATGGCACATTTTTATGACAGTATGTGTAATTGCTGTCTCATATCTCTGCTCGACACGGACAGATGATTTGGGCTCGGAGATTTCTGGCTGTATTCCGTATACCTGCGTTATTCCGGCCTTACAGTGTACTCCTCAGAGCCTGACATGTCTGAATACACAGAATTGTGGACGTTTTCTGTTAGAAAAGAGCGCTACATCTGCCATATGTAGACTCTTATTATGTAACACTGCCATATAGTTGCAGGATAATACCGCAGTGCAGTGACCACATAATACCATCATATGTTCTCCAAATAATATGCAACATATATGTACAATATATATCCTAAATAACACTGCCACACACTCTTAAATATTACTGAGAGGTTTTAGTTTTCCTCTGAGGTTTCCGTCTTCAGGGGCTTCCTGGCTGCGGCCTAGTGTCGGGTATAGGGGGTCTCCGAGGAGCCAGTCTGCCCTATCGGGGTATTCGCTATAGAGCTAAATGTTTGCTTGTCCTCTCAGTATATGACCCGCTCTGTATATCACATACGCCCTTATGAGTCATGAATGAATAAAGATGGCAGCAGCCGGCTCCCTCAGGTCTCTCCACCTGCAGATCTCGGAGGCCCGAGGAGCACCGGCTCGTCATTGTAATCCTCGTACAATGGAAGGAGATAGTTGGCTGGAAACTTCCCTGACTTGGAAATTCCGTCTCCTTCTCGACCTGACTAAGATGCTATTGAGTAATTGACTATAGAAAACCCTTATTTATGGTTTTGTGGCCATATACTGTGTATTAGGTAACATATTCCCCCTCCTCCACCATAAAAGCAATTTTTTTTTACACTCTCTATGTCTAATGTAACCGTGCAATGAGGGGATTAGTAATAATAACCATAATAATATCCCTGGTGGTCTAGAGAGGATTATTCTTTAAAGGGATTTTTCCCAGGGTTACGATATTGATCAGCTCTTCTTAGGAGGGGTCAGCAATATCAGATTGGAGGGGGCACGTCACCCACTCCCCAACTATCATTAGAGGTCAGGAGCCTGTGGCCACAGCGCTGTCCAACGTACAGTGGCCATTGCTGAGAACTGGAGCTCTGTCCATATTTACGTCTCTGTGATCTGAGCTGCAGTACCCGAGAATGGCCACTATGCAGCATTCGGTGCTGTTTGGCTTATTAGCTATTTACATCCGGTTACCATGGGAACTGTATACACTGACCATGTGCCGATCTGACATTGATGCCCTATCCCACATAAATGAATCCTAATGTGTACTAATCAGGGTGATGAAGGCGTATATCTCTCCCCCGCCCCCACCATACACATGCCTGCTCGGTACATCCGAGGGTGCATGTGTCTAGTAGACGGATGCCAGATATGTTATCTCTAAGGGGAAAAAAGGGTCCAGTGCTGAAATTCTTAATCATCTGTTGGGGCAGAGTCAGGGGGTCCTTATATAAACACGTTAGATGTTTAATGTCGGCTACCTATATAGTCATGGGTATGAAGGTCTGGATCCTTCTGTATCATGGTGATGGGAGGGTAAGATATGGTGCAAGTATGAAAGCACAGGCTTACCTGAAGCTGGCGGTGACTGTCAAAGGGTTTGGGGTCTCCTTTTTTTATCCATGGGATATTACCTGTCCACATAATAGGTGATAACTGCTAAATAGGTGAAGGTCTGACTGCTGATCGCCAGAACGGGGGTCCTGTGTACCCCATTCAATGTGTATACTACTGATGAAGTATAGTGTTAGCTATCATAAAATGATAGAGTTGGAAAGGACCTCAGGGTCGTTGTGTCTAAGGCCTCTTTCACATGTCCGTGTCTCCGGTAGGTGTTTGGTCCGTTTCCTCACGTAACGGAGACACGGGCACACGTAGACCCATTAAAATCAATGGGTCTGCGCTCACGTGCGTGTTCAGCCATGGATCGTGTGTCCATGTGGAGCATACGTGTGTTTGTGTGCTCCACACGTCAACATGTCCGTTTTTCTCTGGCATCACGGGTGTCACACGGAACGCAAACGAACCACACGGAGGTGTTCCTTGTGACACGCGCCGGAGAAAACACACGTGTCTGAGAAAAAAAATTAAAAAAACTTTACTCACCTTCTCCAGCCCTCCTGCCTCTGCCGCTGCTGTCACTTGCTTCCGACCGTCGCTCATTATGCTCATTGCATATTCACTTCACTACGGCCGGAAGCAGCAGCAGCGGGGAGTCGGCAGGACCGGAGACCGAGGATCAATACCATGGACAGCGACGCTAGGGACAGAGGAGCAGAAAGTTCCCGTACTTCGTGTGTTTTCACGGATAACACATGGAGAACACACGTAGGCCATAAACATGGCTCACGGAGGGCAAAATGCACCTCTGACACGTCTGTGAGAAACATGCATGATTTTCACAAACGTGTGAAGGAGGCCTTAAACAGAATTTACTATATCATCTCAGACATATGTCCATCCAGCCTTTGTCCTCTCTTGGTCGCCTGTTCCACTCATTGATCACCCTCACTGTCAAAAAGTTTTTTCTAATATCTAATCTGTATCTTCTGCCTTTCAGGTTCATTCCTTTGCTTCTCATTTTTTCAAGAGAGCGGAGCGAAAAACCTGCAGATGTGTCTTTATAGAGAGCAGAGGGAAAAACCTGCAGATGTGTCTTTATAGAGAGCGGAGGGAAAACCTGCAGATGTGTCTTCATAGAGAGCGGAGCGAAAAACCTGCAGATGTGTCTTTATAGAGAGCGGAGGGAAAAACCTGCAGATGTGTCTTTATAGAGAGCGAAGGGAAAAACCTGCAGATGTGTCTTTGTAGAGAGCGGAGCGAAAAACCTGCAGATGTGTCTTTATAGAGAGCGGAGGGAAAAACCTGCAGATGTGTCTTTATAGAGAGCGGAGCGAAAAACCTGCAGATGTGTCTTTATAGATAGCGGAGGGAAAAACCTGCAGATGTGTCTTTATAGAGAGCGGAGCGAAAAACCTGCAGATGTGTCTTTATAGAGAGCGGAGGGAAAAACCTGCAGATGTGTCTTTATAGAGAGCGGAGGGAAAAACATGCAGATGTGTCTTTATAGAGAGCGGAGCGAAAAACCTGCAGATGTGTCTTTATAGAGAGCGGAGGGAAAAACCTGCAGATGTGTCTTTATAGAGAGCGGAGGGAAAAACCTGCAGATGTGTCTTTATAGAGAGCGGAGAGAAAAACCTGCAGATGTGTCTTTATAGAGAGCGGAGGGAAAAACCTGCAGATGTGTCTTTATAGAGAGCGGAGGGGGAAACCTGCAGATGTGTCTTTATAGATAGGGGAGGGAAAACCTGCAGATGTGTCTTTACAGTGAAAGGAGGGAAACTTCTGATTTCAACTGTATATTTTCTACACCTAATGTTTCTTTAGTCACCATTATATATACATTTATGGAGACCTGGAACTTTTTGTGCACTACGTGGCCCCATTCAATCTGTAGCATATTCCAGGGGTGATCGATGGCAGGCGTCACACACTATATGGAGGATTATGAATATTAGCATCACTGAATTTCTAATTTCGCTTTTTATTGTAGTAGTGAATGCTTTCTCCTCCGTACTATACAAGGCAGCGGCTTTGTCCAGCTGCCAAGGGAAATGCCAAATATATGTCACTTTGAGAATATTCCATTAAAGTCTAAATACATAAATGAGCTTAATGATCCATTGACCTTTCCAGGAGGAACAGCAGAGTAGCAATAACAGCACCATGAGTGAAGGATACAATTCCCTATAATTACTGTATAGGGTAATATACACGGTGCTAATGCCAGAAGTGTAAGCGGTGTAACCTATCGATGTGAGCGTTGCTTAGCAATCTCTTACCTCTGGGAATAAGAACAGATATTGACTGGAACATTCCAATGTTCTTACCCGCAGTGACTCTGTGATTACAGAGCGGCAATTATTTATACAAGGATACGATCTATAGCTTTTCTATAGAATTTGAATTTGTTGCCACCTGTAACGATGGCTAACTGGATGCGTCCCCCACCCGTTACTAGAGGACGTCTCCGCCCATTGATCTCAAGCTTTTTCTGGACAGGTTGCTCTGTGTCTCTTCTTGTGATACTTCCCCTGAATGTCACTTATTTCATAGCACTCCTGTCACACGGTGTTCAGCTCAAAACGTACCAGGTATCATGGCTTCTTCTGACTCTGTCGCGGGCGAGGGACAGACCTCAACAGGGGGCCGCTCGAGGCGCTCGGATCCGGGCGGTTGCTGTGGCTCGAGTGGCAGCCGGATCCGGGGCTCTTGCAACCGTCCGTCGCCCACGAGTGAAAAGGGGTTATTTACAGGGGAAAGAGTCTTTGTCAGTGACACCACCCATGGGTTGCGGTGATGGATGGTGACTCCGCCGCTGCCTAGATATGGGGGTGCCCGGGGCTGATGGAGCAGGGCAGCAAGGTGGATCACCTCCACAGGTAGGGGAGTTGTAGTCCCGGGGCCCAGGGTATTGTGAGGAATTGCAGGGAGCAGGCAACTCACAGTTCGTTGTCGTGGTGCTGGATGAGCTGATGATTTGGACGGTCAGTAAACACACACACAGTCTGTATTGTAAACCAAGTTGCCAGTGACCGGTAGCCTCCAGCAGTTGCATTCGGGTCCCACACACAGATATACAGCTAGGGGCCCTTTCTTCTGCACTTTCTGTCTGTCTCTCTTGTCTGGACTAGTCCGCTTCAAACAGCCTCCGGACCGGATCCCCTCTCTCGGCACCGGAGGGCTACAACCCTGCCCCGATCTACCTCAGGTTCCCCACGACCGGATCTCAGTTGCCTGTGACCCTCCCTGCCACCCAGTCAGCGTAGCTAGTCCAGTCGCTCGGTGGTACGGTGCTCCAACCCCGACTACCACCCTCTCCAGGGAGCTCCAACTCCCTCCTGTCAGCTCTCCACTCACTACAGCTCAACTAAAACTTCAACTCCTCTCTCACTTCCTGAGCTCTTCTCCTCAATCCCTCCCATTGTCCTGGGGAGGGGGGTGACTAGGAGCTGATGGGCTGGTGCATACCTGTGTGGGGACTGTGTTGGTGCCAAAGAGGAGAATGGCCTGCATTTTGGTGGATTTGTGCAGGCTCTGTGACAACCTGATTTTGCCAGGGTGTCACAACTCTGTTCACAGTGAGTCTGACACGCCACCTGGTGCTCTTCGAGTTGCTCAGTTAGAGCCGGGCGTCGACCAGTGCTGGTCGGTCTAGCAGGAGTTAATTCCTGCTGGCCTGTGAGTTGCTGCTTGGGTCACGGGTTTCTGGAGACCTATCACAGCCGCCTCCACCCTTTAAAAGATGGTGGATAATGCCGATAATAGCTTAGGAGATTCCGGTCATTGTGCATGGTGATCCAGCTTCCATGCAAGTCTGGTGTGTTCTGGAAATACTTAGTTGTCTGATTATTTCCTCCCTTTTCTTTATTTCCTCCTGAGCATGTTTTGTCTATATCTCTGTGAGTGTTTGCTGTAATTTTGAGTTTTGGTTTCCCCCAGTCTGTCTTTTGTGTGGAATTTACCACACCACTCCATTCCCGGCCCTCTCCTGGGTTAGGGGTAAGGGGGTAATAGACCAAAGCTATTTAGGAGTTAGGGCTACGTTGGCGGTCTGGACCTTGCCACCATCAGGCATACCTCTGGGATAAGGAACAGTTACTCCCCTAGCCTGAGGGCCAGTTTAGACGTCCCAATCCCTGTGCTACGTCACCTATCGTGACAACTCCCCTTTATTACATCATTCTACACTGTGTGAATTACAAAATTAACCCTTCAAACCCCTTCTCACACTCCATATAAAAACTGTTCTATTAACTAATACATGACCCGGTAAAGACCTTGCAGTCCCGTTTCTACCTCCTATCCTTGCTACAGTACATTACAACAGCAGAGCCTTTAACCGGGTGTTGTAACATGATACAGGAAACTAAGTGATAGAAGTGAGAAGAGAGGGAGGGTCTGCGCCCAAAGAAGAGAGCAAGACAGGGTGTAATAGGGCGTAAGGATAAACTATAATGACATTTGGGGCTACTGTCACTTAATGGCCCTGAAGTTTAGGGGGACAATAAGGTCCATCTGGTCCATGTAAGAAGAACAATATTATTAAAGACCCATCATAGTTGGGGGGTCTTGTTGGAGACTTCCCATAGGGCTCATGAGCTTCAAGTTATGTGGCTGAAACTAGTGTTAACACTGTTCTGTGCTCCTCCTTACCTTAGATGTGTCCCATGGCAAATGTCCAACTATCTAAAAGAGGGGTAAATGTGTTTGTAAAGTCTATATTTACGTTGCAAGACTGTATATAAGACCTTACGGTGGTGGCTGCAGGTTATAAGTGACAAATCTGGTGACATATTCCCTTTAACAACCAGGAGTCCTGGAAGTCATGATCCGGCCCCCGCAGAGCCCTGATCCAGAGCCCTGATCCGGCCCCCGCAGAGCCCTGATCTCACATCATCCACTCTGTCTGGGATCACATGAAGAGACAGAAGGATCCGCACAAGCCTCATACACAGAAGATGTGGGGTCAGGTCTCCAAGATGTTTGGAACAATCACGCAACTAAGTTCCTTCAAAAACCTGCGTATGTAAAAGTGTTTCTAGAAGAGGTGATAAAGACAAGGGATGGCCACCAAATATTGTTGTGATTTAGATTTCTCTTTTGTGCCCTCATTTTGCATTTGCAATATTTTCTGTGTGCATAGGATATAACGGTTTTATTTATGTGCACCGTTAATCGCAGTATTATTTCAACTTCAATTCTTGGTATGTTGAAAATATACATTGGGAGTGCTTTTTCATAGATACGCCCAATAAAAGCCTCAGATATACGCCAATGATTAGGCCTTATGGTCGTACATGTTGGGCATTTACTGTCCCTCTGCCTGGGAAATCATGGGGTTGTCCACAAGATAAAAATTAATTTTAAAAGTGCCCTCTATAGTATAAAACGTATTTCCAAATTTTCATTGGTCCTCGCTGATCTCTACATCCTTTTCCCATTTTGACACACCTGAAATAGTCTCTCACCCTCAAATATAGACTGACAGGGCCACTGGTGCGGCTAGTGACTTTTCCAGTGAGGGCTATGAGGATAGGTTCTTTTTAACGCAAAAAAAACCCCAAAATATTCTATTTAGTCCATATACAGGAAAAGTTAAAAAAAAAATAAAAAGTTTTGCATGGATAATAGTTTATATAATTGCAGTAATTTCCGTGGCTGTTGAAATACAGCGCCAGTCATTCTTAACGCGTGTCCCTATGTAGGACATACAGTATATAGGTCATGCTAGGTGTACACGCTTTCAACATACTTGGCAACAAGGAGAATTAGTAGCTGCTCTTATGAAATAGTACAAGCACTGATTTCCATGTAGAATGGATCATATGTGGGTGTAGCTAGACACCAGAGGGGGTGCAGAGATGCCGTCTCACCCCCTCACCAGGGTTTAGGAGACCCAGAGGTTACATAACACTGTTTTATTTTTTTTTACCGCAGCCCAAAATTGTGCCAACGCCTGGAATTGCCTGCAGAGAAACAAGTCCTGAAGAAGGACGAGTTAGGACCCAACATTACTAACCAGATCTGATTCTAGTGTCTCTAAGACTGAAGACTGTCAAAAGGTCTATCACCACAGAGACACATAAATCTGCATCGCTCTATGTGGCTTTTATTATCAACTAGCTGTACTACCCGGCTTCGCCCGGGTTAATAACTGCTGTTAACAAAATAGAATGTATTAACAAAAATGTATTCTGCGCACAAACAAATAGATATAAATGTAATTGTAATGTCTGTCTCCCCTCTGTATATATATCTGTCTCTCTATCTCTTTGTCTGTCTCTTTGTCTGTCTGTCTCTGACTGTCTCTTTACCTGTCTGTGTCTGTCTCTTAACCTGTCTCTCTCTTTCCCTCTCTTTCCATGTCTCTCTTTCCTTGTCAGTCTGTCTCTTTGTCTGTGTCTGTCTCTTTGTGTCTGTCTCTTACCCTGTCTATGTCTGTTTCTTTCCCTGTCTGTGTCTGCCTCTTTCCCTGTCTGTGTCTGCCTCTTTCCCTGTCTGTGTCTGTTTCTTTCCCTGTCTGTGTTTGTCTCTTTCCCTGTCTGTGTCTGCCTCTTCCCCTGTCTGTGTCTGTCTCCTTCCCTGGCTGCATTGTGACACGCCAACATTCCATATAAGGGCGTGGCTGCGCATTCTTCTGAAGTTCTGGCTGCACTGTGGCTCCCAGCTCCATTCGCTTTAATGGAGGCAGGTTTTTTGGTGAATAACTGTAAAGAGCGGGGTTAAAATTTCCCCTCAAAACATAGCCTATGACGCTCTCAGGGTCCAGAAGTGTGAGTGTGCAAATTTTTGTGCCTGTAGCTGCGACGGTACAAATGCCAATCCCGGACATACATACACACATACACACATACACACACACACACACACACATACACACATTCAGCTGTATATATTAGATGTAGTCCTTTTTAATTTTCAAACTATTTTTCTGTAATATTTGCTTTAGGTTGATGACTAATGGGCTTGTGTACAAGTTGTTGCAAATGCAGTGATACGTGCCAGGCTTCCATCAACTCACAGTATTAATACCTAAATTTGCAAATGGGTGGTAAAAAAGGATGGAAGGGACCCCCTGTAGGATCTGTAATGGAATCCATTAGTAGTTGATGTTATCGGAAAACACCAAGGACCAGTTGTCACTAATAAGTGGTTTGGACTCAGAGGAAATTCTTTCTAAAGGCAGCACAGGTGTCACAGAGTTTTGCACAAACCTCACCTACTGTCATGGCAGCATTGGGCTCTGTTCAGATTTCAGATACTGACACTTCGCTGGATAGTTTCTCTGATGTCTGGGGTCAACACAGGCAGACTCAGGCATCGACCTGCCCTGTGCTGATTTATCTGCTGTTCTGCTTGCTCCCTTGGTCACATGTTGTGTGGAGGCCTTCTACATCTGCTCCCCTCCTATTTATGCTGGTTGAATCCTTCTACCCATGTCAGCTATAGTTTGTCTTTTTTGGTCTGTGAGACTTTCTGGAGATAGTTGTGCTTATTGCTTGGAGTGGTTGTGACGTGGACCCCTGTTATTTTCTTGTTTCTCTCCTGTACTTGTGTTTCCTGCAGAATTTCTTATTGTCTTTACCTTTTGTGTGTGCATGCGTTGCGATAGTTTTGGTTTTCTGTCTTTTTCTGTGGGTTTCATCGCACGTCTGTCCCTTCCTCCATCGGGGAGGGGGAGCATGAATCAGATCAGGACTGGTCAGGAGCAGGGCCAAGTAGGAGACTCAGGCATCTCCACCTTCAAGAGTATCCCTGAGATTAAAGATAGCATAAGGCCCCCTGGCTTGAAGGACAGTTTAGGGGCCCCGTTTCTTCGCTATCCCAGAGTCATTGTGACAACAGAATTCTAATACTATTACTGTACATAGTGTGCTGTCTATAACTATTGCCCTTAAATCACCTTCCTGTATATCCGCAGCTACTGACAGATCTGCAGGAAATCTGCACAAATTGTTATTTCATCCATTGTACAGGAGAATGAGTCAGCGAGGAGAGGAAGATTGGCAAAAACAGGACATTAATGCATTTCTATAGAGCACTGTTCATATTGCGTTAAAGTTGGCCCAACCCACTTATTTTAATGGGATCTGTTGACCATTCAACATTTGGAGTAGTCTCACCCACGAGGATCGGGAGCCGTAAATGTAAATACCCAATTCTTTCATTCTTCCCAGAGATAAGATGTTGTCACAGGTGTCTGACAGCGACATTCTCACCTTACCCAAATCCGAGCATATGAACACCATGTCTTCTTGTGCATAGGGAACAGATATCTATCGGCCAAACAAGCGTGCAGCCAACAGCTGTCTAAGGCATATAGGCAACTGGACAATGAAGACGTAGCTGATGGTAGAATAACATAGGGAAAGAAAGCCTGATTCCACCAATGTGTCACTTACTGGGCTGCTAGTATTTTTCATAGAATACCTGTTTTGTTTGATGTAAATGTAGCAGAGTTAAGCTGTCTAACCAAATCCGTACCCCTAACTGGTAGATTTCTGTGACCACTGTGACTTATCAGCAAGCTGCCAATCCGTGGTTGAGGCGAGGTTACACAGATTAGCTGAGACCTAGTCCTGTAGTGTTAATCTCCTGCTGTTAAAATACTGGCTGTATTGAAACTACAACACACCGCCTATTAAGTGACACATCACTGGATTCACGCTCTGCATCAACCTGGAGCCAATGGGACAAGGACTGGATGACAATACTGGGACACCTATGCTGACTCTCAGACTGGGGAGAAAACCCCCCCGAAATGATCAGCTCACCAAGAATCTGTTGAATGTCCAAACAGCCACTGTGTTGTTCCGGATGAATTACAGGTACACGGAGATTCGTGGCTGGCTTCCACAGTAAGTAGAAGGAGTTAGGGTCATGCTGGCAACTCAGACCTCACTACTATCAAGCGGATCTCTGAGCTAAGGGACAGCACAGAGTCCCCAGTCTGAGACAAAGAAAAATGTTTGTCCAGCACTAATATGGATAAAACTCTGAAATTTATTGAATTTTTTTTAACACATCATAAAACACTAGACACCTGACATCTGAAACGCATCAGGTGTCCTGTATTTTATGATGTTTAAAAAATGTTTCAATAAATTTGAGTTTTATCCATATTGGTGATGGACAAACATTTTTCTTTGTCTCAGGCTGGGAACTCTGTGCTGTCCCTTAGCTCAGAGATCCGCTTGATGGTAGTGAGGTTTGAGTCGCCAGCATAACCCTAACTCCTGTCCAAGCCCTGATGTAACTCCCCTCCTCCACCAAGCGGTGAGCCAAGAACCTCACAACAAAACATGGACGGGAATAACCAAAACTTGCACACACTGCAATCAAACACAAAAGAGCAACTATACATACATAGGGAAAAATAACATAAAAGGGAGGAAGCAAAAAGACAACTGGGAAACTTCCACACCACACAATAAGCACACCACAGAGTGTTTGCAGTCAGCACCGTGACTGCAGCCAACATAGCAACTTGCAGAGAGGGCTTCACCAGCTCCTTCCACTTCCAGGCCAAGCATCCAAGTGAGATCAGAGAATAGCCGACACCCTCTAGTGGGTGCAAAGGGTATATATAGGAACTGGGAGTGATCCAAACTGTAAACAACTGAGAAGGTGATGAAAATGCTTGCTAGCAGTGAATACAAACATTAACCCTCTCCTCCCCAAAGGAAAGGGAATACATTCAGGGTTTCAATGCAATGAGATTCTGTCCCAGAACCTGTCACAAGTCTCTACAACAGAGAGATGACCGTGACAGCCATATTGTTTATATTCTGGTGTTCACTGTGATTTTGGTTTTTTTTTGTTCCTAGAACGAAGCGAAAAACTGGAATAATTAAACGTAGATGTGGACAGAACCTGATGACCATAGCCACGTATTACACCCTGGTACTGCACAGAATACGTGCTGTACATTGTGTAATTCCCAGCCGAAAGCCACAAGTAGATTTAGTTGAGAGCCGCAGCCCACCGAGGTTTGTATGACATGATGGTGCGTCTCTAGGACCTCGCTCCGGATCAGCTTCTGTTTACTATTACGCCTGCGGTTTTACATACAAATGAAGATGATTTTGGTGCCAGGAATCTTTGTGTCATGGATCATACGCTCCTCGCTCAGCAGAATCCTACACCTACACAGGTCACAAGGAATATTCAGCATCTCACAGACGTGTTTTTATTTTACCTTTTGTTTGGTTGAAATCTTCTCTTCACATAGTTAATGATTTAATTTTGTGCTGCAGCTTTCTTTGGTCTCTGGAGATATATATATATGACATGAGATTCTCGAATGGTTCCCTTTCTGCTTTGTGAGATATACCCCAGGCCTTGCTTCAATCATACTCATTCCTTCTCCGAGGCTCGCTTACTTTCTGAAGGGTCACCTCCTTCCTCAGCCCAACACCGGTCTCTCTGTCCTGAATCCTCACCTCTGGTACCTCCTGAGACTTTGGTCGCCCCAAGACAAGATTGCATCTACTGGTACCCCACCTCCTGAGACTTTGGTCTCTCCAACACAAGATTGCGTCTACTGGTACCCCACCTCCTGAGACTTTGGTCTCTCCAACACAAGATTGCATCTACTGGTACCCCACCTCCTGAGACTTTGGTCTCTCCAACACAAGATTGCATCTACTGGTACCCCACCTCCTGAGACTTTGGTCTCTCCAACACAAGATTGCGTCTACTGGTACCCCACCTGCTGAGATGTTGGTCTCTCCAAGACAAGATTGCGTCTACTGGTACCCCACCTCGTGAGACTTGGTCTCTCCAAGACAAGATTGCATCTACTGGTACCCCACCTCCTGAGACTTTGGTCTCTCCAACACAAGATTGCGTCTACTGGTACCCCACCTGCTGAGATGTTGGTCTCTCCAAGACAAGATTGCGTCTACTGGTACCCCACCTCGTGAGACTTGGTCTCTCCAAGACAAGATTGCATCTACTGGTACCCCACCTCCTGAGACTTTGGTCTCTCCAACACAAGATTGCGTCTACTGGTACCCCACCTGCTGAGATTTTGGTCTCTCCAAGACAAGATTGCGTCTACTGGTACCCCACCTGCTGAGATTTTGGTCTCTCCAAGACAAGATTGCGTCTACTGGTACCCCACCTCGTGAGACTTGGTCTCTCCAAGACAAGATTGTATCTACTGGTACCACACCTCCCGAACTTTGGTCTCTCCAGGACAAGATTGCGTCTACTGGTACCCCACCTCCCAAGACTTTGGTCTCTCCAGGACAAGATTACATCTACTGGTACCCCACCTCCTGAGACTTTTGCCACTCCAAGTCAAGATTGCTTCTACCAATAGAAATATCAAAAAACTGACCCGCACATCCAACAAATGTGAACAAGTGCTAACTGAAAAAACATAGTAACTATAAATGCAAACAGTTGCACACTGAAAAAAGCCAAAAATGTAATAGGAAAAATATGGCACTGCATTACTGCAAAAGAGAGATATTTAGTTTATGTATTGGCCAATGCATGTAAGCCCGGAAACCAAACGGCAAGGTATATCTCTAATCCGGGAACCTAACTTAAATGCCACTATCTAGGTTAAAAACATCCATATCTGGGAAAAAATGCCACTATTTGGACTGCAAACCTCCATGTATGGGCAGCTAGGCTCCTGCTATAATGGTTATGAACAGCCAGGTCTTAGGGCGGAGTGCCCAGTCAGAAAGAGACTCAGTAGAAATATCAAAAAACTGACCCGCACATCCAACAACTGTGAACAGGTGCTAACTGAAAAAACAGTAACTATAAATGCAAACAGTTTTTTGATATTTCTAGTGAGTCTCTTTCTGACTGGGCACTCCGCCCTAAAACCTGGCTGTTCATAACCATTATAGCAGGAGCCTAGCTGCCCATACATGGAGGTTTGCAGTCCAAATAGTGGCATTTTTTCCCAGATATGGATGTTTTTAACCTAGATAGTGGCATTTAAGTTAGGTTCCCGGATTAGAGATATACCTTGCTGTTTGGTTTCCGGGCTTACATGCATTGGCCAATACATAAACTAAATATCTCTCTTTTGCAGTAATGCAGTGCCATATTTTTCCTATTGCATTTTTGGCTTTTTTCAGTGTGCAACTGTTTGCATTTATAATTGCTTCTACCAATGACCACTTCCCAGACCATCAGCAGTCAAGTCTGGAGCCTTATGCGATAAAACCGTGCACTCTTTCAATTTTACTCAGAACCTTCCCCTTCTAGTGGCTCCAACATTCAACATGGTGGGTGGCGCTGCATGATGGGATGCCATAAAAGCAATACACTCTTCCAGAAGCTATTGAAAACTGTACTTTCCCTGTAGCTGTCAACCAAATGTTTCTTATTCCTTTGACCAGACACAACATGACAAATGCAATGGCTGTACTTTACATAGCCCTTTAGAAGACCTGCAAAATAAAACATACTGCATATACATTTGAGTACAACTGCCATGCAATGTTCGGCTCTGCACACACCTGCTGGCATGGTGGTGTCAGACTTTGTTCACACTACAGAGTCTGAGAAGCAACCTGAGGCTTCTGCATTGTTCAGCCTGAGCAGGGCGTTGACTGTTTCAGATTCACTGGTCTTCAGCTCTACAGGAGTTAATCCCTGCAGACTGGTGAGCAGGACCTAAATGTCTCCTACCTATGTTAAGCACGGCTTCCTTCCTTTATTTGCCGATGATAGCTTCTGCGATCCCGGTCTTGGTTTTTCTTCTGTTCATTGCAATTCGTGTTGCACTTCTGAGGATATTTTCACACTTCAGTCTTTTTCCATTAGTCACAATCCGTTGCCTTGAGAAAATACGGTGTCCTGCAAAATATTTTGCAGGATTCAGTTTTTTTCCCATAGACATGTATTAACGACGGATTGTCGTGGAATGAATAACTATCGGGCGGAAGGAACTGACACTGTAACGTTTTTTGGAGCATCAAAACAACGCAATGCGCAGGATTGTGTCGCAATCCATCAAGAGCTATAATGGATGTCTATGGTGCAGGATTCCGCCGTAATCCGTCACACGACAGAATCCAGTGCTGGATTCTGTGGATTCCATCATGTTCTACTGAGCATGCACAGCATGTCTGGCACTACTATTGGGCTGTCCCAAAAACAAACAGATCACGACGGATCTGTCGTAAAACGGACACACAACGGATGTAACGGATCAGTTTTTACACAGGATTCCAGTGAATCCTGTGAAATAACTCATCCATTGCGTCCGTTGACAGCTAAAAAACGGATCCATCGTTCAATCGCAATGATCGACCTGACAGATTTGAAACAGCTGAAGTGTGAAAGTAGCCTGAGTGGTGTGAGCGTTCCCCTGTTGTGTGTTACTTCCTCCCCTTTTTCGTTACTCCTCAGTATGCATATTGTCTCTCCTGTATGCGTTGGAGTACTGTGTGTACGAATTTCAGTTCTCCTTTGTCCATGTCATTTTGTGGGCTTTTGTCTATGTGTTTCCTGGCCCGCCCTGAGGATGAGTGAGAGAGGGAGTAAGATCAAGGCCCAGACAGGAGCTAGGGCCACACTGGGGGCTCGGACCTGTTTACCATCAAAACTACCTCCGAGATAAGGGACAGCACAGGGTCACAAGTCCAAGGGCCCAGACAGGAGGCAGGGCCACACTGTGGGCCCGGACCTGTTTACCATCAAAACTACCTCCGAGATAAGGGACAGTGCAGAGTTGCAAGTCTAAGGGCCAGTTTAGGGGCCCCTGTCCAATCTCCATATACCCTGTGACAACAACATAAATAAATGACAAAATTAATAATGTCTGAATTGTCCCTCAGCAACTGGTAGTCCATAAGATGTATGGGTAGAAATAAAGGATTCATGATGTTACAATCATGGCCAAAAGTGTTTGGACCCTTGAAATTGTTGCAGAAAATTAAGTATTTCTCCTAGGACATTATTGCAATTACACATGCTTTGTTATCCATATGTTTACAACCTTTGTGTGTATTGGAACAACACAAAATAAAAACAGAAAAAAAGGCAAATTGGACATTATTTCACATAAAACCCCAAAAAATGGGCAGAACAAAATTGTTGGCACCTTTCCAAAATTGTGGTGATGCTTGTTAAAAGTGATGCTTGTTAAAAGTCACCTGTGGCAAGTAAAAGGTGTGGGCAAAATGTAAATCACACCTGAAACCAGATTAAAAGGAGAGAAGTCGACTGAATATTTTCAGTTTGTCTGTGTGTGCCACACTAACCATGGAGAACAGAAAGAGGAGAAAAGAACTGTCTGAGAAAGTGAGAATCAAATTTGTAGGAAAATATCAACAGTCTCGAGGTTATAAGTCCATCTCCACAGATCTTGATGTTCCTTTGTCCATGGTGTGCAACATAATCATGAAGATTACAACCCCTGGCACTGTAGCTAATTTCCTTGGATGTGGATGGCAGAGAAAAATTACAGAAAACTTGCAACACAGACTAGTCCAGATGATGGATAATCGTCTCCAATCAAGTTCCAAAGAAATTCAAGTTGCCCTGCAAGCTCATGGTGCATTAGTGTCAGTGCAAACTATCTGTCTACATTTGAATGAAATAAAACACTATGCAGGAGACCCATGAGGACCCCCTTGCTGACACAGAGACTCTTGCTGCATGTGTCGCGGGCGGAGGAGGGGACGCTGCGCTCTCCCACTGCTCGGGTCCGGCCGCTGCTGGTGCTGCTGCTCGGTGGTGGCTCGAGCGGTGGGCCGGATCTCGGGGACTCGAGTGGTGCTCCTCGCCCGTGAGGGAAAAGGGAATGTTGATTGTGGGGGATTTGGTTATTGTTCGTGATGCCACCCATGGTTGTGGTAATATTGGTGACACCACCGCTGCTCTAGACGGGGATCCCGGGAGCGGTGACAGGGAGCAGCTTTGATGTTAAATCTCCCCTCCGTGGGTAGGGGGTTGGTTGTCCCGGGGCCCGGTGAGGGGGTAGGAATGGATGGCAGGCGGGCTACGGGGCCTGGTGAGGTGCAGGGTCGCGGGGGCAGTGCTGTGCCGCACGGCATGGTAGTACTCACTCAGCCAATGATGAGGACACAGTTCTCGGTAAAACACACGGCTGGATGGACGGGTCCCACAGATGGCTGCGGTGTTGTTTCTCCCGGCAGGTTGATGGTGACTGCCTTTCCCTGCACCTATGTACGGTAGATAGTTCCAATGGGTTCCCACCGGTAACCCGCTCCCCAGCTTGGGTATGGGCTGGAGGAGCCCCTTTTGCCCGCAGGCTCTGGCCCTGGGAAACGGTTGCCTTGGCGGTGGCGGTGTCTCCCTCTCTTGGTTGGACTGTTGCCTTCTGTCGGGACTTGGCTGTTGGGAAACCCAGGAGGTTCCCTTCACTAACGAATTCGTCAAATTCACGGCGACTCCTAGCCTTGCCGGGGTCCGTAAGCCCCTGCCAGATGGTGCTGGCTTCTCTTTGCGTACAGGTCCGGTACCGCCGGGCCACCGCCCGTCCACGGTCTTTATGGTAAGCTCTGATAGGCCACTCCTGCAGACGGTCACCACCGTCTACCAACCTTGCTGATCCGTCCGGGCCACACACCCGGACCAACTTCAGGCTGCTCTTCTGCTACTTTTCCTTCCTCTCACTTTCACTTCTAAAACACTATCTGCCTGGTTTTCCCGCCTCCAGGACTGTGAACTCCTCGGTAAGCGGGGCCAACCGCCTGGCCCACTCCCTGGTGTGAACATCAGCCCCTGGAGGAAGGCAACAAGGGTTTTGTGTCTGACTTCGGTGTGCCTGACCGGGAGTGTGGGGTGTGTTGTGCTCTGTGGCCCCTGACTTGTCCAGGGCGCCACACATGCTGTCTTCAGATTACATAGCAGGAACCTGCTGACATAGTCCCTTTAACTACACTTTAATTACACTCTAAACTATAAACCAAGTGTAACACAAAACACTAATAAAAATAAAACAAGTGCACACTGGCAGAGGATGAGATACAAAGCTAAGGACATGTTCACAGAATGGTAGAAAGAAGACAGAGGAAACTGAAAGTAACCCAAAAAGACTTACAAAAAGGTGGAGCCCCTCCAAATCCCAAATTAAACGCAATGGGAGAATGCTCAAAAGGGTAACACAAACAAATAGCAAGGAAAAGCAAAAGTGATTACTCACCAAGATTACCCTATTCTGAGGATCTGGGACTCCAAACATCCATTATCCTTGGAATATGGCCAGCAGTGAAAGCATGTGCACAGTGAATATAAATAGACCTTCCCAAGAGGTGACATGGCAAACCAAGCAAGGAAGTAAACACACCTGAGTGAAAATAAAACAACAAGAAAAGGCAAAGGAAAGACAAGAGAACAAACAGCAGATAAGGCAGAACCTGCCAGCGGTATAGCAGAGCTAACCAGCAATATAGCAGTGTTGGGTTTTTCAGGAGGATCCAAGTAGAGTAGGAAAGAAGTCCACAGTAGCAGCTTGGATGCCAACTACCTGAATACTTAGGTGGCATGATTTCAGATGGGCACATCAGGTTCCCATGGCCAAAAACAGAGAGGTGGCAGAAGGAGGAGGACTGGATCTAGGGGAGGTGAGTCACACATGGGCAGTCTATAGGTTGGGTTTATGTGCCTTTATTTTTTTTTTCCTTTAGGATCACATTTACCCAACTTTGAAGAAAGCAGTAACAAAGCATTTTCTACCTGGGACCTATGGAGTTCATTAGAGTTGATAATATAATTTAAGTATCCATGTACTTATAGCCGATTGCTGGCCCCCCATTGATATCTGAGAGGCACCGTTCAGGCTTAAGGTTGCCTATGTAGAAGGGTAAGATAATTAGAAAAGAAACTACTGATGTCACTTAAGAAAATGACTCAGAAATGTATATATTTTAGTGGAAAATATTACACAATTCAAAAAAGAAGAACATTCCCGAGTCGACCGGGCTATTTTTCTTTTTTGTAATAAAATTTGTCTTCCTCCTCCACAATAAAATGACATCCTGCTTGCTCATTTATAAGTCATTTGTATATATATATATACAAGTTTATTAAATTATTTGGTCTTTTGTGCGGTTTTATGTTTCTGTGGAATGCTTAGACTTTGCACATAATATAAAATATGTGACCTTGTAATTGCAAACTGTGGCTATGACTAGTATAGATGATGAGATGCCGGGATCATTTATTACCAGAAGTCATGATCTGTGATTCTTTAAACTTCGAAAAGTAGACCTGTTAAACATATACAGTACAGACCAAAAGTTTGGACACACCTCCTCATTCAAAGTGTTTTCTTTATTTTCATGACTCTAAAAATTGTAGATTCACATTGAAGGCATCAAAACTATGAATTAAAACATGTGGAATGAAATACTTAAAGTGTGAAACAACTGAAAATATATCTTATATTCTAGGTTCTTCAAAGTAGCCACATTTTGCTTTGATTACTGCTTTGCACACTCTTGGCATTGTCTTTATGAGCTTCAAGAGGTAGTCACGGGAAATGGTCTTCTAACAGTCTTGAAGGAGTTCCCAGAGATGCTTAGCACTTGTTGGCCCTTTTGCCTTCACTCTGCGGTCCAGCTCACCCCAAACCATCTCGATTGGGTTCAGGTCTGGTGACTGTGGAGGCCAGGTCATCTGGCGTAGCACCCCATCACTCTCCTTCTTAGTCATATAGCCCTTACATAACCTGGAGGCGTGTTTGGGTCAATGTCCTGTTGAAAACTAAATGATGGTCCAACTAAACGCAAACCGGATGGAATAGCACGCCGCTGCAAGATGCTGTGGTAGCGATGCTGGTTCCGTAAGCCTTCAATTTTGAATAAATCCCCAACAGTGTCACCAGCAAAGCCCCCCCCACACCATCACACCTCCTCCTCCATGCTTCACGGTGGGAACCAGCCATGTAGAGTCCATCTGTTCACCTTTTCTACAAAGACACGGTGGTTGGATCCAAAGATCTCAAATTTGGACTAAATAAATAATATTTAATAAAACATTAAAGAGTTTTGATCACCATCGCACATCTTTATTATTCCTATAGCAGTCTTAAGTCAAGAAATAAGAAGAATGTTTCTGAAAGTAGGATCAAGATTCCAAAAAGACGAGACCTAAGATATTATTGAGGTAATCACAAAACTTAGAAAAACTTTTAAAAAGTTACACCAATTTCTATATGACCTTGAGTTGACTTCCTCTGGACTCTTTAAAGGGGATGTGTCACCATGTTTTACCAATATAATTTAAGGCCACCATCTTTACTGCCTCTATTACAGCAGTCTAAGAACCTCTATTTGGTTCCAACATCCTCTGCATATCCCAAAAAATACTTTTCATAACCCTCGTAAGGTCCGATCCAATGGGCGTCACTGGTCTTTCTTGGTGCCGTCTTCCTCCCCACTGTCCTCCTGCCCTTCTTCGTGTGTGTAACACTTCCCATGTCATCCACACGGTGCCCCCAAACTTATTCCTGTGGAGGCGATCTTTGCTTTGTCCTGCTGAGGGCAGAACAAAATCCTGTAATGGGTATGCGCAGGAGAGGCCAAAGAGTGCCCATGACCTAAAAGTAAATCCAGCGCATGCGCACTACAGTATTTTGTTCAGCAGGCCAGAGATTGGAGGGTGCCGCATGGATGTCGTAGGCAAAGAGGACACACCAAGGAAGATCGGCAACGCCTATCAGACCTCTCGGATATGCAGAAGGAATTGAGGACTTATATACAGGCTTCTAATCGGCTTTTATTCTGAAAACTTGGTGACAGGTTCCCTTTAAATTTCTACAGTGTTGAGTACTTTCATACAAAGGACATTTGTTGAAGATTGTTTGCTTCAGTCCTTTCAATGCCTGTTGAGATAAAACAATGACCCAAGTACATAATTTTTGAAGGTACTGGATGAGATTTTTAAAAGCTAAATGTGCCAGAATTATGGCGTAATTTGCACCAAAAATAAGCTGTCTTTTGCCTTACACCAAACTACTTATGTGTTTTAGAGACCTTCAGAGCCTTGTCCATAGGACGGTGACCTTACTGAAAGTGGTGTGATCTTTTAGAAATGAGTCATGGTTTAACACTAGAAGTCCCAGAAATGTTGAGCTCCCCCCTGAAGTCCCGAAAGAGGGTAAAATGACCCTTAGGGGCCCTTTGCACACTACGACATCGCAAGCCGATGCTGCGATGCCGAGCGCGATAGTCCCCGCCCCCGTTGCAGCTGCGATATCATGGTGATAGCTGCCGTGGCGAACATTATCGCTACGACAGCTTCACATGCACTCACCTGCCCTGCGACGTCGCTCTGGTCGGCGAACCGCCTCCTTCCTAAGGGGGTGGGTCGTGCAGCGTCATAGCGACATCACAGAGCAGGCGGCCAATAGAAGTGGAGGGGCGGAGATGAGTGGGAGGTAAACATCCCGCCCACCTCCTTCCTTCCGCATAGCCAGCCGGGACGCAGGTAGGAGATGTTCCTCGCTCCTGTGGCTTCACACACATCGTAACATCGGTCTTTCCCAAATCATGGGAATGTCCGACGCTACTCCGATGATACGATTACGACGCTTTTATGCTCGTTAATCGTATAAAAAATGCTTTACACACTACGATGTCGACAGCGACGCCGGATGTGCGTCACTTTCGATTTGACCCCCCTGACATCGCACCTGCGATGTCGTAGTGTGTAAAGTGCCCCTTAGTCCAAACTGAATAGAACTAACTAGAAACTAAATGGCTAAACTCAATGGAAAACAACAACCTCCTGTGGTGCGACAGTAATGGCCTTAATTACAGAACAAAAGATGGTGATTATAGGATGTTAGTTAAAATCCTTCAGGTCATTCGACCTGTCTCTGGGTTCCAAAGGTAGAAATGTTAACTAACCCCTCCCTGGGACTTCTAGTGTTAAGGTGCAGCAACGTGAGCTACAATCTTGGTTCAAATATCTGGCACAAAGTAAGCCAACTAACGGATAGTCTTAAAGGGAACCGGTCACCTACTCGCCTGCAGGTGGTCCAATACGTTCAGGTACATTGGGTGTCACTGGTCTCGGGTCCGGCGTCTCCTCTATCCTTGTGATCGCTGTCCTCCTTTTTGCTTCGTGTGGACAACATGTCCTATGTCATCCACAGAGTGCCCTCCATTGCCTTCCTGCACATGCAGACTTCTCTCTCCATCCTGAAGGCAGAGCAAAGTATTGTAGTGCGCATGCGCGGGCATCCTTTGACTTTCCCCCAGCCTGCGCATTACAATACTTTGCAATGTGCTCAGCATGGCAGTGAGAGGTGTGTAATGTAGGACACAGTGTGGATGACGGAGGACGCGTCATCCAAACGAACTAGGAAGGAGAACGGCGATCGCAAGGATAGAGGAAGTAACAGGTCAAGATCAGTGACGCCCATCAGACCGGATCGGACCTCCCCACAGATGAGTAGGTGATGGATTCCCTTTAAAAGTAAACTGATGAATCAAACTGCATAAACAACTTTTATAAATTTAGCAAATTTTAACACTGTCTGATCTAAAGTTTGACCTAAGAATTACACAACATTGATAAGTCTGCTCCACCGTGCACCTTTATTGATGGAGAGGTTCAGGAATCTAACCATTATTACATTAATAGTGGGTTACCTGTAAGTGGAAGGACATGCTTCAAGGGTCTTCTTCTGCTTAGAATTCTTCAAGACATCTTTATCTTATAAAGAAGTCATCTTAATAGAGTAACCCAATATAAACACCCCAGGAAAGTCACTATAATTAGGAATTCAGTATGTTTAGTGATAAATATTATGACGTTAACATATACACCCTGGTGGAAACTAATATTCCCGATGCGAGGACTTGTGTTTACAGGACGTGTGGTCATCGGTGGGAGAGATGGATGACTAATAGATGATGTCTGTTTAGCTATCTTCCACTGTCTACATTACAACTAGGAAAATGCCGGAGAGATAGCAGAAGGAAGCAATCGATGATAACATTATTAGGAAAGGAAGGAAATGGTCGGAAGTGAATATATTGTGGTTACCAGCGCAGAGCAAAATCACAAGGAAGAGCAAACTGCGATTATGGAAGCCAGAAACTTTATCTCTGATGGAAAAATTCCAATAATAAGAACATTCGGAGAGATTTAAAGGGTTTGTTCACCACTTTTACATTGATGGCCTACCCTTAAGGGGGCTTTACACGCAATAACATCGCTAACGAGATGTCATTGGGGTCACGGAATTCGTGACGCACATCCGGCCTCGTTAGCAACGTCGTTGTGTGTGACACGTACGAGCGACCGCTAACGATCAAAAATACTCACCTAAACGTTGATCGTTGACATGTCGTTCAAATCCCAAATATTGTTGCTGCTGCAGGTACGATGTTGTTCGTCGTTCCTGAGGCAGCACACATCACTACGTGTGACACCCCAGGAACGACGAACAACACCGTACCTGCGTCCTCTGGCAACGAGGTGGGCGTGACTTTCCTGCAGCTGGTCTCCACCCCTCCGCTTCAATTGGACGCCTACCGTGTGACGTCGCTGTGGCGCCGCACAAACCGCCCCCTTAGAAAAGAGGCAGTTCGCCTGCCACAGTGACGTCGTTAGGCAGGTAAGTATGTGTGATGGGTGCTAGCGATTTTGTGCGCCACGGGCAGCGATTTGCCCATGATGCACAAACGATGGGGGCGGGTGCGATCGCTAGCGATCTCGCAGCGTGTAAAGCAGCCTTTAGGATAGGTCATCAATGTCTGATTGGCCGGGGTCCGACACCCCGCACCTCCGCCGATCAGCTGCTCTTGGTCCCAGCAGTGGCAGCCGGATATGTGGAGCTGCTCCGTCTTCTGATAGCAGCCACAGCCAGGTACTGCACATGCGACTCTCATTCTAATCAATAAGAGGTGGATGTGCAGAAACCGGCCACGGTCACTATCAGAAGACGGGACAGCTCCGAAACGGAACATTTCCGGCTGCCTGCTGCCACCGCCGGAAACGACAGCCTCAGATTGGCAGGGGTGCAGGGCTATCTATGTAAAAGTAGTGGACAACCTTTTTAACAATCGACAGTCCCAACAAGACCAAATACTAATATCATCTATGCTGGACAATATGTTTCCAAAGGACTCATTTTAAGGGTTGAATTAAGGTTTTTGTAGACTCCATCTCTGGGATCAAGAAACAAACTGATCCTAGCCAGCTCTCCCTCCTGTGAAGTATATGAGAATTATGAAGCAGAGCAAACGAGCCTCTACTTTAGATTTCGATTAACCAATATATGGGCCTAACAAATTTTTAAAATGTCACCATAAAACTTATCAAGGATGAGAAGATTAAGCTAAAAAATACTATGACAACCATTAAAAATGCAGAGTAGGAGGTAACACAGGTCATGTGGCATAGCTATGCAGATACGTTGAAGTCACATGATTCAATTGTAATTTAGAGGTAATCCATAGGCATAAAATACATGTATACACATGCTGTCACACAGGGTGGGGGTGCGGTCTGACTGCAACCAATCAGATGCTGGGACTGCCAGTGGGTGGGGGAAGCAGTGAATATGTATGAGGGTAATGAGCAGCCCTGGAAGTAGTGTTACAACTGTGCGAGACACTCGGTAAGTATAACGCTCCTGCTCTATTCCTCCTAGCCCTTTCTACCACCATTTTAAAGCACAATATTCCATAGGCTTATATGGGGATCGGCGATCGGGCAGATGTCCGGGTTTAAGTCCAGTACAGAGCTGGGTTTTTCTTTTTTTAAATCCAGTTGGACCCGTCATTCCCGAATATCTGCAGGTTTGCCCATCTCTAATAGTTACCAAAAAAAGTTAGCTGGTGCACACATTAGTCTCCCGAAGAGCGTTTCACGTGGGCTTGTTATTGAGGGGCAGAAGAACCAGGATGCCCAGCCAAAATAGAATCATGGAGTTTATTCAGAAGATGTAGGCGTAGAGGGGATGGTACTTAAAGCTTGTTAACACTAGAAGTCCCAGAAATTTTGAGCTCCCCCCTGAAGTCCCGAAAGAGGGTCAAATGACCCTTAGTCCAAACTGAATAGAACTAACTAGAAACTAAATGGCTAAACTCAATGGAAAACAACAACCTCCTGTGGTGCGACAGTAATGGCCTTAATTACAGAACAAAAGACGGTGATTATAGGATGTTAGCTAAAATCCTTCAGGTCATTCAACCCATCTCTGGGTTCCAAAGGTAGAAATGTTAAATGACCCCTCTCTGGGACTTCTAGTGTTAAGGGGCACTATCCTGAGCATCCTAAATGCGCTGTCTGAAATCTATCCAAAAAGCACCCACCATCACCCCTATCAAGAATCTTGATAGGATTTTCGTTCCTCAACTCTGGAATAAAGCTATGTGACAAAACAATAGCCTTAAAATTCTTAGATCCATGGAGATAAGTCACATTAAAATCACACCGGGCAAAAAAAGGGCCCACCGGGCCTGCCTTGTTTTTAAGAATTTAGCAGCATAAACATACAGTAGGTTTTATTGATCAATAAGTTCCGTTACCTTATGCATAGCCCCTCCAACCAATGTCTTTGTGCCGCCCCAGCAGCGGATCGAACCGTTCAGATCCGTGGGTAGTGTCCGTTCGTGGCTCGAGGGTCTCCGGACCCGGGGGCTTAGGGGCCACACTCTAAAGTAAAAGGGGGATATTTACAGGGGAGTTATAGTTCGTGACGCCACTCGTGGTGTGCGGTAACTGGGAGTACCGCCGCTGCCGTTGGGAGTACCGAGGGTGATGGAATAGGGCAGCAAAGTGTCGTTACCCTCCACGGGTAGGGGTATGCCCCGGGACTCTGGAAGATGATACTGGGTGCCGTGATGGGGAGATCACTCATGTACTCACTCAGCCATTAAGCAGAATCTGACAACCGGGTAAACTAAGTCTCTGGTGCAGCTGCCGCTCAAATTTGAGCTCGTCCGGGTCCCGTCCCCTGCAGTGCTGCCTGATGATCTGTGACCTGCCTCCTGGCACAAAGTTTAAATTCACCGTAGTGGGCCGGTAGTCTGGAATTTGCCGGGCCCCGCTCCCCACTATGGCTAAGTGTGGGAGCCTGCTCGCAGGGCTCACGCTTGGGATTTTAGTGGGCTGCTTGTATGGAAGGCCCTGTCCCCCTCATTGCGCTAGTGCCCCGATTCTGGAGCGAGTGTGAATAGTACATGAAGGCTCTATTCTCCGTAGGTTAATTGCCAGGTTGCCTGAAGCTTCTCCCCGACCTAGGGTCCATGTACCCCGCCGTGCCTTCGGTCCCGGACCAGTGATAGGACCAGGATGCTGACCGTACTCTTTAACAGGTCCAGGCATCTTGCCTCAATCCCCTGCGACCGGGGGTCCAACTCCTCTAGGTCCAGACCACCATCTGCAACCTAGACAGCTACTCTTGGGAGCCACCGCTCCCTGATTCCTCCACTTCACTACTTTTCCTCTACACTGACACTCCTCTACTCTAACACTCCTCACCTCCCCTTCCTGACCCCTAGGTGGGCAACCCTATTCCACTCAAGCCGCCCACTGGTGTGTCTGGTGGGTATGGTGCAGGGTGTATCAAGGATTTGATTTGCTGTTGGGTGCAGCACTGCAACATGGGGACCCAGAACCATGAGGGTTTTGAATACTGCACTAAAGGAGAAAAAGCGTGCAGTACCCTGTGATGACCTGATAGTCCAGGAGCATCACATCTCCATTCCTCAAAGGCTCTTTAAGCCGCCAGAAGCTCACGGCCACCCATAACAAGGATGAAGGTAACCATATTTTCTTTGCAAGAGAACACTCCTCATCCCCAAAGAAGTGGTGACTACCTTGACCATGAAATGCAGATCGACCTCGGTTTGACTGAGAACAGGACTCCTAGAGAAGGCTGTCATGAGGGCAGAAAAGGCATTTACAGCCTCGTTAGACTAAGGGGTACTTCTCACATAGCGAGATCGCTGCTGAGTCACAGTTTTTGTTATGCAGCAGTGACCTCATTAGCGATCTCGCTGTGTGTGACACTGAACAGCGATCTGGCCCTGCTGTGAAATCGCTGCTCGTTACACACAGTGCTGGTTCATTTTTTGGACGTTGCTCTCCCGCTGTGAAGCACACATCACTGTGTGTGACAGCGAGAGAGCAACGATCTGAATGTGCAGGGAGCAGGAGCCGGCGTCTGGCAGCCTGCGGTAAGCTGTAACCAAGGTAAATATCGAGTAACCAAGGGAAGTGATTTGCTTGGCTACCCGATATTTACCTTGGTTACTAGCGTCCACCGCTCTCACGCAGCCAGTGCTGGCTCCCTGCTCCCTGCACACGTAGCCGGAGTACACATCGGGTAAATAAGCAAAGTGGTTTGCTTATTAACCTGATGTGTACTATGGCTAGGAGTGCAGGGAGCCAGCGCTAAGCGGTGTGCGCTGGTAACCAAGGTAAATATCGGGTAACCAAGCGCTTGGTTACCCGATATTTACCTTAGTTAACAAGCGCAGCATCGCTTCCACGCATCACTGGTGGCTGGGGGCTGGTCACTGGTCGCTGGTGAGATCTTCCTGATTGACAGCTCACCAGCGACCATGTAGCGATGCACCAGCGATCCTGACCAGGTAAAATCGCTGGTGGGATCGCTGGAGTGTCGCTACAGTGTGACAGTATCCTAACAGAAGTCTGTTCCCTTCTTGGTCATCTCAGTTAAAGGCTCGACTATGACCGAGAAGTTCTTAATGAACTTCCACTAATACTTTGCAAAACCTAAGAACCTTTGCAATGCTTTAAGGTTACTCAGTGCCACGCAATGAAGGACAGCCTGTACCTAACGGGATCCATCTGATACTCAGATGCAGAAACCAAATGCCTTAAAAAATTATCCTGATGAACCACAAATCAACATTTCTTCAGTTTAGCAAATAAATGGACATCAACATAGAATTTGGAAGACCTGTCAAACATATTTATGGTGCTCCAATTGAGTGTTATGCCTCAGCTTTGATCCATTTACCTCCTGTGCTGTGGTCCCTTTCCCTCTCCACTGAGCTACAGTCAGGTTCAGTCACTGTCCGGGTTCTGAACAATTTGTCTTTGTGTTTACATGCGTTGTATACATTGCCTTTCTGCCAACAGCTGTCCTCTATTGTGTAATTAGGACTATCACCCAGCGGGTGTAACTATTTAAACCCTCCCCATGCCTCCATTCCCAGCTGGTGATATTTCTAAAGTGGCCATTTTCACTTAGGGGTGTACTCACTTTTTTTTTTGCCAGCGGTTCAAACATTAATAGCTGTGTGTTGAGTTATTTAGAGGGCACCAAATTTACACTTTTATACAAGCTGCACACTGACTACATTACATAGCGTGAAAGTGGTTTTCATTGTATTCCCATGAAAAAATATAATAAAATATTTAAAAAAAGTTGGGGGGTGTACTTTGTGATATACGGTATATATAATATTGTAATTCATTTCCCTATTTATATTTACCCTTCCTTCTAGTCTAGTCACCAGCTTTGGTCTTTGTTATATATAATTGTGCGAGGTGTCAGAGCCTTTTTCTTCCTATACCTGTGAGGTTATATTATTATTTTTTTTTATTATTATTATTATTATTATTATTATTATTATTATTACAATGCTACCTCGTATTAATTATGCATTGTAACAAACATTTCTAAATTTTAGTTTTTGAAAAACATTACACAAATCTTTACCAGGGGACAACTGGAGTAAAATTGCGCCAAATTTTGTGGCTTTTTAAAAAATTGCCATTGATGAATCAGCTGAAAACATTTGTAATCAATAGACTCCAACCATGAAGCGGAAAACAAAGACAAAAAAAGGTGAACACATAAACAATAGACTTTAAAAAAGGTGCAAGTAGAGAAATTAATTTGCTGCCAACATTCCATTGTTTAGAAGTCATTACCTCTCAGGCTCCTCCCACTGACATTCATCCTCTCTTATCCAGCCATTGTTCTTAAACATCTGATGACTCAGCTCCATCCGTAGGGTCAGGGGGTATTTATATATGGCCATTCTGCAAATTTTAAGCCAATTCCTATTGAGGGGGGTCATAAATATTACATTACGTGACTCTCCTTTAAATCTCACATTTTTATTTCCTCCCTTTTATGCTGAAGCCGCAACCTCACAAGTGACCATATGACGTAATATCAATCATTTATCATTCAACAGTCCAGCTGGTCCCACAATAACGTTGTACTTTTTAATAACAGATGTTAGGAGGGGCATAGTTCATTCACCTTCTTTTCCAGTCCTTTGGCTGCTCTCCTCTAGTACAGGTCCATCCTGCCAGCTGATGACTCACCAGATTCACCACCATCTTGATACCTCCTGGTACACACTGCCCAAATGTGTCCAGTTTCCCCTTGTCCCCTCGTTGGTATCACTTTTTCTGGATCGCTATTCAGAATTCTGGAATAATATAGAAAAGTCCATGGACAAGAATCATCATCCAAGGCCACTGGAGAACAAAGAGCGTCCCTTCCCTTGGAGGACCTTTCCTATCCTACATTACATAGACAAACCATTCACTTAAATAGTAATGGTGTAATACTTAATTTCACCTGTGGTGGCACTGTAAGGAAACTGAACACTTACTGCTAGGTTTCTATGGACGATCACTGCTGATTTTACCAGGAGGTCACTTTAAGATCAACTTATTCTCAAGAGACCTTTCTATTACGTAGATGTTTTCCTATAAAGAAGTATTTTGTCTGGTGTTTTTGATGGAACCTGCAACTAAGCCACTATCTGTGATTATTGCCCTCCATCAATTTATATATGTAATGCAGTGAGGCTTAGTTTTACATTGACGTTGGAGCCTGGAGGTCACATGCCTACTAGACATGCGCAGCCTCACTAGTTGGAATGTGTCCATAAGTATGCAAATTCCATATTTGTGGTCTTGTGACTGGCTACTCTCGCCCCTGGCACCGGCGAATCCTGACAGCATGCAGTATATGTGAGAATTCAGAAGTCGGTCGTCACATAGAGTGACCGCATTCTTTAGTCCCAAAACTGGACAACCCCTTTAAGTAATACTCTGATTTTAGTATGTTAGTCATGTGCTATTTATTGATCAAGACTTTCGAAATAATTCTTGGTATTTCTTATAGTTTCTTAGTTTTTAACTGTGTGCTAAATGGAAACTTACTCACTTCCCTTCATGTCCTTGGCTTGACGCATGTTAACAATTACTTACTCAACAAAATCATATTTCTAAGACCTTATCTCCTCTTCTAGGCTCAATTTTAACCACACGAGATGTAAAAAATACATGCATTGCCAACTACCAAAGGTTTGGCCAGGACTGCCCTGATGTTTTGGAAACAATCCCAGAAAATTTGTGATGTTCAAAGCTGAAGAAGCAAGATTTACACAAACTCTGCCTACAAATGGGCATGACCGTGCAAAACTAAACCATACCTAAATTGCAAGCACTAATGTTGGTAACCATGTCTGTCTGTTACGTCTTTCACCACGGATTGGCATCTTCTATGTCAGAAGTGGTTTAGCGTTGGCGTAACTGGTGTGTAAAATTTGATGAACGAATGTGGATTTTTTTTACCCTCAACCACTACAAGGATGCATGGAGTGTCTTGGTTCGAATCCCAGGTCCTGGTCCACCAGACATTCACTGATTGGTGGCAGAAGCACTGGTGGAGCACTAGAATAGTCAGCAGCTGAACAGTTTTAGGGTTCGACAGGCCCAAGAATTAGTCAGGAGATAGCTAGGGGTAAAAATCAGGAGATTTCAATCCAAAGGACAAGGTAGGAACATACCATACGAGAAGGGCCAATATCAAAGTCAAATTGGGAGTCAGCACAGATTGAGAATACACAGAGCTATGGCCAGGCAGTGGCTCAATTGGTCGGAAGACATGGTGACTCTAAAGTCCCCTTAAATAGGGTGTCAGGCCCTGAAGTCATCATTGGATGCTGGTTGCTTTGGCAAGACAAGACACAGCAATAGGACATAATTTAAAAAAAACCTAGAAGAAAAAATTCCAGCCACATTTACCAAGACACATCACAAAACTAATGCTCTACAGGATGCAGCAGGCCAATAGCATAGCTACCGGGGGTCAGAAGGAAAGGTTTCCCTGGAAGAGACCCGCGCGGAGCTACTGACACTGTTATATCAGCAAGCCCAGAGTGCCAGTAAAGTTCATCTCTGCGGAAGAGCGGGTAGACATGATCTCCCTGTGTACCGCCCCGCGCTCGGCTGCAGCCGAGCCGCTCGGATCCGGGCTCGTTGGTGGGTTGCTCGAGCGCCTCTGGACCCGGGGTCACTTCGCTCTGAAAGGCAGTGCTGGCGCTTTTGGTGGGGGTTAGGTAGGTGCACGGCTGAAGTCGTGCTTGAGTTCGTGACGCCACCCATGGGTCGTGGTGAAGTTGGACACCAGCGCTGCGATTACTGGGCACCCAGGGAAGATGGTGGTGCAGCAAGATGTTAACCCCTCCGTGGGTAGGGGTGATGGCCCCGGGACCCGTTGGGGATACCTGGGCGGTGCAGGGCGGTGCGGCCGGATGGCACTGTTGTACTCACAGTTATTGACACACACAAGTCTCTGGTAAACCAAGTTGATGGTGGTTGGTGCCCGCAGCCGGCTTCGTCTGGTCCCCCACCCGGTTCGGTGGTCTTGGTCTTTCTCCTGCACCGTGTTGTGTAACTGTGGACTGCCTGCGCTTCAGCGACGGGAGTCCGCTCCCCGGCTTTGTGAATGTCGGGAGAGCCTGTTTGCCCGCAGACGCTGGCCCATGGGATCTCTCTGCCTGTGCGGTAGCTTTCTATCCCCCTCGGTGGGCTGTTGTCTTCAGTCGGGACTTGGGTGGGAAAGGACCTACAGTCAGGGCCAGAAATATTTGGACAGTGACACAAGTTTTGTTATTTTAGCTGTTTACGAAAACATGTTCAGAAATACAATTATATATAATATGGGCTGAAAGTGCACACTCCCAGCTGCAATATGAGAGTTTTCACATCCAAATCGGAGAAAGTGTTTAGGAATCATAGCTCTGTAATGCATAGCCTCCTCTTTTTCAAGGGACAAAAAGTAATTGGACAAGAGACTCTAAGGGCTGCAATTAACTCTGAAGGCGTCTCCCTCGTTAACCTGTAATCAATGAAGTAGTTAAAAGGTCTGGGGTTGATTACAGGTGTGTGGTTTTGCATTTGGAAGCTGTTGCTGTGACCAGACAACATGCGGTCTAAGGAACTCTCAATTGAGGTGAAGCAGAACATCCTGAGGCTGAAAAAAAAGAAAAAATCCATCAGAGAGATAGCAGACATGCTTGGAGTAGCAAAATCAACAGTCGGGTACATTCTGAGAAAAAAGGAATTGACTGGTGAGCTTGGGAACTCAAAAAGGCCTGGGCATCCATGGATGACAACAGTGGTGGATGATCGCCGCATACTTTCTTTGGTGAAGAAGAACCCGTTCACAACATCAACTGAAGTCCAGAACACTCTCAGTGAAGTAGGTGTATCTGTCTCTAAGTCAACAGTAAAGAGAAGACTCCATGAAAGTAAATACAAAGGGTTCACATCTAGATGCAAACCATTCATCAATTCCAAAAATAGACAGGCCAGAGTTAAATTTGCTGAAAAACACCTCATGAAGCCAGCTCAGTTCTGGAAAAGTATTCTATGGACAGATGAGACCAAGATCAACCTGTACCAGAATGATGGGAAGAAAAAAGTTTGGAGAAGAAAGGGAACGGCACATGATCCAAGGCACACCACATCCTCTGTAAAACATGGTGGAGGCAACGTGATGGCATGGGCATGCATGGCTTTCAATGGCACTGGGTCACTTGTGTTTATTGATGACATCACAGCAGACAAGAGTAGTCGGATGAATTCTGAAGTGTACCGGGATATACTTTCAGCCCAGATTCAGCCAAATGCCGCAAAGTTGATCGGACGGCGCTTCATAGTACAGATGGACAATGACCCCAAGCATACAGCCAAAGCTACCCAGGAGTTCATGAGTGCAAAAAAGTGGAACATTCTGCAATGGCCAAGTCAATCACCAGATCTTAACCCCATTGAGCATGCATTTCACTTGCTCAAATCCAGACTTAAGACGGAAAGACCCACAAACAAGCAAGACCTGAAGGCTGCGGCTGTAAAGGCCTGGCAAAGCATTAAGAAGGAGGAAACCCAGCGTTTGGTGATGTCCATGGGTTCCAGACTTAAGGCAGTGATTGCCTCCAAAGGATTCGCAACAAAATATTGAAAATAAAAATATTTTGTTTGGGTTTGGTTTATTTGTCCAATTACTTTTGACCTCCTAAAATGTGGAGTGTTTGTAAAGAAATGTGTACAATTTCTATCAGATATTGTTGTTCAAACCTTCAAATTAAACGTTACAATCTGCACTTGAATTCTGTTGTAGAGGTTTCATTTCAAATCCAATGTGGTGGCATGCAGAGCCCAACTCGCGAAAATTGTGTCACTGTCCAAATATTTCTGGACCTAACTGTATAGTCCAGACCGCAATCAGTTAATTAACTCATTCCAGTGGATTCTGGACCTCGTTTCAGGGTCTGAGTACCCCCCTGTGTGCTCCGGTTTCCGAGTCGGTTCCCCGGGTCGGTACCGACGGGCCACTACCCTGTCCCGGTCCACCACGGTTCCACCGAGCCATCTTCCCGGCTCCTGCAGGCTAAGGCCACCGTTTGCCTCCTAGACAAAGGTGCCCGGGCTCCAACCCCGGGAACTGACAGACTGTCACAGGCCTGTCCCACAGACCTGACCTCCTCCACTCCTCAACACTAAAACTGATCTGTCTGTGTTTCCTGCCTCAGGCCCTCTGAACTCCTCGGTCGGCGTGGCCAACCGCCTGGCTCCGCCCCCTGGTGTGTCCATCAAGCACTGAGGGAGATGACTAGGTTTTAATGGTTGGCTGATGACACCTTATTGGGGGACAGGTGTAGTGTGGGGGTCTATCTGTGGCTACCTGGCTAGTCCAGGGTGTCACACCTGCACTGCCGCTCCCTGTTCTGTAGACCATAGGGCACTGTGGTATACAAAACAGCAGGATGGTATCGCATCACGTCATCACACAGTGCTGGGACTCTGACATCATGTGTTTGATGACAGCGCAAAGAACTGCTTGGCTGGACCCATCAGGATCCTGGATTAGATGAGTTTATGTGCTTTATTTTATTTTTTATGGTTGGTGCACTATTATATATAATATATATATATATATATATATATATATATATATATATATATATATAAAGGACTATGGGGTGCAAAATAATACATGGAGGATTATGAGGTGCATTATACTATAATGATGATTATTTGGGGTGCATTATAATATATGGAAGTCTATGGTGGGTGGATTATAATATATTGAAGACTATAGGGCGAATTATAATATATGGAGGACTATGGGATCCAAATTATAATATATGGAGGGCTAAATGGAGCCTGTTATACTATATGGAGGACTATGAGGCATTATACTGTATAGAAGACTATGGGGGTTCAATAAAATATAGGGAGGGGTATGGATGGTGCATTATAATATATGGAGGACTTTGGGGGGTGCATTATAATATATATGGATGACTATGGGATCTGCATTATTATATATGGAGGACTATGGGTGGTGCATAATACTATATGGAGGACTATGTGGGGCCAATTATAATATATGAAACGCTATGTGGGGGCCATGATAATATTAAGAAGGTTACGAAGAGGCCTTATACTATTTGGAGGGCTATCTATTGACCATTATAATATTTGGAGGGCTATGGGAGAGCCTTTATACTTTATGGAGGGCTATTTGAGGGTTGTTTGTTGGGGTCCATTATACAGTGGGAAATGTTGTGGGTCCATTATACTGCATGGAGGGTTATGTGGGGGTCACAGTTAGCGATCATACTGTATTGGGATTACCACACTTTGCTGGAGTAGTTGAGGGGGTACAGTAGGATCATCATACTGTGTGTGGAGGATATTGTGGGGGTATCATACAGTGTTTATGGAGCACTTTTGTTAGTATCATCTCTTATGCCTGCAATGAAAGAGAAATCTAGGGGCTTCAATAGGTGGAAAATTACTTTGTAAGGGCTGTAACGCTAGTAAGCCCAGTGGTTGTGCAGAGGGTCCACACCCGCCTGCGTGACAATATTCTTCTGGACAAATGCTGTTCTAGATGAATGGTCAAAAACTTCTCTCAGAGACCTCCAAGATCCTTTGAAAATGTTACCAGAAGAACAGAGCTGTTGTGGCTTCTAAGGGGTCAACTCCATATTTTTGACGATGATTTTGATATAGGATGTCCAGTAACCTAATATAAAGTGCTCACATACTTGTAGTCTTGAGTTTATAACACCTGTGCCCTATTTTATGACACCTTCGGTCGGACATATTGACCTGATACAACTTTAGAACTTCTCCTACTCAGTGGACAGATGTTGACCTAAAAGTTGACCTGTCGACCAAAACACAGCCAAATTCTGCAAATATAATTTAGAAATAACTGTGTACACCTCTCCTGGGTCTCTTCTCACCATTCTTTCCAAGTCATCACGTGAGATATGTTTTGTTTGTGTCTGCAAGAAACAAGGAACCAAAATATCTCATTCATGGGTCTTTGCGTGGACAAACAGCACTTAATGTAGGAAGGAAGTTTAACAATCGCTCCTCTTACTCAACGCGACCATTGATGTCATCCAGCAGACTGTAATTGGTGTGAGGCTTCCCGTTACCCTCAAAATCTCAATTCCTATTTTCTATTCTGATTGCATTCTTTGTGTTTTTTAAGCAACGTCTTCCTAAACTCTAAAAATATTTCTCAATGGGTGAACAGAGATGTCAGACAATGGCAGAAAGTTACATAGCGGCCCGCAATAAAGTAGGGTGGGGTCATGGAATAAAGAAAAAAAGAAAAAACAAGAGCACACAAAAATTACATTTATACGCCCAGGGAAAATTAACTATACTTGTATTAAAGTCTGTGTTATTTTCTATTTATTTTTTATTAAGGCACAATGTTAAGAGTCAAGGCTGTATCTGTGTCACGATGACAATGGGATAGTGGGGAACCAGGGCTCCTAGGCTGTCCTTATAGCTAGGGGGCCTATGCTATCCCTAATCTCAGGGATACTCCTGATTGTGGAGAGGACTGAGTCTCCTTCCTGGCCCTGCTCCTGACCAGTCCTGATCTGATTCCCCCTTTCCCTCCCCCGTACCAGGGAGAGATGGCACAGGAGCATGATGAAACCCACAGATAAAGACAGACAAGGGACAACAAAAAGTCTGTCCCACTGTATGCACACATAGGTTAAGGTAATAAGAGATTCAGGAGGAAACACAAGAGCAGGAGGGAAGCTACTAAGCTACAGGGGTAAAGTCTACAACCGCTCCAAGCAATAAGCATAACTATGTCCAGAAAGTTTGGGACGCCACACCTTACAGACCAAGAAAGGCAAAATATAGTGGGCATGGGTGGAAGGATTCAACCAGCATAAATAGGAGGGGAGCAGATGTGATAAACCACCTCACAACATGTGATCAAAGGAGCAAGCAGACCAGCAGAGATTAACTCTTGCTAGCCTGCCTATGAATCAGTACACAGCAGGTTGTTGCCCAAGTCTGCCTGTGTTGATTCCAGACACCAGAGAAACCACTGGGTTGAGTGTCAGAATCTGCAATCTGAACAGAGGCCGATGCCACCATGACAGTCTGCAAAGTTTGTGCCAAACTCCGTTGTCAGAGATATAACTCCTGATCCAAAATATGTACCACACAGCTCCATAGCTACAAAATATGCTCCTCATATGGGACATAAGGGTCTTTTGCACCCCTAGGACTCATGAACCCATGTGCAACAGCAATCTCTATAACGCCTAAAATTAGGGCTGGTGTCAGCGGTTGATTAACCCTAATATGAGGAATACGTTTTCTCTCCATGAATAGGGTTAGTGTGAATAATGTTTCAAGACTTTTACGTACCCCTGGGAGACGTAACTTCAAGTCTCTGGGTCCACTTTAAAAATGGGACCTCCAACTACCTTATGGTAGATACAGTATTGGTCTCCTCAAATTGTGCAGATTTTGGACCCCCTTGGCCTCCAGTGCTGATACGACATGAGAACATCTGCACCCCTTGTATGGCAGAGTCTTATGTCCCTCTTTTCCATCACCAAAAGTTGGTGCCCATTTGAAGCCCAGCTGCCTTTTTGTTCACTTCGCTCAGTGATCGCACATGGACAATGGGAGATGGATTTTCTGGTCAAAGCCAGGCGGAGACCCAGTAATATTTTAGCCATATGTCATCATTCATGATAATCATATAACCCTCTTGAGGTGGAAATATAGTTGTGTTGCTTTGTGTTGTCCTATTTTGGTAATTTTTTATTTGGTATCCACCCAAGTATTTCTTTAAGATCTAAATGGTGGAATTGGACATAATTGGACATGTGCCAGAGCACAGGATCAGAAGTTATGAGTCAAGCGCACCCATAGGAAACCCTGGCATTGCACAATGTGGGTGACTCAAAGTGACACTTCATTGGGACGTGATGAAGTAACTGTTAAAATCTCTAGTTTGGCCCAATAAGGACATTTTCTATCCACGGATAGTTACTTGTTTAGATGCCTAGTGTTGTATTGGTGTTATTTGTAATTCTGCTCACTTGTCCCATCGCTGGTGGGGAATACTTTCTGTAGTCTCTTGTATGGTAAAGATAAAAATCAGGTCACCAACGCTGGTGGAGCTATACATGCAGCACCAACTATAAATCTTAAAAAATCCTCATCACTCTTGAGTAGATGGAATCTGAAAGGTCCCTCGGCTAAATATTTCAGAAGCTATTACCATACATTATTTGGTCCTGATAATTTGCATGATCATCCAGGAACATTTGGATAACATTGACACTCTTTGCCTGTCAAAAATATTTTCCCCTTTAAATGTTTGGGCCAAGGGTTTAAATCCAATCAACATCTACATGTGTTAGGGTGAACTCTTAACCAGAGATCACTAGTTGCCTACTGCCTGGCCTAATTGGTATAGACCAAGTGCATGCGTAAATAAATCACACCAGACACAGTCGGATATGAAATCTCTTCTTGGTCACAGTAAAAATGGCAGCCAAAGAGAACAGGAGAACCCGTGCGGTCTCTGATATAGGCTAGGGGCGTACACAAGTTCAGATATGCCCATTTAGTGGGACAGTTCATGGGCTAGCCAATGGGGAAATCTGTGTTGCTGTTGATGGGTGGGTCTGACTTCAGTGGATGAAACCATGATGATGGGAGGAACGTCATCTGGTGGATCCATGCTGATGGTTTGGTCTGTGATGTCATCGGGGGCCATCTTTGCTTCCTCTGAAGAGTGACTGGCTTATGTATAGAGAATTGATTTTATTGAACACACTTCTCACAGTGCTCTATGTCCAGAGGTTAATTAAGTATTTCATCTTATGGCTCCTGAACACATGAAGTTTTTATTTTCTCCTTATTTTTGCAGGGTTTCCCAGATAGTGTCATGGGTGATAGGGGAAACACAGGGAAACCTATACTGGCTCTAAGGCTGGGGCTCCTGTGCTCACCCTCACATCTGGAGGGACCCTTGAAAGTAGGGATGTCTGGGCCCCCAATCTGGCCCTATCTCCTGTTCTTGTCCCTGATGGTAAGACCCTCCTCCACAAGCCACCACCTGGGGGGACTTGGCAAGAACAGAAGTAACCAACCCCACCAACAAATAAAGACTAACAGGGGTAACAATGACAACTAATACACAGAGCAACCACACACAAAGGAGCCACTAAAAGTGCACAAGGGGAAACAACATAAAAGGGGGGACGTAAACAGACTACTGGGTAACTTCCATACCGCACAACCAGACACCACAAACTGCTGCAGCCTACACCAATGCTGCAGCCAACCAAACAAAACAGAGAGAGGGTTTCTCCAGTTCCTTACTCCTAATGGCCAACTTTCAAAATTAATGAAAATAACCGTCACTCTCTGGTGGAAGTAGCGGGTATATATAGGACCTGGGAGTGGTCCAAACCGGAAACACGTGACCAGGAGTCAGGAGCTGCCGGAAGGTAAACTGACATTAACCCTCTCCTCCCCAAAGGATAGGGAATTCATTTGATCAGCAGAGTCTCACAAGATAAAGTGAGACTCTGACCCAGAACCTTTCACTAAACTATGCAACATAGAAAAGACCATGACAGACAGTCTCCAAACTCTTTAAAGATACTTATAGGCAAATTAGTTTGTTCCAAAATATGTCATAGTGTATGTGTTTGAGATAAGCGTGGGAGGGTTTATGCAAACGTATTTGGAAGGTGAAAATCCTTCCATGCTTTCTGGGGCATTCCCAGGCAAAATGGGATACTGTAACGGGTGTGTCATGGGTGACAGACAGTCATGTGGTTTCTGGCAATAAAAGGTCACAGCGTTTTCTATTATTCCTGCTGTTAGTATTCATTGGTATAGGTAGCTTTCCTGCTGGGTTTTCATCTTTTCCCCTTTAGGACATAGTGGAGCTCTCCTTCAATGCAGCTGCTGATCAGTAGTCCCCTTGTGCTTAAATACTGCAATCTTCCCAGTAGTTGTGCTGGGGATATTATTTAGTTCATTCAAGCTCTGGTTACAAGAGCTTGTACTCATCTATGGTATCATTACTGAAACTTTGCTGATCTTCTACCTGAGTCATCTGTACATAGGTAGTTCATGCATTTTCCCCCTGTGTGGCCTCCTTATGCCTTCTATTGTGTTTCTTGTGGTTGACAAAGAACTCATGCCACCCGTTCCCTATTTACGTTCCAGCACTAGGGATACCTAGGATCAGGTATCTTGCATGGCGCATAGGTGTGGAACCTATCTAAGGGGTGAGCGATCACTGGGACCAGCAGTAGGTTTGGTCAGGGGTCACCATCTCCCCCTTCCCTAGAACCAGGGTTCCCCTTCCCTTTCTCCATTTCCAGGGCCTTATGCAAGAATGCTTTGTCATTAGATGAAGCACTGATGTCCAATTGATCTGTTGAGCACATTTTGAGCGGGATGTGGAGGGAGCATGGAAACAAGGGAAAATTGCCTTCAAAAATCTCCTTGACAGTGAACCCAAAAAGTTGACTGGCATGGGGTTCCTTATTTTAGACAGATGCTCCCCCCTTTTTGGAGCTTTGGGAGATTCAGAAACTTGGCACAGGAAAGTGCTTAGTTGGGTTTTTCTCTGCATAATTACCAGCAAGGCCGAATCTATCCATGATAATCTCGTAGCCTGCACCTCATATGTGCCATTTTTCCTTAAACAGGGTTTTCCATCCAGGGCTCATGTTTCGGCAAACGTTGTCTCATGCCGGTAGCTTAACGGTTTGAAGGGGTCATCACATGCCCACGAGTACCTCTCTTACATAAGACACATTGGCAGATCGGAACCGTCATTTTTGTTATGCACAGTAACATGAAGTACATTCCATTCTACCCAACAAAAGAGATAATGGACTTTCCAAGGTGAAATGCCAAATTGCCGCCGCATTTCGTTTTATCCTCCATGCTAACCCTTTGCTCTTGCAGATAAATTGCTGTCTCTTATGAAGATGACATTTCTTTATTATGTAGTTGCTATGACAGCACATCCGGAACAAATTGTCTTGATGCACACAGTACACCTCCGATCCGTCTCCTGTTCCTCTATAATGTAAACTCTCATCTATGGATAATGGGAGGAGAAGATGCAGAATTCACCAGAATTACATGGTGTTACCTGGTAAAAAGAAATTTGATTTTCCAGGGGCAGTCAGGTCAGACACGTGCATCATGTCTTTTTTGGATATAAAGTGGACCCTATTGTAATGCCCATACCGGCATCCCCATGCTGTCCTGCCCTCCTCCCTCGACAGGTATGTTAGTTTTCTTACATACCCGACCATTCTAGTGTGGCTGCCCCGTCCTCGGATCATGATGCTGTCTCCCGGGGCCTGCACACACCACACAGGCCTCCTGGGAATGCCTGTAGAGTGTGCATGCAGACAAGCCCGTTTTCTTAAAGGTCCAGTGCACCCTTACCCAGAAGTGCCTCTCAGGTCGGTTGATATTTCAGGTATTTCAGGCACCTTCCCCTTCAAGCAGCTGCCTGGGCAACAAGTTCCTAACGTTGATAGTTTTCAGGTCCCATTGAGCTGCTGTTGTCATTGTGCTGTGTTCTGCTCACTTGTATCTGTGATGCTGCAACCATCCACACTGACTGGGTTCCACGTTACCCGCCACTGCAAGTATATACGCCAGCCGTTTACCACGATATTTGTTGCCGGAAGTATCCTCAATGACCGCTGCTACTGCATCCATTCATTCCAGCTGAAACCATACCACCGACTGCTGCTGCTGTTGCTATTACCAGAGACTGTATTATATCTGTGGCACCAGCTGCTGCGCTATCACAGATGCCCTAGGGCTGCACTCTTCTGGCTGCTTACTAGCATGTGTACCAACTGTCCCTTCCCGTGGCAGTAGTGATGACTCGGCAGCCGGTCCACCTCTTCCAGGCAAGTGAACGGTACTTTCAGTCTAGTGAGTCCACTAATGTCGTTCTCGTTACGCGAGCATAACACCTATCAAAGATTGACCCTATTTTGTAAGGTTGGTCCACTATTGCCCCCTCCTGCCTGGTGTCTGGCCATACAGTGTGAAAATACCTATATCACAGGGCCGTAATAATATTTATAGTATATGTCAAAGAAATGTAACCTGTTTAGAGAGGGCCACAATCATTAAACCATGTGTGCTGCTCACAGGATCCCACAGTTTCCATTGGCTTCTTATATATTACAGTGTGTGTAATAGGGGAAGGTTTCTTTTTGCACAGGGACCCTGTGTTAAAGAGGTTGCCCAGGACATAGATATTGATCTCATATTTTTGGTACAGGTCATCTACATATTGTATGTGGGTGTTCATTATCCAGAATTCTCCCAATTCACCTCTTTGAAGGTCCCTCAGGGGCGAGGACAACACAACTCTACACTGTACATAGTGAAGTGGCCGTTCTCAGGTACTGCAGCTTAAATCACATTCACCTCAATGAGTGCTAATCTGAAGCTCAGGGAGTGGACACTATACATTGCACGCAACTGTGCTGTTCCACCTCCAGACATTGTTCACTTCATGGGACCTGCACACAGATGATTGTGGAGGGATCATGCATCTACAGTGCCTACAAGTAGTCTTCAACCCCCTGCAGATTTAGCAGGTTTGATAAGATGCAAATAAGTTAGAGCCTGCAAACTTCAAACAAGAGCAGGATTTATTAACAGATGCATAAATCTTACAAACCAACAAGTTATGTTGCTCAGTTAAATTTTAATAAATTTTCAACATAAAAGTGTGGGTCAATTATTATTCAACCCCTAGGTTTAATCTTTTGTGGAATAACCCTTGTTTGCAATTACAGCTAATAATCGTCTTTTATAAGACCTGATCAGGCCGGCACAAGTCTCTGGAGTTATCTTGGCCCACTCCTCCATGCAGATCTTCTCCAAGTTATCTAGGTTCTTTGGGTGTCTCATGTGGACTTTAATCTTGAGCTCCTTCCACAAGTTTTCAATTGGGTTAAGGTCAGGAGACTGACTAGGCCTCTGCAACACCTTGATTTTTTCCCTCTTGAACCAGGCCTTGGTTTTCTTGGCTGTGTGCTTTGGGTCGTTGTCTTGTTGGAAGATGAAATGACGACCCATCTTAAGATCCTTGATGGAGGAGCGGAGGTTCTTGGCCAAAATCTCCAGGTAGGCCGTGCTATCCATGTTCCCATGGATGCGGACCAGATGGCCAGGCCCCTTGGCTGAGAAACAGCCCCACAGCATGATGCTGCCACCACCATGCTTGACTGTAGGGATGGTATTCTTGGGGTCGTATGCAGTGCCATCCAGTCTCCAAACGTCACGTGTGTGGTTGGCACCAAAGATCTCGATCTTGGTCTCATCAGACCAGAGAACCTTGAACCAGTCTGTCTCAGAGTCCTCCAAGTGATCATGAGCAAACTGTAGACGAGCCTTAACATGACGCTTTGAAAATGACACCAATGCCACAATAGTGCAAAACTTTGCTTGTATACCAGAATAACCACCAATAATTAGGCAAGCAAAAAATAATAATAATGATTAAAAGGGTAACCTTTATTCAAAATGAATTAAAAACACATCAAAAACATGGAACCGCCCAGGTGACGGATGAAATATAGACTCCTGGACGAAGCACACGAGCTGCGAAACGCGCGTCAGTGTTGGTGGGGGTTGCTACACGGATACCACTTGTTTCATCGGGTAATATGATGTCATGATGCATGCTTTACAAGCTTTTACTATATAGCCTCTTTACCCTATTTATACTACTTTCTATGTATGATACACTTGTATCCCTTTTTGGCTATATTGGTCATTGACAAACATGCATAGATATTAAAACTGATATTTTGTTCACTAGTTGATGTGGTATATTGGTGGTGCTGATTGTTACCACTGGTGTTGTACCCCCATGTGTCTATATTTCATCCGTCACCTGGGCGGTTCCATGTTTTTGATGTGTTTTTAATTCATTTTGAATAAAGGTTACCCTTTTAATCATTATTATTATTTTTTGCTTGCCTAATTATTGGTGGTTATGACGCTTTGAAAGTAAAGGTACCTTACGGGCTCGTCTGGAACGGAGACCATTGCGGTGGAGTACGTTACTTATGGTATTGACTGAAACCAATGTCCCCACTGCCATGAGATCTTCCCGGAGCTCCTTCCTTGTTGTCCCTTGGTTAGCCTTGACTCTTCGGACAAGCCTGGCCTCGGCACGGGTGGAAACTTTCAAAGGCTGTCCAGGCCGTGGAAGGCTAACAGTAGTTCCATAAGCCTTCCACTTCCGGATGATGCTCCCAACAGTGGAGACAGGTAGGCCCAACTCCTTGGAAAGGGTTTTGTACCCCTTTCCAGCCTTGTGACCCTCCACGATCTTGTCTCTGATGGCCTTGGAATGCTCCTTTGTCTTTCCCATGTTGACCAAGTATGAGTGCTGTTCACAAGTTTGGGGAGGGTCTTAATTAGTCAGAAAAGGCTGGAAAAAGAGATAATTAATCCAAACATGTGAAGCTCATTGTTCTTTGTGCCTGAAATAAACCAAACAGAATTCTTGTGGTTTGAGGGGTTGAATAATAAATGACCCTCTGAATAAACTTTTCACAATTTAAAAAAAAAATAAAAAAAGAAATAACATTCTTTTTTGCTGCAGTGCATTTCACACTTCCAGGCTGATCTACAGTCCAAATGTCACAATGCCAAATTAATTCCGAATGTGTAAACCTGCTAAATCTGCAGGGGGTTGAATACTACTTGTAGGCACTGTACTTGTAATGCTAGGTACAGGGAAATACCAAGCAAACAGCGAGGGGGAGCAGGTGACCCCTGACCAAGCCTACCACTGAGCCCTGGTGTCCCTCACCACCCTAGATAGGTTCCGCACCTATGCGCAGAGCTGGGTACCTGACCCTAGGTATCCCTAGTGCTGGACCCTAAATAAGGAACGGATGAGATGAGCTCTTCGTCAACCCCACTAAACACTAAAGAACACAGCAAGGAGGACACACAGGGGAAAACACGAACTACTTATCCACAGATGACTCAGGTAGAAGTTCAGCAAAGTTATAGCAATAATACCACAGATGAGTACAAGCCACCTGTTTGCAACCAGAGCTAGAATGAACTGAATAATATCACCAGCACAAGTCCAGGAAAGATGGGAGTATTTAAGCACATAGAGAATACTGATGATCAGCATCTGGATGGAAGGAGAGATCCTGCTGGGTCCTAAAGGGGAAGAGATGAAAATCCAGCAGGAAACCCACCTAATGCAATGAACAATAGAAAGTCAGGGAGCATTTTGCGCAGCCAAACACTGTGATTTTGCTATTGCCAGAAACCACATAATTGTCACCTGTGACACATCCGTGACACTACCCTTCACCAATTTGATATTGAAAACTTATCCTGAAAATAGTTCATCAATAACTAACCCCCCTTTTTTTCAGTACCTTATACCTTTCCCAGGCTGTCCACAATTCCCCCCACTCTCAATTCGCAGCTGAATATATGTGTCTGGATGCCGGAACGCCATGAAATGATGGAAAATATCAGCACAACGCATAATAAAAGCTACTTTGCCAAGTTTTTTAGGTGTTCAGGAGGACTCTCCTTTTTTCAGGAGCATCTCAGCCTTTCTGGGAGTGTTGACAAGTACTTCTCCAGCCATACATTGCAAAAACATAGTGTACCGTACCTAGGTAGCAACGTAACCAAGTACAAAATACCAGCGTGATTTTATTCCTTGTTGCTATGTTAGCTCGGTCTTTCATGTCTGCCGGTCATGCTGATCCCATGAGCTGTTTACTGTTATTACAATCCGGCCTCATTTTTAGCCAGAGCGAGAAATAATGAATTGTGTTTATATTTTTCCTTTCCACTTACAGAAACTTTTTGGCTCCGACGAGACCTTTGCACGGCATCAATGACTGGTAGAGAGCGGAGTGTCCTCATTATGCTGGATTGCTAGGAAACAGCATGTGTTTATGGAGAGGGTTAACCCCGGCAACCACCAAGAATAAAACTTGCGCAACGCAACTAAGATCAGGAAATGGAATTTGGAAAACGTCTTGTTAATTGTTCTTAAAAAAAGAATTTCCACCCGGGTTATATTTACACAGAGATATTATCCTATTATCCGCCTCTGTGAATATATATAGAATTGGTATTTTGATATTTTGTTTTCATGTGATTATGCCTAAAAAGGTTTTCCGTGAAAACCATTGAGAACCAACAATAAGCGCCGGCAATAAAACTGATCCGAATCGGTGAGATGATGTTACAGATGTTGGACGCTTCCCAGGTCCAATAATAAGAATTGGACGCATTCTCAATAAAGGATTGGCTCTGTTCGATTCCTCCCGCTATCTTGAAAGTGAACCACGGTCGTAAGACCCTTGACCCCTTCATTCGAGAGTGAAAGGCGATGGATAACCCCAATGGTGTAACTTGAAGCTTATGAGCCCCAATTCAAAAGTTCTATTGGTGCCCTCAATTATTACAAGTCTTTAAGAGCATTGGTCATTTTATGTAGGCCAAGTGGAATTTTTGGGCCCTCTAGACTCCAGGACCACCTATCCTAGTTACGCTCCTGGATAACTCCCTACAATACTATGCACAACTGTGTGGTAAGCGTTGCTATATGGATAAACCTCTGTGCCTGGAAAAACAATGCAACTGACAAAGGCCATCACTGAAGCACTGCTACCCCTCCATGCCATAGAACGGTGAGGACTACAAGGGGTCTTGGCCAATACAGTAATGGCTGACCTTGAGGATAAGTTTTCCATTAATGGCATTGTCTCACAGATAATACCTCTTATTCTGGAGATCCTGGTTTAATTATTCAGGGGTTTCCCAAGTGGTCCACCTCCAGTTTACGACATCCATATACCATATAATTACCATACCATTCCAATACTAAGAATTGGACGCATACTCAATAAAAGATTGGCTCTGCTCGATTCCTCCCGCTATCTTGCAAGTGAACCACGGTCGTAAGACCCTTGACACCTTCATTCGGAAGTGGATAACCCCAATGGTGTAACTTGAAGCTTATGAGCCCCAATTCAAAAGTTCTATTGGTGCCCTCAATTATTACAAGTCTTTAACAGCACTGGTCATTTTATGTAGGCCAAGTGGAATTTTTGGGCCCTCTAGGCTCCAGGACCACCTATCGTAGTTACGCTCCTGGTTAACCCCCTACAATACTATGCACAACTGTGTGGTAAGCGTTGCTATATGGATAAACCTCTGTGCCTGGAAAAACAATGCAACTGACAAAGGCCATCACTGAAGCACTGCTACCCCTCCATGCCATAGAACGGTGAGGACTACAAGGGGTCTTGGCCAATACAGTAATGGCCGACCTTGAGGATAAGTTTTCCATTAATGGCATTGTCTCACAGATAATACCTCTTATTCTGGAGATCCTGGTTTAATTATTCAGGGGTTTCCCAAGTGGTCCACCTCCAGTTTTTGACATCCATATACCATAACACGGCATATGGATTGGGTTATCTGCATGAGCCAACCCATTTTGTTCTTGACGAACCCAAAAGAATAACGGCACACTTCAATCGTGAAAGTTTTCTTCTTTTAATAATCCATGTATGTGAATAAACAACAACCACAGTATTCGTGCAAACTGGGAGAAGGTAGAAGCATGAGTGCTGAACCGGATGACGGCAGTTTCGGAGGTCCATTTAGTTTTTCATTTTTCTTTACACCAGATTTACTCCAACAATCTAATGGGTTTTTTTGTTGTCAAATCCTGAAAGCTCCCATTGAGGGAAACAAAATGAAAAACAGTTGGGTTTTATTTTTGGTGATATTAGTGCTTAGGATAATACTGTAGGTACCATTCAACAATCCCCTATGGATCTGGGAATGAATAGGAAAACATCACGTCAAAGTTTTGGGGCCAACTGTATCAGAAATAGGAGGTTAGAACAAAATAATCACATTGTGCTGAGTAAGTAATAATAGATGAAAATTGTTAGATTAGCGGGACCCCCAATAATGGTTGTACATGTGGTTCGCGGCTCCTTTCCAAAACTTTGGTACTAAAGGATGTGGTATTTGGTGAAGCTTCCAGTAAACCAGGAGATAACGTCTCTAGTGATCGGTACATAAAGGTCAATGTAGCAAGACTAGAAATAATGTAGTGTATTCTTCTTGTAATTTGTGTTTGAAATATGAAAATCACACTTAAATACGGTATTATTGCTTCATTTTTGAGAAGTTTAGGGCACAAGACATGTTCTCTCAAGAGGGAAGTAACGAGAGAACATTTTGACACCGAGGTTAGATTTCAATAACATTACGTCATTGCCTTTCAGATGTGTACATTACCAATCTGCAATCTTATCACATTATCATGGTGTAAAACAAGAAATGGAGAGCGAGAAGAGGAGGAATTGTCACCCTTCCATTCTTGTAAATGGAGAGCTGTTATGTAACAGTGCTATAGGGCTGACTTGGAAGACATACTGCCATGGATTCTTATATTGACTTCTACAAACTCAAGTTTTCTAACTGTTTTTACGGCAGAATTACATTTCTACATTCAGACATTTTAGGGATCACCTTTAGAAACCTAATAAGCCTCTTTTTTGTCCCACTGAAGACAAAGAATTGAGGGAGGATTCTGCTGCAGTCAGTTGTTCTACAGCCAAACACTGGAGAGTAAGAAGGAGGGGACAATCCTGGGACATACAGAATAGTTATCTCTATATATTTACAAGTTTAAATTGTAAATCTATATTGCAATCAATATATTCTTCTGCCTGACTGCAGACAGTGTATTGGAAGAGGTCTCTGCTGCAGCCAGTTGTTCTACAGCCAAATATTGGAGAGTAAAAAGGAGGGGACAATCCTGGGACATACAGAAACATTTTCTTTATATATTTACAAGTTTAATTTGTAAGTCTATATTGCAATCAATATATTCTTCTGCCTCACTACAGACAGTGGATTGGAAGAGGTTTCTGCTGCAGCCAGTTGTTCTACACCCAAACACTGGAGAGTAAGGGGTACTTTGCACACTACGACATCGCAAGCCAATTTTTGCGATGCCGAGCGCGATAGTCCCCACCCCCGTCGCAGCTGCGATATCTTGTGATAGCTGCCATAGCGAAAATTATCACTACGGCAGCTTCACATGCACTTACCTGCCCTGCGACGTCGCTGTGGCCGGCAAACCGCCTCCTTCCTAAGAGGGCGGGTCGTGCGGCGTCACAGCGATGTCACACGGCAGGCGGCCAATAGAAGCAGGGGGCGGAGATGAGCGGGACGTAAACATCCCATTGCAGCCGGGACGCAGGTAAGGAGATGTGCCTCGCTCCTGCGACTTCACACACAGCGATGTGTGCTGCCGCAGGAATGAGGAACAACATCGTAACATCGGTCCTTCCGAAATTATGGAAATGACCGATGCTACACCGATCATACGATTTTGATGCTTTTGCGCTCGTTAATCGTAGTAAAAAGGATTCACATACTCCGATGTCGAGAGCGATGCCGGATGTGCGTCACTTTCGATTTGACCCCACCGACATTGCACCTGTGATGTCGTAGTGTGCAAAGTACCCCTAAGAAGGAGGGGACAAAGTTTAATTTGTAAGTCTGTATTGCAATTAATATATTATTCTGACTGACTGCAGACAGTGTATTGGGGAGGATTCTACTGCAGTCAGTTGTTCTACAGCCAAATATTGGAGAGTAAGAAGGAGGGGACAATCCTGGGATACACATAGTTTTCTCTATATATTTACAAGTTTAATTTGTAAGTCTGTATTGCAATCAATATATTCTTGTGTCTGACGTCAGATGCATTAGAAGAGGTTTCTGCTGCAGCCAGTTCTTCTACAGCCATACATTGGGGAGGAAGGTGCAGATCTCCTGGGATATACAGAAAAATGTTCTCTATATACTTACAAGTTTTATTTAAAAATGAAACAAAATTTATATTACAATATATATATATTCTTCTGTCTGACTGAAAGCAGTGCATTAGGGGGAGGTTTCTACTGCAGCCAGCTGTTCAACATCCAGACATAAGAGAGTAAGAAGGAGGGTGGTTGATCTCCTGGAACACACACAGAAGATTTCTCTATATATTAACCAATTTTAATTGTAAATGAGACAAAATGCATACTACGATTAATATGCTCATGTGTCCTACTGTATAGAGTGCAGAGGGGGTGGATGCTGCTGCAGCCAGTTGTTCTACAGCCAGGTGATGGAGAGTGAAAAGGAAGAGGCGGTCATGGCTGATCTTCTGAGCCACACAGAGCTTTCTCTGTATATTTCCCAGTTTTTTTATAAATTAAAACAAAATAGCATCAAAGAAAAGAAAGATTTAACGTAAGGAATTGCAGGGATTTATACATCTTTTTTTTAATTCGTGTGTATTTTTTGTGTCAAATATTCCTTTATTATATCCATAACATGATCAGAGCTTTTTCAAATTGCGATGCCAGCATGCTAGTGTTTTATATGGGTGCACTGACACTCTTTCCCCCTCACTTGCCCAGCTCCCACATTTCCTGGTCTGTCCTGAGGTCCCTGGGTCTCACCTCAGTCTCCATCAGTGCCCAAGTACTCAGTGTGTCTCTCACTACTGCTCCTTCCTCCCTCACTGTGTCTATCCCTTCCTCTAGCTTCTGAGGCCTGCGCATGTGTAGCAGGGCTCTTGGTAGAGCGCTTCTCATAAAGAGCCAAAGGGACCTAACCTAGAATTGCCTCTCAGCTTGTGGCTGAGAAGCACAGTGTATATAAGGCACCCTCCCCCATTTGGAGGTGCCTGTTCAAAGTGTCCCTGTAGTTGTTATGCTCGTGCTGGTTGTCAGGTCACTGTGCTCATACCCATACTCCATATATTGCCTCTGATTTTGTTTCTGCTTCCACCTAATACTACCAGTGAAATCTGTCTGACCCTGTGTAGCATCCCACAGGGCAGGGGTTTTAACGTACTTGTTACCGGGCTGGGGGTGCAGATCCTCAGCATCATCACAGGGTGGCTTGGCCCGGTTCCGTTGCCCCGAGGCATACAGGAAGGGAAGGAAAGTCTTTAGATGAACGTGACACCAACTGCGGTATGTGGCCAGGTAACAGCCGCCGCTGCTGTTGCTGTCCTCTGGGGCGGATGTCTCTTCAGCTAGGGTAGATTTGCTTCCCGCAGGTGAAGCTAGGCCCCAGAGATGGGACGACGGTGGAACAGAGTGTTACGTTGGGGATTCAGGGCGACGACAAGAACTGGACGACACAGGTTAGAATCTCCTTTTACCTTTTTCTAGTATAAGGTGAAGTCCAGGAGTTGATGGCCCGGTCAGCCTGGAAGCAGCAGGGAAGTTTCTCTCTGCCTGGTATTTGTAAGTGTCGCGGGCGGGGAGGAGGGTGTCAGCACACTGCGCTCACCCCTTCTGCTCGGGTCCGGCAGCTGCTCAGTGGTGGCTCGAGCGGTGGGCCGGATCCCGGGGTTTCTCGAGCGACACTCCTCGCCCGTGAGTGAAAGGGGGGTTTTGGGATGTTGGGATAATGTCCGTGACGCCACCCACGGTTGTGGTGATGTGTAGCACCACCGCTGCTCAATGCGGGGATCCCGGGGATGGTGATGGGGAGCAGCCAGGTGTTGTGTTGCCCCTCCGTGGGTAGGGGTTGGTGATCCCGGGGCCCGGTGATGGCTTGGGAGGTGCAGGGCTTGGTGGGCGCAGGGACGCGGGGACAGCGCTGTGCCTTGCGGCACTGTGGTACTCACTCAGCCTGAGACTTGGACACAGTTTGTACGGTAAACCAAACGGCTGGTAGGACTGTCCCACAGACGGCTGCTTTGCTTCCCCGGTAGGTGACGGTGATGTCTCTCTTCCTTGCACCTGTATGTACGGTTGGTTGCGATGGGTCCCCACCGGTAACCCGCTCCCCGGCTTCAAGCTGGGCCGGAGGAGCACTACGCTTTGCCCGCAGGCGCTGGCCCTCAGAGACTGGTGCCCTGGCGGTGGCGGTGCCTCTGTTGTACAGGTTGGACTGTTGCCTTCAATCGGGACTTGGTTGTTGGGGGAATCTACGTCCCCTTCACTGACGGATTCGGCAAATTTGGCGACTCCTAGCCTTGCCGGGGTCCGAGAGGCCCCTGCCCTGGTGCTGACTGTCTTTCAGAACACTGCTCCAGACCACCGGGCACACAGCCAACGGGGTCCTTCCAGGAACTTCCAAACGGTCCCCCTCCGGACAGTCACCGCCGTCGCTGACCTTGCTGTTCTAGCCCTACACAAAGCTGGGCTCTCAGGCTTTCCTTTCTTCTTGTCACCTCACTTGCTTTCCTCCTTTACCACTTCTCTCTCTTTACTCTCACTTTCACTTCTCTGTTTACTCTAGCCCTCAGCTAGACTGCACTCTTCCCCTGCCCGGGGCTATCTGCCTGGTTTTCCCGCCTCCAGAGTTGTGAGCTCCTCGGTGGGCGGAGCCAACCGCCTGGCCCACCCCCTGGTGTGTATCATCAGACTCCTGGAGGAAGGCAACAAGGATTTTTGGTTCAGCTTAGGTGTGCCTACCTGGGATGTGGGGTGTGGTGGTGTGTGACCTGTGTCCCCTGGCTTGCCCAGGGCGACACATTCCCCCTTAGCAAAATGCAGACCGTCCGCGGGCTGCCGTCCTACACCGGTTTTATTTTTCTGTAAAAGGGGATAACAGGGTTAAACAAACATAAATAACATTTTTAATAAATCTTCCCAAGACGGGAGGCACATTTACTTTTAACGTTTCAACGGTGTACGGTCACGGTTTCCGCTCTCTCCCACCCAAGTAACCTGGCCCTGATGCTGCCCCTAAAACCCAGGCAGCACCCCTTGACCCACAGTCCAGCACACGGTACCCGAGCGGGATCTGTCCTTCCCCTCCAGAGGGTAGCCACCGGTTCCTTTGGTGGCTGGGCCCCAGCCTGCTCTGCTCAGGGCCCTCCCTCCAACCTGCCTCTCCGGAGGCGGCACTGCGGAAACGGTAACGGTACCCAACATATTTACAAGCCACTAACGTTTGTGGTTGCCCTGCAGAGTTCACGGGCTTGTCCATGGATAGTTCCCATGCATTTTTAAACTTTAAACGGTCCCCACGGGGACAACGGTGCCGGCTCCAGCCGGTTGCAAATCACACGGTGAATCAGGTGAAAATGTAATACTATTGTACGTTCTGAGGATTTCGATAGCGTTAGGGCAATGACAACCAGAGACGAGTTCTTGGTACAAGATGTTTATAATATGTAACCACGGTAGATACACAACGGAACAAACACAGTACACACGAAATACCTTCCCGAAACGGAGCGAAGGGGATTCCCGGGGCCACGCACCGGACTCCCCCAGGGAGACCACCAGAGCGAACCCCTATACAGGGACTGTCCGGCAATCACCCCGAAAGGCCTAAATGCGCAGCAGCCGGGAACACAAGGGGCAAGTGGTAAAGTCCAGAAGTGTCCGTACGGGATGATAGTCCAGAGTGGTTCGAACCAGAAGGAACCGGGCAGAAGTGCTGACCAAAGACGGCAGACGGAGTCCGGGCACAGCTTGGAGAAACCGGGTATGGTCCAGAGCCGATCGGTAGTCTTTCAGAAGGATCCAAAAGGCAATCAGGAAGTAGAAGCAGCAAAGCAGGAGCACACAGCAAGCAGTATACTCAGGCACTGGACTAGGCTTAGAGGCGGCCTTTTAAGCAGCTGGACAGGAAGTAGGGCAACAGAACATTAAACTCCATGTTAACTGAGGGCAAGCTTTTTCAAAAGAGAACTGGAAAACCCGGAAACCTGACAGAAAACTCGGATAATCATCTTTCTTATCATTCAAACTTTTCAAACAAGCAAGGTGGTGGTCCCAACGGGGACGGTGCTGCGGGCCTTTATTGCCCTACTCCGGTCTTTCAAGCGCTGGGGTTGCCGGCAAGGGGTAGAGGTCTGCGCTCGCTCGGGCCTCCGGGCCCCTCCTGAGTTTAGCGTCCAGCGCAAACCATCCTCGCTCCCCAAAGTGCCGGGTATACTGCACAATATCTCCCGGCATCAGGTTACGGCCGGGATGTTCTTCAGGCAGGTGAGCATGCACATCCCGCCGGGCTACAAACACTTCGGCCTCCAGGCCCGGCTCGTAGATGAACCCGTAGCCCCGGCGGACATCAAACCGCCTCACCTGCCCCTCGTGCAGCGGTCCCCGGTCACGGAATGTCGCTTGCCGGAGATTCTCTTTCTCCCGGATCGCTCTGGCCACCAGCTCGGCCTTCTTCCTCTCCCTCTCGGCGATCTCCAGGCCCAGCGGTACCGGCTCCCTATCCCAGTACGGCGCTGCCGCCAGCGCCTGCGCACGGGTCGGGCCCCGCGGGACATCCTGGACATTACCCACTGTCAGGACTACGGGTGGCATGTCCCGCGGTGTCTTGGCCTTGGGCGCTGCCTTGCAGCAACAACCCGGCGCTACCTCAGCCGAGGTGTGGGGGATGGGCCTAGGGGCTTTCCGCTGCTGGGCCTTCGGCCCGGAGCGGGTCATCGGCTCCGGCTCGGGGAGTTTCTCAGGGGATGCCTCCGGTTCGGTCTTCGGAGTCTTCCACGGCAACACTGCGGACTTGCTGCGGGCTCCGGCTACAGGTTGGCCCGCTTGGGCGGGGACGCTGGGTACTGCTACCGGTTGCGGTGGTAGCAGGCCTAGTGGCGGGGTCACGGCCTCCGGGACGGGTGGCGAGGGAGGCAGCGAAGGGAGAGGGCTTGGACCGGGCCCCACAGCCGCGATGACCGGCCCCTCAAGGGCGTCGGGACGTGGGTCACTCACCCTCCCTTTCTCCGCTTCCTCCTCGCGTCTCCGCACGGTGGCTACAACGTCCGCCATGTCGGCCTCCCACTCCTCCATGAGGAGCTGCATCTTTACCTGCAGCCGTTGGTAGAGCTGCGCGGTCCGGATCTCCACCCACGCCGCGGTTCCAGGCGCGGGGGGTACGGTGTCGCGGGACGGCATCCACATGCTGGCTTTCTTTCTTTCTTCCAGGAACGGGATGTTTGCAGGGTCCTGGCGTCCCTGCTTTTATAGCCGCAGCTACATGCGGCCAGCCGCCATCGCGTCCCCCTTAGCTCTTTCCGGCCCCTCCTCTCTCGGGGCGGGGTTTTGGCCTTCGCGCCTCTACTGCTCGAGAAGACGCTCGAGCGGGAACTTTTCGCGCCAAAGATGGCGGCTTCTGAAATTTTTCTGCCGGATACCTCCGGCGGTAACAAGGCGCACCTCTACCAGACGGCAGAGCGGTAAGATCCTGTTCGTGACGCCAAGTTGTCGCGGGCGGGGAGGAGGGGGTCAGCACACCGCGCTCACCCCTTCTGCTCGGGTCCGGCAGCTGCTCAGTGGTGGCTCGAGCGGTGGGCCGGATCCCGGGGTTTCTCGAGCGACACTCCTCGCCCGTGAGTGAAAGGGGGGTTTTGGGATGTTGGGATAATGTCCGTGACGCCACCCACGGTTGTGGTGATGTGTAGCACCACCGCTGCTCAATGCGGGGATCCCGGGGATGGTGATGGGGAGCAGCCAGGTGTTGTGTTGCCCCTCCGTGGGTAGGGGTTGGTGATCCCGGGGCCCGGTGATGGCTTGGGAGGTGCAGGGCTTGGTGGGCGCAGGGACGCGGGGACAGCGCTGTGCCTTGCGGCACTGTGGTACTCACTCAGCCTGAGACTTGGACACAGTTTGTACGGTAAACCAAACGGCTGGTAGGACGGTCCCACAGACGGCTGCTTTGCTTCCCCGGTAGGTGACGGTGATGTCTCTCTTCCTTGCACCTGTATGTACGGTTGGTTGCGATGGGTCCCCACCGGTAACCCGCTCCCCGGCTTCAAGCTGGGCCGGAGGAGCACTACGCTTTGCCCGCAGGCGCTGGCCGTCAGAGACTGGTGCCCTGGCGGTGGCGGTGCCTCTGTTGTACAGGTTGGACTGTTGCCTTCAATCGGGACTTGGTTGTTGGGGGAATCTACGTCCCCTTCACTGACGGATTCGGCAAATTTGGCGACTCCTAGCCTTGCCGGGGTCCGAGAGGCCCCTGCCCTGGTGCTGACTGTCTTTCGGAACACTGCTCCAGACCACCGGGCACACAGCCAACGGGGTCCTTCCAGGTACTTCCAAACGGTCCCCCTCCGGACAGTCACCGCCGTCGCTGACCTTGCTGTTCTAGCCCTACACAAAGCTGGGCTCTCAGGCTTTCCTTTCTTCTTGTCACCTCACTTGCTTTCCTCCTTTACCACTTCTCTCTCTTTACTCTCACTTTCACTTCTCTGTTTACTCTAGCCCTCAGCTAGACTGCACTCTTCCCCTGCCCGGGGCTATCTGCCTGGTTTTCCCGCCTCCAGAGTTGTGAGCTCCTCGGTGGGCAGAGCCAACCGCCTGGCCCACCCCCTGGTGTGCATCATCAGACTCCTGGAGGAAGGCAACAAGGATTTTTGGTTCAGCTTAGGTGTGCCTACCTGGGATGTGGGGTGTGGTGGTGTGTGACCTGTGTCCCCTGGCTTGCCCAGGGCGACACATAAGCCTCCTATGCGCAGTTGTAGGTTGCTGTGGCCTGAAGCTGCACAGCATCCCTCTTTCTAAGTGTGTCAAGTCTTCTGTCTGACGGGTAGCGTGAGCCGGTACTGGGGCCCACTGTGTAGCAGTGACTCTGGGCTCTTTCTTGCCACTTCGCCTACGGATTTTAGGTGGGCCAGAGGAGGTGAACTCTTCTGCCCTCCTGCCTTACTACTGAGCCGTTAGCACCCAGTAGCCTGGGACGCTGGTGTCCCACTCAATGCGCTCGGTCCTGGAGAGCTGGGAAGCAGCTCTCAGACAGTGGCCGTTCTCTTTGCTTTGTACTACTGTTCTAAGGTCTGGCTTCCTGTTGCTCCCTAATCCCTCCTCCAAGTCAGTATATCTAGAGAGGCTCCCTTCAACACAGGTTATGAGCTCCCCTTACTGGCCCGGAGGGGGAAGTGATGTTGCATGTTAGTGTCCCTGGCAGAGATTTCCCCACTGTTTCCAAGCATGGCATTGCCCCCCAGTGATGAGAACAACGCCACTGTGGCTCCCAAGGCCACTGGGGTGCCACAACTGTACTTAACCTGCCTGTCTTTGCAAGCACTCATCCACCAGTCTGTGTCCTCTGGTACCAGCTCGTATCAGTCTGCACCATCCTCTACCTCATCTGTATCGGTTCCTGGTCCCGTCAGGTGGCACTACCTGCCAAGGTACTGGGATCCTCCTCTGGAGCTGACTCCTGTTGGATACCTATCAGCGTGTGTATCTATTTCCACCTTCTGTGGTTGTGGTGAAGACTCTGTAGCCGCTCAGGTCCGTTCCTCCAGGTCAGTGAATGGTATCTTGGACCAGTAGTGGATCCACTCCCCCCTCATACTGTTCACTGGATGTGACAAATACATATGTGGTCAGAATGTAAAGCAACTACTGTATAAAGGGCAGTTCTCACTTTGAAGGACCTGGTTGTCCATATTTATACAGCCAACCTATAGATTTCAATAATCTGCATGTAATACTTTCTTTTGCCTGTGGAGGTGCTGCAGGCAAACGGTATGCTTGTTGCCAGATCATATCACAGCTGATCAAAATGCCCAGGGTCCATCTACCTGAAAACAACTTATTACTATTTAAGGAACCTTCTAACAAAAAAGTCATTGTCTGAAGTGAACAACCCCTTTAATGACTCACGTAATAATAAACAGTGAGTAACAGGTAATCAAGAAACCTCCTCAGGCTGATGATGTTTGAAGCCCTGAGAGGTGGAAACTTCTCATTGTTGCTATTTACAGCTCAAATGAAGGGAAGGAAGACAATTGTGTATTGTGTTTGTTATTCCAGGTTGCAGATCCTTTGCCTCCGTTTGCATGAGAAAAGACCAAGGGGATAGATGGAGACATCCAGACAGAGAAACCAGACAAAAGGTCGGATGCTTTATTTCCATCCATGGGGTGGGAAGATATTCCATCGAGATAATAAAAGACTTTTATCCCTTTACTGGAAAGACTTTTCCATGAAGATGTGTCACTAAGAAAGTCAACATGAATAATTCCCCAGACTGATATTCTTCTAGGAACATCGCCGAAACCCTAGATGATAATTAATAATGGTGGAAAACTGGAAAGACGTCAACGATCACATAAGTCCTCCAGGGTCAGTTCCCGATAATCAAGGTATCAAATAGAAATGCCATAAATGTATCACGCTAGGTACGGGGAAGTACCAAGCAAACGGCGAAAGGGAAACCTTGTGTCTAGGGAAAGGGAAGATGGTGGCCCCTGACCAAACCTACCGCTGGCCCCTGGGGTCCATCACCACCCTAGATAGGTTTCGCACCTATGTGCCAAGCTGGATACCTCACCCTAGGTTTCCCTAGTGCTGGGCCATAAAATAGGAAAGTGATGGGATGAGCTCTTCGTCAACCCCACTAAACAATATAGAAGACAGAAGGAGGACACATGGGAAAATGCATGAAATACTTATCTACATATGACTCAGGCAGGAGTTTAGCAAAGTCTCCAGCAACAATACCACAAAGGAGTACAAGTCTCCTGCTTGCAACCAAGGCTTGAATGAACTTAAAATATCACCAGAACCAGTTCAAGAAAGTAAGGGGGAGAGATGAATCCAACATGAAAGCTACCTATACCAATGAATACTGACAGCAGGAACAATGGAAAGTAAGGGAGCATTCTGCGCAGCCAAACGCTGTGACCTTCTATGGCCAGAAAGCACATAACTGTCTGTCACCCATGACAAAATGTTTGATCTTGATCAGTGAGGAATCAACCACTGTGACCCCCACTGATATACAAAGGGGGTGCAGTGCTCTTCCATTGGGATCCAGTTGGCCTCGCTGAACTTTCCATCTATGATTCCTCTTGCTAAAATCCGACTCTGGCTGTCATATGTACCCGCTAGTATCTACATGTAGGTCGCAGGGCACTTCATGATTGACATCTTTTTTTAAGAAAAAACCTTTGCACCCTACATAATTTTCAAAAATGTGCTGGCTCAACCAATGATTTGGGGCAGAACAAAAAGACAATAACTTGATGATCATGGAGGTCTGACCACTGGTACACCCACTGATCTCTGCTGAGCCGCATCTGAATGGCGTGGGTAATAGGACAAAGCGAGGGCTATCATAGAGAATAAATGGAACGATAATAATAATATAATATAATATTTATTCATTTATATAGCACTATTAATTCCATAGCGCTTTACATACATTGGCATACAACGATGATAAACATAACCAGCAATCGCTCCATTCATAGGCATGTTCTGAGGATCAGTCGGTGTCCTGCAGTCAGACCCCTATGATGAGCAGGTTTTCCCCTATCCTATGCTAGATGGTAATTTCTAAGGATGGGAATAACCCTTTAACCTTAGTCATCTTATGAATATGAAACCAAGACCAAAGTCCCTCAACAAAGAAATAGCCCAGACTAGACCCCTAAGCAAATACAGACGCTTAAACAAATACAAACACCAGACCAGACCCCTAAACAAACAAACCCCCTGAACAAATACAGACTTCTAAACAAATACAGACCTCAGATCAGACCCTTGAACAAAAACAGAGCACAGACCAGACCCCTAAACAAATATAGACCCCAGACCAGACCCATAAAACAATACAGACCCCAGACCAGACCCCTAAACAAATACAGACCTCAGACCAGACCCCTAAACAAATACAGACCTCAGACTAGACCCTAAACAAATACAGACCTCAGACTAGACCCCTAAACAAATACAGACCTCAGACTAGACCCCTAAACAAATACACACCCCGGATCCTTAAACAAATACAGACCTCAGACCAGACCCATTAACAAATATATACTCCAGACCCCTAAACAAATATAGACCCCAGACCAGACCCCTAAAAAAATACAGACCCCAGACCAGACCCCTAAACAAATAAAGACCTCAGACTAGACCCCTAAATGAATACAGAGCACAGTCCAGACCCCTTAAATTAATACAGACCCTTGATCAGCTCCCTAAACAAATACAGATGTCACAACAGACCCCTAAACAAATACAGACCCAAGACCATCCCCTTAAATAAATACAAATGACAGAACAGACCCCTCTAAACAAATAGAATAGAGACCCCAGTCCACTATACAAATACAGACCTCAGACCAGTCCCCTAAAAATATAGACCCCAGACCAGCCCCCTAAACAAAATAGCCCCTAAACGAAAATAGATCGCAGACCAGATCTCCTAAACAGGTATAAACCAGACTCCCTAAACTTATACAGAACCCCAAACAGCCCCACTAAACTAATATAGACCACCGACATGACTGCAGATACTTTTCCCCAGTACAGACACTGACCCATTGCTACAACCCTGGGATTCATGTGCATCCTGCCTGTTTTAGGGCAGGGACCTACTTGAATTTGCATGGAAAAAAATTAATTAAATACAGTAAATCCAAAACACCAAAATTGTGATTCTTCTGTCACCACTGATCCCTAAAAAAGCAATAAAAAACAGGTCAAAATGTCATATCTATCACCGTCAACCCACCACACAAAATAATAAACAATTCAACAGAAAATGTAGAAACTTTGCAGTTCTCGAAAAATGTTGAAACAGAGCCAAATATTTTTTTTTATAAACTTAAATGAAAAAAAAAATATCTATGCAAGTTTGGTATGGCCGTAATCATACTGACCAGGAGAGTCAGAAATCACAGTCACCCCTACTGCAGAATGACCGCTGTGGATCTTCCAAGAAGGGGGAAAAAGAGACCAAAAAAACGGAAAATTGGCCGATCTTTAAAGGGTTATAATAGGGGTCCCGGAGAAATAAGAGAGTGGTGGGGATTATTTTTCACAAATTCCTCGATATTAGCTGAACGGACCTGGTAATAACATAGACGGGGGGACACTACCACCCGGGATGTAGGCAGCTTTCCATGCTCCATGGAAGTGAACACTTTGCTGATGGCAGCCGAATAGTCGGGGGGAAGCTGAATTGATGTTCCTCATAGAAGCTTCAGTCGTGGCACTTAGTGACTATGAAATATTCATTCATCATAAGTGATCTACAAAATGAGTCCTTCGTGAAACCCCAGAGAAAAAGGCTTTTACATTATGTATTTTTAACATCCTTAAAGGGCACCATCATTTTTCATCAGGGTATGTCGTTGAGGGTGAGGACTCAAAATATGGGACCACAATAAGAAAAACCATGCACACTGCACAAGTTAAAGTCACTGAGCAGATATTGTAAGGCTATGATGTGTTGTTACATTATGATGTCACCAGGAAGTGACATCACACCTCTTTCTAAGCAAAACCACCACTAGAGGGAACTCTATAATAATTCAGTATGCAGAAAGCTCCTCAGCTCCCCCTAGTGGTGACTCCAGGCAGGCAGAACATTTATACAAGGGATCAGAGCTTGTTTTATGCAGGGTATCGGCATGTGTACGTGTACTTCTGCATTTTGTTTATTCTGTTGAATGTTTGTGTAGAAATTTGAGTTTGGCCTTGGGGATAAGTGAGTAGTGAAGACATCATGACTTCAGTGTGAGGAATGCTGCTGTAATTCCTCCGGTCTGACACAATTATGTACCCTGCAGGTTTGTACCAGGCTTGTGGCATTGCTCATCACCAACTAATCACCTGCCTGGAGCCACAGCTGTGACAGAGCCCGGCCTCCCATTCATACCAATCTGCATGAACACTTCCATCAGGGCCATGATTAAAATCTGGAATTATAGGGGTTTTCTGGGACAAAATGTGTGATTGGTGATGATTGGTGAGAGTTCCCTCCCACAGCTCCAGATGCCCCAGTGGTCTGTCATGTGCTATTTATAACATTGGTCATGTCACAATACCTAATGGTGTCCTCAAACTTTGTAGACCCCTGGAGAAATGTTCCTTACCCTGGCCATGCCATCTAGTTGTACCATAAGCAACTGACCATCTGAAAACTAGGGCTGTTGCTGATGGCCCCTGGCCAGAAGATGACTCCATCTTCTGAGTCAGATCATACCTGCCAACTCTCCCGGGAATATCCCAGGAGGCCCCCCAGAAATACTGAGGACTGCCCAAAAGAGTTATCGACTCACCCAAAAGCCTCCCGGAAGCTCTTGAAAAGCAGTACCGGTACTTCCTAAAGGTTTCAGGCATACAACACCAGATTTATCCATCAAACGCACAAGTAGATAGGGGAAAATGGTGCCTGGAGGGCCTGTTACCTAAAAAAAGGATTTGCTTAAAAAAATAAATAAATTCATAACATAAATGAACCCAATAAAGCAAGCCTGGATCTTGGAAACATCAAGCCGTTGATTCATCAAGACCGGCATCATGTATGCCGATCTTACCGAGCAGTGTTTCAGTAAGATGTCACAAGCTTATTATTAAGAGGTGCCTCCTAATGAATTTGGTGCATCTTTCACCTGCGGGTGCAAAAAATTTCCGCCAGTCGGAGACTGGAATATATCTCAGTTGTAATGTTTACCACCTTTGTGGAGTAAATGATGATGAATTTATCGGGTTCACTCGTCGAGCTCCCTCTTGGGTCGAGCTACACTCACTTTGCAAAAAGTCGGCAAAAGTTTGTGATATTTCAAGAAGTTTTTGTTGCGGGCAGGGGACAGACCACGGCAGGGGGCTGCTCGAGACGCTCGGATCCGGAGTCATGGCGGTGGCTCGAGGGGAAGCCGGACCCGGGCCTGAGCACCCGTTCGTCGTCTGCAAGTGAAAAAGGGGGTTATTAAATAGGGGGGGTTTGTCAGTGGCGCCACGCGTGGTGTGCGGTGATTGTTGGTGACATCGGGACCGATGGAGTGGGGCAGCTGGGTGTTATCCCCTCCACGGGTAGGGGAGGTGTTTTCCCAGGGTCCCAATGCAGGTGGGATGGTGCTGCGGATCTGCAGGGTTGGACCAAATGGTGTTAGTGTACTCACAGTTCCTGAATAACTTCACACAGAGTCCAAATGGTAAACCAAATTGCCAGTGACCGGTGACCTCCGGCGGGTGTATTCGGATCCCACACCCTGGTACAGCAAACAGGGGTCCCTTACTCCTGCACTTAGTGTTTGTGTCCTAACTACTCCGCATGAAACGGGGAAGTCCACTCCCGGTGATACTATGTGTTGGGAGCTGTGGCCCGCGAGAACTGACCCGTGGGATCTTAGCAGGCAACTTCAGAGCCCTATTCCCCTCGTTGGGCTTCTGTCTCGCTCTATCTGGGCCTCCCGTGGGACAAAACCTGAAATATTGTCCCCGGCTGGTCAATTAGTAAGTTGCTTGAAGCTGTCCTTGCTTTAGGGTCCAGGTACCCTGTCGTGCACTGCCTCCGGACCGGATTCCCGCTGTCGATACCGGCGGGCTACAACCCTGCCCCGGTCCACTTTAGGTCTCCCGCGACTGGATCTCTGTCGCCTGTGGCTCTGTCAGCCGACTGCCACCTAGTCAGTAGTCCGGTAGTCCAGGAGCTCCAACCCCTTCCTACCCTGTCGCTTCACACTCTTCTCACTTTCTCTTCCTAAGCTTGACTGACTTGTTCCCTCCCCAAACACCTCAGGACCCCTATGTGGGTGTCACCATCCGCTTGGCCCTGCCCACTGCTGTGTTCCTATTGTCATGGAGGGTGATAAGGCTTTGCTGGCTGATGTTGTGTACCTAGATGTGAGGTTGTGATGGAGGGCCAAGGAGGAGGGAATCATGCACCTGGAAGAGGGGTGCAGTCATCTGTGACACCGTGATTTTGTCAGGGCGTCACATTTTTCACCAGAAAAAAGTCAGGAAAAACCAACAAGTGTATGTGAGATTATTGGAATCTCATCACCTTTGCTGTTACTGTAAAAAGCAGCTTTTACTTTGCGTAAAAAATGTTGCGACAAAAATGCAAAGCCGCAATTTGTGAACATAGCCTTACAGCTTGTTTATGTGCATACAGTTCCTCTAGATTTTACTTGATCACCTCTCTTTAGTTTCATCTTGCGTCTGTTCCTTTCCTGTATCTTCCATGTTGTGATGGTGAAGATGATGGTGGCTGGACGTGCCAATAAACTAGTTCACTGTCTCACAATGTCACAAAATTCTGCTGAAAGCTAAAATCTGTAACAGCTTTGGAGAGTCTAATGCAAAGCAACACTGTCATGTCTTGGAGAATTGCATAGAACAATTCTCTAATATGTTTCCTTTTTGACTAGAGTTGGTGAAAATCAATTTGGAAGATGTCTTTGGAGGATGATCAGCATCTACATGTCACCCTAGGTACAGGGAAGTACCAAGAAAACTGCGAAAGGGAAGGGAAGGGAAACCCTGTGTCTAGGGAAGGGGAAGATGGTGACCCTTTACCAAGCCTACCGGGCCCTGGATTCCCTCACCGCCCTAGATAGGTCCCGCCCCTATGCGCCAAGCAGGATACCTGGCCCTGGCTGACCCTGATCTGGGCCCTAGGTAAGGAGCGGATGGGATGAGAGCTTAGTCAACCCAACCAGGCGCTAAAGGACATACAGGGATAACAAACAAGAGAAAATGATGCACCCCAGGGCTTTGGGGTACTCGGTCCCGGGCTTTATCTTACTGGAATAGTTCACTGGGTGGCCATTGCCCGGTTCCGTGACCCTGGGGGTCGCTTAAAAGGGGATTTGTATAAGGGAAAAATAAAAGGTTTGTCATGACGCCACTTGCGGTATGCGGCTATATGGGGAAAGCCGCCGCTGCAAAGTCTCTCACTACTGAGGCTGGTGGTATTGGGCAGCTTAGGTGTGATGGCTCTCCGCAAGTAAACCTAGGCCCCAGGGGAGGATGATGATGGTTGTAGTCGCCGGTAAATAATGGAAATGAGGCAAGAGCTCCGGTTCAGGTGTTTTACTCACTGGTTAGGAGATTGCCTGAGAGCATACTGGCTCACTGCTGGTAAGTCTCTGGTTATCCAGTGCAAGTTCCAGGTGGTTACCGGTGTCAGTGTAAAGGTCCTAGTTGTCCTCTCAGTCCAGCGATCAGCAGAAGGAACCTGGGCCGAGCTCCTGCTCACAGGCCCAGGCTCCACAATGGAAAGTTAAGCTATGTATCGTCCCACCAGCACTGGTGCTCTCCTGCAACCAGTCTGGTCTCATGGAACGTCCCTCCAGAAAGCTCACTCTGTGTCATGGCTACCTCCTCTTATACCCCATGTGGCACCCCCCCAACCCCCCAGTGGTTATCCTGGTGACCGGGAAGTCCCATACTACTGGATGGCTAACTTTCCATGCCCATCCCAGTCCACTCCCCCCTGTGGGGAAGGCACCTAACTGCATGTGAAACATGTGAGCACCGACAAACCACCTGTCACTTACCCCAGATAGATACTGCTCCTTAACTCAGTTGTAGTACCCTGTAGCGACCAGAGCCTCAGGGGCGCCACAAAAACAACAAACAACTTATCTCTAGCTGAATCAGGGAGAGGAACTGCAAAAACCCCCAAGATTCTTCAGATGCATGCAAGCTGCCTGCTTGCACTGAAGATTTGATAAAGATGTATCAGTACCAAGTGATATGAAGTGAAGGTATATAAAGACAAGGAAAGTTCTGATGAACATCAGCTGACGGGTCAACAACGCACCAGAGTCCTAAAGGGAAAAGGATGAAAACCAAGCAGGAATGATAGGTAATTTTGTGCAGACAAACACTGTGACCTTCTATAGCTGGACACCACAGGACTGTCTGTCACCCATGATGCTACGTCAGTATTTTGTGGCCATCAGAAGGAAGGCGAGTGAACCACCTCCTACCTGCCAGGATATGCGGCTCTTTTTCGGATGAACCAGCCACCTGGCAAGATGGTACATAAGCACCACGCTGCAAGAATGACCGTGCCAAGATGGCTAATTTAAAGAGAAGGTGAGGATGAGGAGCTTATCAGGGCTCCCGGCCGGTGACCACAGACCACTGACGTGACCACTCATGGAGTCCTCCGATCTTACACCATCGTTGGTTGCACTTTTCTTTAATCCCTCGTTTGCAATTCTGATAAGTTGCTGCGGAACATGTTGGCGCTATATAAATATCAAAATATTATTATTATTAGCGCACAATTCCGTAGTTTGCGTCAGTTTAGCTAGTTTTATACCCAGAGATGAAAGCATCGGAATAATAAAAGTAATGCAGCAGGTGTTTTCCCGGAGCCTTTAGTCTTCATGGCACTTACTCCGCCGTTCTGCATGGCTGCAGAGGAATCGTGAAGGTGAAATGAGGCAGCAAGAAAAGTCAGACAGAGCAGAGAACACAGACAGTGAAGTCAGGTCAGAGGTGTAAACAGCCGGCTCCGAGCCCAGGATCCAGCCGATTAGTCAGTACTTGTTAAAGGCACTCCCCATAAGACACACAGAACAAAGTTCACCCTCTCCTTATGCCAGCCGCTCACGCTTCATGATTTCTGCTGATTATTAAAGTGACCGCGTCACCGTGTTATCAACCAGATAGAAGCGGGTTATGTATCAGAGGACAATCCGGGCAAGGAAGGAATAGAAAGAGGATCCTCCGACTTCTGCAGCAGATTCGCAATTTACAGTGCACATTTAAGGCTGAGTTCACACGTTACAACGGATCCGTTGGCAAAAAAGTTCTGCAAACACAACTTTTTTTTTATCCGTTTTGAAATTAATAGATTTTTGCAGGATCCGTTTTTTTAACTTTGAAGCCTATAGAAAACGGATCAGTTAAGGTTGAATACACATCTCCTGTAATCATCCATTAGAACAGATCCTGCAGAGATCCGTTGGCAAAATGATGTCTGCCAGATCCGAATTTTTTTAAACATTGGAGTCTATGGAGAACAGATCCGTTAACAGATTGCTATTTATCTTCCAGTTAAAAAAGATCCTGCAAGAAAAAAATAGATTTCTTACAAAAGAAAGAAAAACGGAGGCTGAATAGGAATCCGTTAACGGATCCGTTCTCCATGGACTCCCATGCTAAAAAAACGGATCCTCCAAAAATTACATTTTTTCAAAACGGATAAAAAAGTTGTGTTTGCAGAACTTTTGTGCCGACGGATTTCTGCAGGATCCGCTCTAATGGATGATTACTGGATGTGAACTCAGCCTTATCTTCCATTTGAAGCGGATCCTTTACAAATTAAAGAAAAACTGATGACTAAATGGCAATCCATTAACGGATCCGTCCTGCATAGACTCCAATATTTAAAAAAACGGATCCTGCAAAAATCCAATTTTTTCAAGAAAAAGAAAGTTGTGTTTGCAGAATTTTTTTGCTGACGGATTTCTGCAGGATCCGTTCTATCGATTGATTACTGGACATGGGAACGCAGCCTAAAACAGATTTTGGGGCAGAATCCGCACTGAAAAGCATGTAAAATCGAATACGAGATTAGAAAATGTGATGTGGCTTCAAGGGGAAAAGTTGCAGCTTTTTGAGGGGAGATGTTTAAAATGTGCCACAAAAAAAGTGGCACAGAATAAGCCAACCAATTTCATGCCGCCTAGTCTACGTTTGTAACATATGATTATTAAACAAGATTAGTAAATCTGCAGCACTTTTTTCTGCCCATTACAGGACCTGTGATAGTCGGGTGCCAATGGCTATGTTCACACAATTCATTTTTCGGGAAATCCACTGCAGAATCCCTGGTAGAATCCAAGGCTATCAGCTGCATTACTGTTGCAATTCTGCTTCTGAATCTAGCTATAGGGTGAGAGAGTTCATTAGTCCTACTGTATCTGTCGCGGGCGGGGAGGAGGGTGTCAGCACACCGCGCTCACCCCTTCTGCTCGGGTCCGGCAGTTGCTCCTGGTGGCTCGAGCTGCGGGCCGGATCCCGGGGTGTCTCGAGCGACACTCCTCGCCCGTGAGTGAAAGGGGGGGTGTTTGTTGGGATTATAGTTCGTGACGCCACCCACGGTTGTGGTGATGGCACCACCGCTGCTCAGTGTGGGGGTCCCGGGGATGGTGATTGGAGCAGCCAGGTGTTGTGTTGCCCCTCCGTGGGTAGGGGTTGGTGATCCCGGGGCCCGGTGAAGAGATGTGAAGTGTAGGGCCTGGAGGGCGCAGGGACGCGGGGGGCAGCGCTGTGCCTTGCGGCACTGTGGTACTCACTCAGCCTGAGACACGGACACAGTTTGTACAGTAAACCAACGGCTGGTAGGACGGTCCCACAGACGGTTGCACCTGCACTCCCGGTAGGTGACGGTGACGTCTCTCTTCCTTGCACCTGTTTGACTGATGGTAGCGGTGGATTCCCTCCGGTTACCCGCTCCCCGACTGCAATCTGGGCCGGAGGAGCTCTACACTTTGCCCGCAGGCGCTGGCCCTGGGGAAACTGGTGCCTTGGCGGTGGCGGTGTCTCCCCGGTAATGGTCGGGCTGTTGCCGTCAATCGGGACTTTGTTGCTGGGGGATCTGCGTCCCCTTCACTGACGGATTCGGCAAATTGGGCGACTCCTAGCCTTGCCGGGGTCCGAGAGGCCCCTGCCCTGGTGCTGACTGTCCTTCGGAACACTGCTCCAGACCACCGGGCACACAGCTAACGGGGTCCTTCCAGGAACTTCCAAACGGTCCCCCTCCGGACAGTCACCGCCGTCGCTGACCTTGCTGTTCTAGCCCTACACACAGCTGGGCTCTCAGGCTCTGCGCACTCTCTGCGCTCTCTCCACTTCTTGCTTTCCTCCTTTTCCACTTTCCTTTCCTTCACTTTCACTTCTGGTTGTTTACTCTAGCCCCTGCCTGGGCTACTCCTCACTCCTTCCACTTCCTCCTCCCTGACAGTTCTGCTCTCTTGCCCTGCCCGGGCTAATCTCCTGTTCACTCGTTCATGTCCCTCACTGGACTCAAGCTCTTCCCTGAGCTGACTGCCTGGTAACTTCCTGCCTCCAGAGTTGTGAGCTCCTTGGTGGGCGGAGCCAACCGCCTGGCACACCCCCTGGTGTGCGTCAACAGACTCTTGGAGGGAGGCAACAAGGGTTTCTGGTTAGCAGGTGTGCCTACCTGGAGTGTGGGGTGTAGTGGTGTTGTTATCTGTGTCCCCTGGCTTGCCCAGGGCGACACATTCCCCCTTAGCAAAATGCAGACCGTCCGCGGGCTGCCGTCCTACACCGGTTTTATTTTTCTGTAAAAAGGGGATAACAGGGTTAAACAAACATGCATAACATTTTTAATCAACTCTTCCCAAGACGGGAGGCACATTTTCTTTTTAACGTTACAACGGTGTACGGTCACGGTTTCCGCTCTCTCCCACCCAAGCAACCTGGCCCTGATGCTGCCCCTAAAACCCAGGCAGCACCCCTTGACCCACAGTCCAGCACAAGTCACCCGAGCGGGATCTGTCCTTCCCTCCAGAGGGTAGCCACCGGTTCCTTTGGCGGCTGGGCCCTGGCCTGCTCTGCTCAGGGCCCTCCCTCCAACCTGCCTCTCCGGAGGCGGCATTGCGGAAACGGTAACGGTACCCAACATATTTACAAGCCACTAACGTTTGTGGTTGCCCTGCAGAGTTCACGGGCTTGTCCATGGCTAGTTCCCATGCATTAACCTTGAACGGTCCCCACGGGGACAACGGTGCCGGCTCCTGCCGGTTGCTAATCACAGAAGCAAATCTGGTGAAAACTCGGATGATCATCTTTCATTTTTGGCAAAACTTTTCAACAAACTTAACTTCAGTGGTGGTCCCAACGGGGGACGGTGCAACGGGCATCCGCTGCCCTACGGGGTGTCTTCGCCCTCCTCACCCGGTTCGGGGTGGAAGGACACGGGCACTAGCCCCTCCAGTGCGTAACAAGCACGGCGTGGAAGGGCTGCCCGGTACCCGTTGCCTCCGGTTCGGGGAATATAAGTGGCCTCCATGCCAGGCAAGGTAACGACCTCCTCCTCTTCTTCCGACACAGGCTCGGTGTCAGGCCCGGGGTCGCTATCTTCTTCCCCCGCCGCAGTCACAGAGGGAGGCACACCAGACGGGGCGGGTGCGGTGCAGCACGCGAGTGCGTAGGACGGAGGTAATACAGGAGCCAGGGGTAGACCGGGTCCCTCAGCCGCAGCGACCGGTCCCTCGGGGACACAGGGGCGTGGGTCATTTTCCAGCTCCTCCATCACGGCCTCCACTCCATACACTCGCGCCACAGCAACTAGGGCCTCTACCTCCGCGGACCACTGCGCCATCAGCCCGCCGATCTGTCTCTGGTAGCGACGGCAGATCCCCGCCGCCCGGGCCCTCAACCATGCGGCTGTGCCAGACACCGGCTCGGTATTTTCCGCAGGACTAGGTGGGGCGGACATCTCGGCAGTCGTGCCTTCCAGGAACCCAGTATTCTCGCAAGGTCCTGGCGTCCTTGCTTCCAGAGCCGCGCTTACATGCGGCCAGCCGCCATTTCGTCCCCCCTAGCTCTTTCCGGCCCCTCCTCTCTCGGGGCGGAGTTTTGGCCTTCGCGCCTCTACTGCTCGAGAAGACGCTCGAGCGGGAACTTTTCGCGCCAAAGATGGCGGCTTCTGAAATTTTTCTGCCGGATACCTCCGGCGGTAACAAGGCGCACCTCTACCAGACGGCAGAGCGGTAAGATCCTGTTCGTGACGCCAAGTTGTCGCGGGCGGGGAGGAGGGTGTCAGCACACCGCGCTCACCCCTTCTGCTCGGGTCCGGCAGTTGCTCCTGGTGGCTCGAGCTGCGGGCCGGATCCCGGGGTGTCTCGAGCGACACTCCTCGCCCGTGAGTGAAAGGGGGGGTGTTTGTTGGGATTATAGTTCGTGACGCCACCCACGGTTGTGGTGATGGCACCACCGCTGCTCAGTGTGGGGGTCCCGGGGATGGTGATTGGAGCAGCCAGGTGTTGTGTTGCCCCTCCGTGGGTAGGGGTTGGTGATCCCGGGGCCCGGTGAAGAGATGTGAAGTGTAGGGCCTGGAGGGCGCAGGGACGCGGGGGCAGCGCTGTGCCTTGCGGCACTGTGGTACTCACTCAGCCTGAGACACGGACACAGTTTGTACGGTAAACCAACGGCTGGTAGGACGGTCCCACAGACGGTTGCACCTGCACTCCCGGTAGGTGACGGTGACGTCTCTCTTCCTTGCACCTGTTTGACTGATGGTAGCGGTGGATTCCCTCCGGTTACCCGCTCCCCGACTGCAATCTGGGCCGGAGGAGCTCTACACTTTGCCCGCAGGCGCTGGCCCTGGGGAAACTGGTGCCTTGGCGGTGGCGGTGTCTCCCCGGTAATGGTCGGGCTGTTGCCGTCAATCGGGACTTTGTTGCTGGGGGATCTGTGTCCCCTTCACTGACGGATTCGGCAAATTGGGCGACTCCTAGCCTTGCCGGGGTCCGAGAGGCCCCTGCCCTGGTGCTGACTGTCCTTCGGAACACTGCTCCAGACCACCGGGCACACAGCCAACGGGGTCCTTCCAGGAACTTCCAAACGGTCCCCCTCCGGACAGTCACCGCCGTCGCTGACCTTGCTGTTCTAGCCCTACACACAGCTGGGCTCTCAGGCTCTGCGCACTCTCTGCGCTCTCTCCACTTCTTGCTTTCCTCCTTTTCCACTTTCCTTTCCTTCACTTTCACTTCTGGTTGTTTACTCTAGCCCCTGCCTGGGCTACTCCTCACTCCTTCCACTTCCTCCTCCCTGACAGTTCTGCTCTCTTGCCCTGCCCGGGCTAATCTCCTGTTCACTCGTTCATGTCCCTCACTGGACTCAAGCTCTTCCCTGAGCTGACTGCCTGGTAACTTCCTGCCTCCAGAGTTGTGAGCTCCTTGGTGGGCGGAGCCAACCGCCTGGCCCACCCCCTGGTGTGCATCAACAGACTCTTGGAGGGAGGCAACAAGGGTTTCTGGTTAGCAGGTGTGCCTACCTGGAGTGTGGGGTGTAGTGGTGTTGTTATCTGTGTCCCCTGGCTTGCCCAGGGCGACACATATCCACCCAACCTAACAGCTGCAGTTTGTCCTTAGTAGTGTGAGATCTCAGCAGCAGGAAAGAGGGGCACTGAGAAATGGTGAATCAGACTAGATTTTTCGGAGATTCAGGGTCAAGAGGAAGGACACCGAGGAGCTGTCAATCAGGCAAGGTGGCAGAGATTCAGGAACAGGGAAGAGGCACACTGAGGAGCTGTTAATTAGAATAGATGGAAAACATTCAACAACAGGGAGGAGGGACACTGAGGATCTGTCAATTAGACTAGATGGCAGAAATTCAGCAACAGGGAGGAGGGACACTGAGGAGCTATTAATTAGACAAGGTTGCAGAAATTCAGCAATAGTGAGACGGGACACAGAGGCACTGTTAATAAGACTAGATGGCAGGAATTCGGCAGCAGGGAGAAGTGTCTCTGCGAAGCTGTCAAAGAGAAAAGACACTTAGGAGCTGTCAATCAGGCAAGGTGGCAGAGATCAGCAACCGGGAGGAGGGACACTGAGGAGCTGTCAATTAGACTAGGTGTCAGAAATTCAACAACAGGGAGGATAGACACTGAGGAGCTGTCAATTAGACTAGGTGTCAGAAATTCAACAACAGGGAGGATAGACACTGAGGAGCTGTCAATTAGACTAGGTGTCAGAAATTCAACAACAGGGAGGAGAGACACTGAGGAGCTGTCAATTAGACTAGGTGTCAGAAATTCAGCAACAGGGAGGAGAGACACTGAGGAGCTGTCAATTAGACTAGGTGTCAGAAATTCAACAACAGGGAGGAGAGACACTGAGGAGCTGTCAATTAGACTAGGTGTCAGAAATTCAACAACAGGGAGGAGAGACACTGAGGAGCTGTCAATTAGACTAGGTATCAGAAATTCAACAACAGGGAGGAGAGACACTGAGGAGCTGTCAATTAGACTAGGTGTCAGAAATTCAACAACAGGGAGGAGGGACACTGAGGAGCTGTCAATTAGGCTAGGAGGCAGAGATTCTGCAGGGGAGAAGAAGGACACTGAGGAGCTGGTTAGGTCGGCAGGGATTTAGTCTAAGCTTTACAAAAGGATACAGCTATTCTGTAATGGATTATCAAAGAAAGTACTTCAGCCTCTTCAGGTTTAAGATGTGTATTAAATAATGTACAGTTTTTATTGTGAGATCTGAAGACAGATGAAGCAATAAGAGCAGGATTATGTACTGGTTTCGAGCAGTTTTTACGATCTTGGATGAGTTAGCAAATATGATACATGTGAGCCTCCCACCTGCCTAATGTTGCCTCTTCCCAGTGGGGCACTGTTTTATAGGTCAATTTGAGCCCTTCCATTACACGGTGTGATACAGTATGTCCAGTCGCTGTGAATGAAAATGACTACTCCCATCATGGCCTGACAGCTTATTGATAGACTGTTCTACGGGACCAGTTGCGCACTCACATACACACGATAAGACATGTCAGAAGATTCGACCTCCACAAAGTCATTACGACAGCGCCGGCTGCAAATATCGAATTTTCGAAGCGACATAAACATATATTACCATCATTTTACAAGCTTCTACTCCACAGCTTCACATGACGCCCCCAGGATAGATAAGTGTACGGCTCATTCACTGGTGATGGATTGTGCCAGAGGCTCCAGCTGGTGGAGGGTGACACATCCCGTGCCATGGCGGCGATGACAATACAATGCATGTACGCTCCGCATAGTTTTCTAGCAGCGCTTATCTGTGAGTCACATGAAATGCTCAGTCTCTGATTTACTTCGCATTTTAGACATTTCATTTGGTTTCATACTAAGGAGAAGAAAACAATGACAAGCCCAGGAGCTATGCGCCCTGCCAGGCTGACCACAGGGATGGATGGAGGACACTCCTTACAAAGCGAAAGTCAGTGTCGCCAGCCACCATGGAAGTCAGCCAATATTAGTTTTGGGCAGTTGCATAATTACAACCCCCAGCATCACCTTATAACTGTTATTATTAAATATTTATACTGGTGCAATGCCACGATGTTGACCTTCTACATCCCCCAGCATGCGCTGACCATTGGAGCGCCACCGATTTTAGTTCGCTTTTATGTTTTTTACAATTCATATAGTGCACATTGTGTACGGGCTGTAATACATTAGACATTGTGGATTGCGGTGTCATACTGCGTGGAGGACTGTGGGGGCATCATAAAGTGTTGGGGTCTCGGTGGGCATTATTCTGTGTAGAGGACAGTGGGGGCATCATAAAGTGTGGGGGTCTCGGTGGGCATGATACTGTGGAGGACTGTGGGGGCATCAAAGTGTCAGGGTTTTGGTGGGCACAATACTGTGTGAAGGACTGTGGGGGCATCATAAAGTATGGGGGACTCGGTGGGCATTATACTGCATGGAGGACTTTGGGGGCATCTTAAAGTGTGGAGGTCTCGGCGGGCACAATACTGTGTGAAGGAATGTGGGGGCATCACAAAATGTAGGGATTTTTGTGGGCATGGTACTGTGTGGAGGATGGTGGAGGCATCATGAAGTGTGGGAGTCTCGGTGGGCATGATACTGTGTGGAGGAGTGTAGGGGCATCATTAAGGGTGGGGATCTCGTTGAGCACAATACTATGTGAAGGACTGTGGGGGTATCATAAAGTGTAGGGAGCTCGGTGGGCATGGTACTGTGTGGAGGACTGTGGGTGCATCTTAAAGTGTGGGGGTCTTGGTTGGTATGATACTGTGTGGATGATGGTGGAGGCATCATAAAGTGTGGGAGCCTTAGTGGGCATGATACTGTGTGGATGACTGTGGGGGCATCATAAAGGGTAGGGATATCGGTAGGCATGATTGTGTGTGAAGGACTGTGGGAAACTGGGAGCATCATACTGTGGGTATAATACTGTGTGGGGGCTAGGAGAACATGAAACTGTGCGTGGATCACAGTGTGTGGGGTTTTGTGCAGGGGTCTCAGAGGGGCATCATACTATGTGGAGAATTGTGGTGGCCATACTATTGTGCATGTGGGAAACTGTGGGGTCATCATATGATGTGGGGGCACCATACTGTATGCGGGGCTGAGGGGACATGAAACTGTGAGGGATCACAGTGTGTTGGGAACTGTGAGAGCATCATATTGTGTAGGGGTCTCAGAGATGCATCATACTGTGTGGAGGATTATGTTGGCCATAATATTGTGTATATGGGCGACTTTGGGGATATCACACTGTGTGGGAGATTTGGGGTCATGAAATTGTGGGGGATCACATTGTGTGGGAAACTGTGGTGGCGTCATATTGTGTAGAGTTCTTGGGGGCATCATACCGTGTGGAGGACTGTGAGCGATTGTGGGACAATCATACTAGGTGGGTGACTGTGCGCATCCTACTATGTGGGTGATTGTGAAAGCATCATACTGTGTGGGTGAATATGGGGGCATCACACAGTGTGAGGGGGGAGTGGGAACATGAACTGTGAGGGATCACAGTGTGTGGGTGAAGCGACAAGTCTGGGAGGCCTCTGGCTGTGTAGTCGTGGCAGCACTGTATTCAAGGCACATCCCTGGCTTCATCACTTCTTTAATGTTGAGAGAGTGTATGTCGGTGTCTTCATCGGCCGATGCACAAAAAGGCTGCAGGCAAAAGTCCAGATGCAATAAAAACGACATTTATTCTCAAAGATAAAACACTCCGGGCAGCAGATTCCGGCAATATTAGTGGAGCTGGGGACACCCTGCCCAAACGCACCCTCTGGTGGGAATATGCCCAAAGTACTCCACTTCCTACGGGCTTCCACTCTTCAGCCAAGCATACACCGGACCCACACCGGCAGAATAGGCTTTGAGGTTGCGTTCACCTCCTTATCTCCGGTGTCCCTTGATGGTCCGCTCACACAATCACACTTGCCGCTGCAGATGTGCACTCTCCGCTGCCCCGGATCCTCTCTCTCCACACACATTCAGACCTTGCCTAGATATCCGGCCGACTCCTCCTCCCCGGTGGCAACAGCCGTCCCACCCGGCCACTAGGGGGGTGCCCTAACACATCATATACAATAATAAAAATCAACACTTTTAATAATCACAATGCCGGGTAACTATGCTAAACTAGTAGGGGGTAGGCCCACCCACTACATGCCTCCCCTCTTAAAATCCGAGCCTCCCGGCAAGGCTCTAAAACTTTAAACATATTGACACATAAAAACCTTTTGGGTCAGTCCTCAACAGCGGCACCAGTTCAGCGGCACTCCCGGTCTTTAGGGGCGCTTAATGGCGCAGCAGCGCTCCCGGTCTTAGATGGGCGCCCGGAGGCTTCAATAGCGCTCCCGGTCTTTGCTGAAGGTGCCCGGAGGCTTCAAAAGCGCTCCCGGTCTTAGATGGGGCGACTGCCCGTACAAACACACAGAAGGGAGCTCGTCCCGTGAAACTTTAAAAGAACTTCTGCCGGCTAAACGGCGCCGGACTTAAACAACAGATCAGCAGTGGTGACTTACTCTGGGGGCCAGGCCCTCTTCCATTCCTCCGCTTGGGCCTGGATGTATGCCCCCAGGGATTGTCCCGGCTGCTGACGGATCCTCTGGAAGGACGCAGGGGCGTAGGGTGGCTCCACAGGCGCAGCTGCTGCAGCTCCTCTCGGTGGTGAAGGCGTCGCTGCCCCTGACAATCTTGCTGGTAACGGCGGCGGCGTCAATGCTGAGACTGGGTAGAGTGGAGGCGGGTCTTCGTTTCCCGCTCTTAAACGGACTCCACCCCCAGCCCCACGCATCATCTTGACTCCTCCGCTGAGGTACTTCTTTTTCTTCTTCCGTGCCCTGGAGCTGGCGCCTCCCCTCTTTGGGCGGAGTACTCCATGCTTTCTCTTCGGCACCGGCCAGCCCCAGGCTCTTCTTTCGGCGCCAACTTTTCGCGCGCTCTCGTTATCTTCACAGACGACGGCCATCTTGCCGCCATCTTGTGCCCGGTCCAACGCCTTGGGCACTTCTTCCTCCCACCATGGGACTGGAAATCTGTTCTCATAGCCCGGAGACGGTGCACTCGGCACCACTTGGTCTCCGGCTTCTTGGGTTCCTGGCAGGGGAATCGGATCCTGCCGACTACGCCACTTGAAGCGACAAGTCTGGGAGGCCTCTGGCTGTGTAGTCGTGGCAGCACTGTATTCAAGGCACATCCCTGGCTTCATCACTTCTTTAATGTTGAGAGAGTGTATGTCGGTGTCTTCATCGGCCGATGCACAAAAAGGCTGCAGGCAAAAGTCCAGATGCAATAAAAACGACATTTATTCTCAAAGATAAAACACTCCGGGCAGCAGATTCCGGCAATATTAGTGGAGCTGGGGACACCCTGCCCAAACGCACCCTCTGGTGGGAATATGCCCAAAGTACTCCACTTCCTACGGGCTTCCACTCTTCAGCCAAGCATACACCGGACCCACACCGGCAGAATAGGCTTTGAGGTTGCGTTCACCTCCTTATCTCCGGTGTCCCTTGATGGTCCGCTCACACAATCACACTTGCCGCTGCAGATGTGCACTCTCCGCTGCCCCGGATCCTCTCTCTCCACACACATTCAGACCTTGCCTAGATATCCGGCCGACTCCTCCTCCCCGGTGGCAACAGCCGTCCCACCCGGCCACTAGGGGGGTGCCCTAACACATCATATACAATAATAAAAATCAACACTTTTAATAATCACAATGCCGGGTAACTATGCTAAACTAGTAGGGGGTAGGCCCACCCACTACATGGGAAACAGTGAGGGCAGCATATTGTGTTTGGGAACTGTGTGAGTATCACACTGTTTTATTGTAGCCTTCAAATTAGTACTGGATCAGAAATAAATTTGCTAACATTTCTTGTTTTCTACCACTTTTCTGCTTTGCCATGTAGACTGTGACAGCATAAACAGAGTGATATTGTTGTTATTATTAGAAGTTTGATATGCTAATACCAGCTCTCTAATGCTGCTGGAGGCTTGACAATTCTCTGGGTTTTTTTTCCATTATTTCTCATCTAATTAATATTTCAGTTACCCCAGTCACAGTCAGCAATGATTGACAGGCTGCCATGTATCTTCATACATAGCAGCTATCCATCAGTCACTTGCAGGAGGAGCAGTGGAGGCAGCAACAGTCAGACAGTCCCAGAAATTGGATTTGTTGATCAGACACTTATCCATTTATGCCAACTCTTCCAGCACATCTGGGTAGACCGGACTCCCGGGCACCAGTCAAAGTTCCCGCAAGGCAGAATGCACCCAATATCGCCTTTACCGAGACACCAAAATGTTGCATCATCATATTCAGCCTGGTGTCTACATATAAAATTCAGGGATCAGACTGGCGTAGTGGATGGATATATATATAAAGGAAGAACTCCCAATATCCCTTTAAGAGTATGAAGAGATCATCTACGTAACGGCCGTAAATGAGAAATTCTTCTTATTTTGTATAAAGTGGTTATTGCTGATGTAGACTGCACTCAGTGTAGAGCAGATTGTGAGGAAAGCTGCCAAGTAATACCGTATCCTCGTCATTTATTAACTCGTCTGCAGTTTCTGAGAAAGCTGAAAACATGTTTATTACTTCTCCAGGGCTGTAATAAAATAGGAAAGGGATATTGGCTGCAGGCACTGATTGACCGCTCCTGTCCCTGTGTCAATATGTACAGTAGATTCCAGCCTGATGGATTCCACCTGCGCTGTGCAGTCTGCAGACACCGTGTGCGGACCTTTATTACTAAAGGAAATCACGTGCAGCAAAATCAAGACAAAGTGCATCAACACCTGATGCAACATAATGTACAGCGAATATTGCTGTAAGTGCATCAATGCTCACAATTTTATTTCATGAGTCAATAGTGCACATACAAATAAGCAACTTATTTGTATTCAGTGAAGCCAGACTTTCCTATTAGTGAGATAGGAGATGGCAGTTGGTGCTTTTAAAGTTCTATGGAGAGGGAGGAGCTGCAGAAAGTTCTCCATAGAACTTTATGAGCACCAACTGTCATCTCCTATCTCTGTAATGGGAAAATCTGTATTCACTGAAGACAGATTTTACACATGAATTAAGAATTATGATAATGAAAGATTAATCCAGAAGAAGAAAGAAGCAGTTTATAAAATTTCTTATTTTTTACATGTACTATTGATTTATGGAATAATAATTAAAGCAACAGTTACTATTGAAAGATAACATTTCAACTAGATTTTTTTTTTACTCATTAAATTCAGATATTAGCTCTGGTTTTTTTTTTTTTAAGCTGTCGTTTAATTTTCATGTTTTTTTTTTTAAAGGGAACCTGTCAGCTGATATATGCTGCCCAATTCACAACTCTTCAGAGGCGCCGGGTCTCTCGCAGAGCAGCATGACCCAGAATTCGCTGTACCCAAAGTCTATGGAGGAGGGTGAGAACGACGCTCCGTGGAATTGTGTCACCCAGGGTTATGGGCTACTCGGTCTCGGGCGGTGTATAACTGGGGAATGTCACTTTGGTGGCCGTTGCCCAGTTCCGTGCCCTGGGTGCTTTTTTTTAAAAAGGGGGGTATATTTACATGGCAGTTTAAATGAAAGTTTGTACGTGACGCCACTTGCGGTTTGCGGCTATGTGGATGGAGCCGCCACTGCACAGTTCTCACTATTGGGGCTGGTGTTAGTGGCAGCCTGGATGTTAGGCCCTCCGCAAGCAGGGCCGGGCCCCAGAGGGTAGGTGAAAGAAGGTAGGCCACACAAGGGGTTGCAGTGTAACTGGTTCCTTTACTCACAGTAAGCTGTAAACTGGTCACCCGAGGCAGACTGGTCTCAACCGCAGGTCCCCTTAGTGCCAGGGCTGGTTTAGTGACCTGGTGGCTTCTTTCCCCTACACCTGTCTTTGGTTGGTGGGTCCCCGTGGTTTGGAGCAGCTGGGGGGTCCCCTTCTGGTTGTCTTTTACAGCAGTCCATATGACGGTAGCGTGAACCCTGTGGGGTTGGAGTCTCTGGTCCTGTCCCCGGTTCTCTCGATGCTACTGTGTCCCGAACTTCAAGGTCAGTGAGGTCCTTGATGGTCCCCTCACTGTGCAGATTTTATCAGGTCTGCCTGGAGCGTTTGCCTGACTTAGGATTCTGTACCCCGTTGGTGCATAGTTCTGGGAGTACTCCACTGTACTCCACTTTCAACTAACCGCCTGGGCCCTCAGGTCACTGTTCACACTCCTCTCAGTGCGTCTGCTCTCCTTCACTGTCACTGCTATACTCCCCACTGTCTTTCTGACTCTCCACAGTCTGCCCCTCCCACCTGGTCGTCTAGTGGACTGGATTGGCACCACCTCTAGGCGGCCATCCATTGGTCCAACCCAAGCCTGGTACCAGTCTATGGGGAAAACAGGGATTAGCTGAAGTGTTTGGTTGTTACTGGCACTGGTCTTCTGGGTCCCTAGGGGGTAGGCCCTGCATCCTGATGGGGATGCAGTACCTTGTAGCTCCCTGATGGATTCCTTGGACTGTGGCAAACGAGGGAAAGTTTTGGGCAGTGTATATTGTGTGTTTTCTTTATACTTACTGGGTTAGTAATGGGGGTGTCTGATAGACGCCTCTCCAATACTAACCCTGGCCTTGATGCCAGCTGACACTACACAGCTGACATCAACCCCATAAACTATAACCCTGATTGCCAAAGCACAAGGGCAATCGGGATGAGCCAAGGCAAAGCGCCATAATTGGAGCATCTATTGTAATGCACCTCTTCTGGGGTGACTGCACGCTGGTATTTTAAGGCTGGGAAGGCCCCAATAACTATGGATCTTCCTACCCTGATAATACCAGCCCCCCACTGTCTGCTTTATCTGTGCTGGCTATAAAAAATGGTGGAGACCCAAAACCATTTTTTTCAATTATTTATTTGGCCAATAGCTGTAAAATCTCTCTAATCTATATATTTCTGTCTATCTCTATCTATCTTTGCACACCTTTAACACATAAAAAAACATTTATTTCAATCTCATGCATTTAGTTTTTTCTATTGACTCCCAGGAAACATCTGTCCACCATATAACATGCATTAACCACACCAAAAATAATGCTTCTAAAACCATGTGCATTCACACGCCCCAGTGCACATCCAGGCTAATTTGCATGTGGATACAAAGCTTGATTTACCAGCTCTGTTACATCGGATTCCAAAAAAAATTGGTAGCATTTTTATTTTTGTACTAGGACCTATGGCGGTATACATGCAATAGTGGTAACACGTTCCCTTTAAATTCTAAATCTATCTTTGATGTCTAACTCCCAAGACCCTCAGGGGACAGCTGAAGTTGCAGTTGAAGTTGACTCCTGATTATCTCCACAATGGCCACTGCTGGGGAAATGTGATAGACTAGAAGGTACGGCTTGTTAGTATACCAGTGAATCAGAAGAATCAGAAGTGTGGTACATTAGCACATAAACATGCCTTTTTGCAGTCCATGGTTCTTTTCCCAAGCCATTCCTGTGTAGCGCCCCTGAAAGCCTCAGGGCACTACAAGGAACTGCATTCTCTCGAGGATGCAGGACCTACCCCCTAGGACCTGTAGTACCAGTGCCTTTTTCCACCAACACACATCTAAATCCTAGTTCTCCACTCCACACTGGGCATAAGGAGATAACCATGTAAGGGGATGGTCGCCATGGGAACGAGCCCCTGGGTATAGCCAGCCTGGTGGGAGGGGTCAGTCAGTTGTCGCGGGCGGGGAGGAGGGTGTCGGGGCACTACGCTCACCCCTTCTGCTCGGGTCCGGCAGCTGCTCAGTGGTGGCTCGAGCTGTGGGCCGGATCCCGGGGTTCCTCGAGCGACACTCCTCGCCCGTGAGTGAAAGGGGTTTGTTGAGTGCGGGGATTGTTATAGTTCGTGACGCCACCCACGGTTGTGGTGATTGCACCACCGCTGCTCTGGGTGGGGATCCCGGGGATGGTGATGGGGAGCAGCCAGGTGTTGTGTTGCCCCTCCGTGGGTAGGGGTTGGTGATCCCGGGGCCCGGTGATGGGTGGTGAGGTGCGGGGCCTAGTGGGCGCAGGGACGCGGGGGCAGCGCTGTGCCTTGCGGCACTGTGGTACTCACTCAGCCTGAGACATGGACACAGTTTGTACGGTAAACCAAACGGCTGGTAGGACGGTCCCACAGACGGCTGCACCTGCAATCCCGGTAGGTGACGGTGATGTCCCTCTTCCTTGCACCTAAGTTTGACTGATGGTAGCGGTGGATTCCCTCCGGTTACCCGCTCCCCGACTGCAATCTGGGCCGGAGGAGCTCTACACTTTGCCCGCAGGCGCTGGCCCTGAGAAACTGGTGCTTTGGCGGTGGCGGTGTCTCTCTGCTTCAGGTTGGGCTGTTGCCGTCAATCGGGACTTGGTTGTTGGGGGATCTACGTCCCCTTCACTGACGGATTCGGCAAATTTGGCGACTCCTAGCCTTGCCGGGGTCCGAGAGGCCCCTGCCCTGGTGCTGACCGTCTTTCGGAACACTGCTCCAGACCACCGGGCACACAGCCAACGGGGTCCTTCCAGGAACTTCCAAACGGTCCCACTCCAGACGGTCACCGCCGTCGCTGACCTTGCTGTTCTGGCCCTACACAAAGCTGGACCCTTCAGGCTTTTCTTCCTTCTTGTCACCTCACTTGCTTTCCTCCTTTTCTCCTTTACTTTCCTTACTTTCACTTGCTGTTTACTTTAGCTCCTCACTCAAGCTCCTCCTGAGCTAATCTGCCTGGTTTCCCCCGCCTCCAGAGCTGTGATCTCCTTGGTGGGCGGAGCCAACCGCCTGGCCCACCCCCTGGTGTGAATCATCAGCCTCTGGAGGAAGGCAACAAGGATTTCTGGTTAGCTGTGATGTGCCTACCTGGAGTGTGGGGTGAGGTGGTGTGTGATCTGTGTCCCCTGGCTTGCCCAGGGCGACACATTCCCCCTTAGCAAAATGCAGACCGTCCGCGGGCTGCCGTCCTACACCGGTTTTATTTTTCTGAAAAAGGGGTTAACAGGGTTAAACATAACATGAATAACATTTTTAATAACTTCTTCCCAAGACGGGAGGCACATTTACTTTTAACGTTGCAACGGATTACGGTTACGGTTTCCGCTCTCTCCCACCCAAGTAACCTGGCCCTGATGCTGCCCCTAAAACCCAGGCAGCACCCCTTGACCCACAGTCCAGCACACGGTACCCGAGCGGGATCTGTCCTTCCCTCCAGAGGGTAGCCACCGGTTCCTTTGGTGGCTGGGCCCTGGCCTGCTCTGCTCAGGGCCCTCCCTCCAACCTGCCTCTCCGGAGGCGGCACTGCGGAAAACGGTAACGGTAACCAACATATTTACAAGCCACTAATGTCTGTGGTTGCCCTGCAAGTTCACGGGCTTGTCCATGGATAGTTCCCATGCATTTTAAACGGTCCCCACGGGGACAACGGTGCCGGCTCCAGCCGGTTGCAAATCAACAAACAAATCAGGTTACTGTTCGGTAATCATTTTCTTCATTGGCAGGACTTTCAAACTTTCAACTTTTCAAACAAACAACCACTCCTTCACATTTGCGGACCCCTTTTACTCATAGAACGGTCTCCCTGTACCTAAGTGGGGGTCTACCTAGGTTGGAACGGGTGGACCTTCGGGGCCCGGTGTCAGTGTTGCTAGACAGTGGGGTAGAGGGAACAATCGGTTCCTCCTCCCTGCTATAGTGTGGAGCAGGCGGAGGTGTAGGGGGGCTGGGTACAGGTTCATCCCTGGGCACTGGCACTGGTTCTGGCTCACGGTTAACCGCTTCCACTACTTCTTCATCCACGGGTTGTGGGAACAGTATCACTGGAAGTATCACCGCGCCGTTCTGTGTAGGCCAGTTTGCTGGGAAGTCACCCATCACAGTGTGGATTACCTCTGCCGCCTTTTCCACTGGTGGAGGAACCGGTACTTCAGCCTCTGCCTTCAACGCTGGGGGGCATTTTTTCAGATGGTCCCGAGAAACGGTGGCCAGGGTACCCCCTTGGTCACGATTGATCTGGTAGGTCTTCCCATCGTCCCACTCTGTGGGTTGTATGACGTAAGGGACTTGCTCCCACTGGTCATCCAGTTTGTGGGCTTTCCTCTTCCGTTTCAGCACCACATCTCCTGGCTGGAAAGGACCTGCGGGTGCCTTCTGATTGAACCGGTGCTCTTGCTGTTCTCGACTCCGACTGAGGTTTTTCTCCACATACTCCTGGATTTGCCGGTATTGGGCCCTCCTCTGACTTTCCCACTCTGCCGTTGAAGGGAGTGCTTCCGGGGCCTCCAACCCCATCTCCAGATCCACCGGCAGGCGGCCAGGACGAGCCCTCATCAGATACGCTGGGGTGCACTTCGTCGAGCTGGACGGGATATTATTGTACATGTCGACCAAGTCGGGTAACTTTTCTGGCCACATGTTCCGTTCTTCCAGCGGTAGCGTCTTGAGGAGCCCCAGGACCAAATTGTTCATTTTCTCGCACATGCCGTTGGTCTGGGCGTGGTACGGAGTGGTCCGGATCTTCTTGCAGCCGTACAACTGGCAGAATTCGTGAAACACTTCTGCTTCAAAAGCCGGGCCTTGGTCAGTCAGCACCTTCTCGGGGTACCCATGGGGTCGGCAAAAATAGGCCTGGAACGCTCGAGCAGCGGTTCGACCAGTCAGGTCCTTAACGGGGACTACCACCATAAATCTTGAGTAGTGGTCTACCATGGTCAAGGCGTAGGTGTATCCACTTCGGCTAGGGGTGAGTTTGACATGGTCTAGGGCGACCAGCTCCAGCGGCTGATGGGTGACTATGGGATGTAACGGTGCCCTCTGGCTAGTCTCGTCCTTTCTTCTCAGCGTACAAGGACCGCACTCTCGGGCACCAGGCTTCCACCGATTCACGCATCCCACTCCAATAGAACCGCTCCCTCAACAGCATCTCCAGCTTCTTCCACCCGAAGTGGCCAGCACCATCATGGTATGCCTGTAGGACAGTAGCGACATCAGCTTGAGGAACGATTAACTGGCATATTTTCTCATGGGTCTTCGGGTTGATCAGCTCACGGTACAGCCTCCCCTGGTGTAGGTAAAGCCGTTTCCGTTCTTTCCACAAGCGTTGGGCTTCGGCTGGAGCGGCAGGGTCTATTCCCATAGCACCTTGTTCCACCAGGGTCTTGACAAGGCGGACAGCCGGCGCCTGGTCCTGGGCGTCCTGCCACTCTTGACTGGGCCGCGGGTCCAGATCCACCCTTTGCTGACATACTTGTAGCCTCTCAGTAGGCGGCTGGTGAAACGCAGGCAACTCAATCTCCTCGAGGTCGTCATCCTCGCACCCCTCTTCTGATAAATGGGGCATCCGGGAGAGTGCATCTGCATTGATGTTGACACGACCAGCTCGGTACTTTATGGTGAAATCATAGTTGGCTAACCGGGCTACCCACCGCTGCTCCAGCGCGCCCAACTTGGCCGTGTTCAGGTGAGTCAGCGGATTGTTGTCCGTGAATGCGGTGAATTTTGCTGCCGCCAAATAGTGACGGAACCGCTCCGTGATAGCCCACACCAACGCCAGTAGCTCGAGCTTGAAGGAGCTATAGTTCTCAGGGTTCCTTTCGGTCGGCCGGAGTTTTCGGCTGGCGTAGGCAATCACCTTCTCCTTTCCATCCTGGATCTGGGATAGGACCGCTCCTAGCCCCACGTTACTGGCGTCCGTGTGGAGGATGAATGGGCGCCCATAGTCAGGGTACGCCAGGACCTCTTCTCCGGTCAGGGCCGCCTTCAACTGGCAAAAGGACTCCTCATGCTTGTCCTCCCACGACAGTGGGGCTCCGATGGGTCTACCACCTTTGGTCTGTCCCACGAGGAGATCTTGCATGGGGGCAGCCATCTTCGTGTACCCCTTTATAAAGCGCCGATAGTACCCCACCAGACCCAGAAACTGCCTTACCTCCCTCACTGTAGTTGGTCTCGGCCAGCTTTGGATGGCAGTGATCTTCTCAGGGTCGGGGGCGACACCATCCGCACTCACCACATGCCCTAGATACTGCACCCTGGGTTTCAGCAGGTGGCATTTTGAGGGCTTCAACTTCATCCCGTACTTGGCAAGGGACGCAAACACCTCGGCCAGGTGCTCCAGATGGGCTTCATACGTCTGGGAATAAACAATCACATCATCCAAATACAGCAGGACGGTCTCGAAGTTTAAATGTCCCAGACAGCACTCCATCAACCGTTGGAAGGTCCCAGGGGCATTGCACAGCCCAAACGGCATGCTATTGAATTCGCAGAGCCCCATCGGGGTGGTGAAGGCGGTCTTCTCCCGGTCCTCTGGAGCCACGGCCACTTGCCAGTACCCGCTGGTGAGGTCAAGGGTCGAGAAGTAGTTTGCGGTCCTCAGTGCGGCCAAAGACTCTTCAATACGCGGTAATGGATAGGCATCTTTATGGGTTATCTGGTTGATCTTCCGGTAGTCCACACACATCCGCATGGTACCGTCCTTCTTCTTAACCAGTACCAACGGAGCGGCCCAGGGACTACAGCTATCCCGAATAACCCCCGCCTCCTTCATATTCCTCAACATATCCTTGGCACACTGGTAATGTGCAGGGGGAATAGGTCTGTACCTCTCTTTGACAGGGGGGTGTTCACCTGTGGGAATGTGGTGTTGGACCCCCTTGATCTGCCCGAAGTCTAGGGGGTGCTTACTGAAAACCTGTTCGTACTCCTGCACCACCCTGTGTACCCCTGCCCTGTGATGTGTAGGGGTATCATCAGTGCCTACATGTAGCTGTTGGTGCCACTCTTTTATGTCCCCCTGGGGTGGGGGAGTGTTGGTGGCAGGTTGGGGTGTGGATGGGCTGGCTTCATGGATAGTGTGAGGGTCCAGGGTAAGCAGCTTGGCAATGGTGGCATACCGGGGAAGCCTGACTTCTTCCTCCCCACAGTTCAACACTCTCACAGGCACTCTCCCTTTCTTCACATCCACCACCCCTCGGGCGGCCATTACAGTGGGCCAGTGCTCGGAAGGCATGGGCTCCATCATTGCGGGGTAGTCACGCCCCTGAGGCCCTACTGCTGCCCTACACCAGATCATCATCTCACTCCTAGGGGGCACAGTCAATGGAGCAACATCCATCACTCTCACTCCACCAATCTCCCCTCCTGTTGAGCTTACATGCTGGCGGTACATCAGGGCACGGATTTCACGCTGCACAGCCCTCTGCCGGCTCCCCGCCGCTGTGGCGGCCAGCTGTTGTAATAGGGTCAACACATCAGCCATGCAGTGTTCCATCACATTGGTTCCCAGCACTATCTTCGGGTTATGATCACTGGGTTCATTCATGATCACAATCATACCCTGGTGTTGTAGTTCAGCTTGCCCCACTGTCATAGCCACTTGTTTATACCCCACCTGGGTCAATGGAAGTCCATTAGCGGCTATCAACGTTATGCTATTGTCTGGGGGCGCCAGCTCGTCTACGGCCCAATACCACTGGTACAACTTGTACGGTATAGTAGTTACCTGTGATCCAGTGTCCAAGAGAGCCATCACTGGTATGCCGTCCACAGCCACGGGGATGATAGGGCGGGCCCCGATATATCGGTCTCGCCAGTCCGGGGGGCCACGATGTTCTACTCCTGAGGATTGGCCCGGGGCCCCAGGGGTTGCTCGTTTAACGGGCACTGTCGGTAGTAATGGCCCGGCTTACGGCACTTGTAGCAGATTGGAGGTCTGCTCCGCGGGTTGTTAGCACTTCTCTGCTGCATCCAGGGAACATCCTCGGGACTGTCAGCAAGCTGTATCTGCGCTGGAGGCTGAGATCTGGTCAAAGGTTGCAGTGCAGCAAGGATTTTGGCAAGGTCTCCGTCCATGCGACGGACCTGGGCTGCCAACTCTTCGACTGTGCTGCTTGGGGCTGCAGGCATTACAGAGGTTGGTTTGGCTGAGGCCGCCACAACAGGAGCTGTCTCGATGGGCCACGGGACGGGTTCCAGAACTTCAGCAGCCAGGGGCTGGAGTGCTTTGATAGCCCGCTCTTTTAACACAGCAAAGTCCACATCAGGGTGTTCCAGGGCCCACAGCCGGAGTTGTTTACGATCCTCAGGGGACCTCATCCCCTGCGCAAATTGCTCCACCAGCATCTTGTTGCTATCCGCCTCATTAATAGAGTTCACCCGCTTCAGCGTGCGGAGGGCGGTCTGCAGACGTAGAGCATAGTCCCGAATGCTATCCCCGGCTCGTTGCCGGCACTGGTAAAACTGCATCCTCAGCTCAGCTTCAGTCCGGGTCTCGAAGGCAGTCTGTAGCTTCTCAAAGATGGTGGCTACAGAGAGCCGGTCCCCCTCGGCCCAGGTCTCCGCTTCCTGCTCCGCCGCACCGGTTAGCTGGCCTAGCACTATCGCCGCTCGTTGCTTATCAGTCAGGGGGTACAGCTCCAGCAACGGGTTAAGCTTTTTCCGGAAGGCCTGTAGGGCATCCGGTTTCCCATCATACTGCGGTAGCCAGGCAGCTCCGGGTGCATAGGGCAAGGATAACGGCATGACCTGAGAGAGCGCGGGGGTCGCGGCACCTCCCGCCGGTACAACCGGGGCTTGGGCAGGCCCATTCCCATCCGCGGGTGCCGCTGCGGCTGCGACCACCGCTCCTCCAGCGGCTCCGTCGGGCGCAGACATCTTGTTTTCGTCCCCCTTAGCTCTTTCCGGCCCCTCCTCTCTCAGGGCGGGGTTTTGGCCTTCGCGCCTCTACTGCTCGAGAAGACGCTCGAGCGGGAACTCTTCGCGCCAAAGATGGCGGCTTCTGAAATTTTCCTGCCTGATACCTCCGGCGGTAACAAGGCGCACCTCTACCAGACGGCAGAGCGGTAAGATCCTGTTCGTGACGCCAAGTTGTCGCGGGCGGGGAGGAGGGTGTCGGGGCACTACGCTCACCCCTTCTGCTCGGGTCCGGCAGCTGCTCAGTGGTGGCTCGAGCTGTGGGCCGGATCCCGGGGTTCCTCGAGCGACACTCCTCGCCCGTGAGTGAAAGGGGTTTGTTGGGTGCGGGGATTGTTATAGTTCGTGACGCCACCCACGGTTGTGGTGATTGCACCACCGTTGCTCTGGGTGGGGATCCCGGGGATGGTGATGGGGAGCAGCCAGGTGTTGTGTTGCCCCTCCGTGGGTAGGGGTTGGTGATCCCGGGGCCCGGTGATGGGTGGTGAGGTGCGGGGCCTAGTGGGCGCAGGGACGCGGGGGCAGCGCTGTGCCTTGCGGCACTGTGGTACTCACTCAGCCTGAGACATGGACACAGTTTGTACGGTAAACCAAACGGCTGGTAGGACGGTCCCACAGACGGCTGCACCTGCACTCCCGGTAGGTGACGGTGATGTCCCTCTTCCTTGCACCTAAGTTTGACTGATGGTAGCGGTGGATTCCCTCCGGTTACCCGCTCCCCGACTGCAATCTGGGCCGGAGGAGCTCTACACTTTGCCCGCAGGCGCTGGCCCTGAGAAACTGGTGCTTTGGCGGTGGCGGTGTCTCTCTGCTTCAGGTTGGGCTGTTGCCGTCAATCGGGACTTGGTTGTTGGGGGATCTACGTCCCCTTCACTGACGGATTCGGCAAATTTGGCGACTCCTAGCCTTGCCGGGGTCCGAGAGGCCCCTGCCCTGGTGCTGACCGTCTTTCGGAACACTGCTCCAGACCACCGGGCACACAGCCAACGGGGTCCTTCCAGGAACTTCCAAACGGTCCCACTACAGACTGTCACCGCCGTCGCTGACCTTGCTGTTCTGGCCCTACACAAAGCTGGATCCTTCAGGCTTTTCTTCCTTCTTGTCACCTCACTTGCTTTCCTCCTTTTCTCCTTTACTTTCCTTACTTTCACTTGCTGTTTACTTTAGCTCCTCACTCAAGCTCCTCCTGAGCTAATCTGCCTGGTTTCCCCCGCCTCCAGAGCTGTGATCTCCTTGGTGGGCGGAGCCAACCGCCTGGCCCACCCCCTGGTGTGAATCATCAGCCTCTGGAGGAAGGCAACAAGGATTTCTGGTTAGCTGTGATGTGCCTACCTGGAGTGTGGGGTGAGGTTGTATGTGATCTGTGTCCCCTGGCTTGCCCAGGGCGACACACAGTCAGTGGCAGTCAGAGGAGTTGCAAGCACGGAGAGGTGTGCGGATGTGCCTGAGCTGGGTCCATGTAACGGTGACCCCGGGGCACAGGGGAGAGGTCGCCAGGACGGGTACTGGGATACAAATAAATAGGAATAACGTTTGGAACACCATTCTAAGTCCAAACTGGGTGCAAAAACCTAAAAAAACATCACTATGGGGAGATAAGGTATGCACACCAGTGACTATGTAAGGGGAATACATGGAATAGCAGAAACTGCTGTGTGAATACTGACTTGAAAAATCCAATAGCTATATGCAAGTGTGAATATGTGAAAAATGGAATCTGGATTACTGCCATGAACATATGAATCAAGAGAAATTTAGCTACTGAATTGATCAATGCAGAAGAGCCCCAACACTACGCCAAAGTATTTCTCTACGTTGGGGTCCCTAGCTTGTGTGTGTCCTCTCATGCAGTTAAAAAACTTACCGTGTATGGGAAGCTGAGACCCAGGCTATTTATGCGTATGATATGGATTGGCAATAGGTGTGGTTGGGGAGGGTTCACAAACTAAAAAATACTAACAAATAGGAATAACGTTTGGAACACCATTCTAAGTCCAAACTGGGTGCAAAAACCTAAAAAAACATCACTATGGGGAGATAAGGTATGCACACATTGACTATGTAAGGGGAATACATGGAATAGCAGAAACTGCTGTGTGAATACTGACTTGAAAAATCCAATAGCTATATGCAAGTGTGAATATGTGAAAAATGGAATCTGGATTACTGCCATGAACATATGAATCAAGAGAAATTTAGCTACTGAATTGATCAATGCAATAGAGCCCCAACACTTGCATATAGCTATTGGATTTTTCAAGTCAGTATTCACACAGCAGTTTCTGCTATTCCATGTATTCCCCTTACATAGTCACTGGTGTGCATACCTTATCTCCCCATAGTGATGTTTTTTTAGGTTTTTGCACCCAGTTTGGACTTAGAATGGTGTTCCAAACGTTATTCCTATTTGTTAGTATTTTTTCGTTTGTGAACCCTCCCCAACCACACCTATTGCCAATCCATATCATACGCATAAATAGCCTGGGTCTCAGCTTCCCATACACGGTAAGTTTTTTAACTGCATGAGAGGACACACACAAGCTAGGGACCCCAACGTAGAGAAATACTTTGGCGTAGTGTTGGGGCTCTATTGCATTGATCAATTCAGTAGCTAAATTTCTCTTGATTCATATGTTCATGGCAGTAATCCAGATTCCATTTTTCACATATTCACACTTGCATATAGCTATTGGATTTTTCAAGTCAGTATTCACACAGCAGTTTCTGCTATTCCATGTATTCCCCTTACATAGTCACTGGTGTGCATACCTTATCTCTCCAGGGTACTGGGATACCACTGGGACCGGAGCACGCACAGGGCACAGGGCCCTAGGTCAAATGTCAAGTTTCAAACGGTTTGATAAATACCTGCATGGTGAGGACACCTTCACGAACTTCATCGAACCAAATAATCCGGGGGCATCAGCAGTAAACTAGGATCGGGGTTCAGACACTTACCTCCCCACAGGGTCCGCAATGCCCACAGTACAGAGAAGGAGACTGTACCCCAAAAGGGACAGTCCACACTATGGGGACTCAATCTACAGAGAGTGCCGGGAACAGAGCAACTTGGGTCACTACATTGGCACTGATACTCCAGGGACCGGAACCAACAAGCCGAGGGTCCATGTGAGTAGAGACTGTTAAAGTTAACCTGGTGTGGTCTCCATCATTATACACCATACATCTCCCAGGCACAGCCCTACCTGCGGAGGGCCTACCACCATAGCTGCCACTACCATCATCCCTGGGAGTACCCACGTTGAGCAGCGGCGGTTCTCCATTCTTAACCACAACCCACAGGTGGCGTCACGAACATTAACTTTATTATCCCCTGTAAATACCCCCTTTTATCAAGTGTTCCCAGGGCACGGGACCGGGCAACGGCCACCCGAAGTGACATTCCCGTTTACAACCACCCGGGGCCGAGAACCCCCTTCACTGGGGGACCTGCCCAATGAATATGCTCTGGCACAATAGGTCACTCTACGCCTTAGTTTGTCCTCTGGCACGTGCACCTAGGTGCAGTGCGATGACATAATATCATGGCGTCAAGCATAGATAACATGCAGGGAACGCTTGATTTTGTGAGATTTGTCAACTCTTTCAGAAGCCCTAGAGGTCTTCCTTTTTACTTTACAAGTCTCCGGAAAATTCTTGTTTTTCGGCTCACCTGGTGAGGCGAATCCTCCAAGCCAAAAGTTTGGGTGGACACACAGACCATGGAAGTAGGTACTGCAAGCTGGAAAGGCACACAGGAAATGGGTGAAACGCCCGTGCCGGGGCTTGCAGGGCTCGCACGGTCACCGGGTCGGTGGTATTCGGGGTCAGGCTGTGAGTGGCCCGACCCGGCTTCCGTGACCCCCGGCGGGTTTCAATAAAAGGAAAGTCCCAAAGTCAGTCCGGTGTTACAAGGGGGATGGAAGGAGGGTAACGGGGTTCCGGGAGAGCTTGCCATTGCTCACCCCCAGGAAACAGTACGGGACGGGGACGGGGGATGCTTGCAGCGCCATCCGTGGTTTGCGGCCCTGGGTCTCATTAACCTCCCGGGGCTCCCCCGCTCCACCCGTGGGGAGCGATTCTATCCGGCTGCCCATAACACCTGCCCCGGAGAGAGACTGCGCAGCGGCGGCTGAACACCTGTTCAGCCGCCGCTGCGCAGACTCTCTCCGGGGCAGGTGTTATGGGCAGCCGGATAAAATCGCTCCCCACGGGTGGAGCGGGGGAGCCCCGGGAGGTTAATGAGACCCAGGGCAACAGTCCTCAGGCAAACCGGGGGCACAGGGAGCCGGCATTACTCACAGCAGTCACGGAGTGCGGTTCCAGTTCTTTATTAAAAGTCCGTTCCCCATCGCACCCAGGTGCTGGTCCTCGCCGTCTGTAACCTCTGGTCAGTCCCGGGCAGGTAGGAGGAAGCGGGGTCCAGTGAGGTGTTCTGTGGGTCTCTCCCTTTCATGTGCTTTAGTGCCGTCCCTGTGGCATGGAGCATCTTGGGAACTCGCCGCCTCTCTGTCTCTCTCATCCCGGTAGAGTACAACACCAACCGCCACCGGGTACAACTTTCTCCAGGGATCCCCAGTCCTCAGCTCCATTCCCTTCCTCTAGGTGTTATCAGCCCTGGTCTCGTGGCATCTCCTCAACAGGAGCTGTCCTGTGGAGATCTGCACTCTCCTGCAGCCTCGTTCTACCTAAAACGTCTGTGTGTTCTGCACTAAACTCACTCCTATTCAGGCCCCCCTCCGCTTGAGTTGTCATGGAAACCTGCCTGTGTGCAGCCACCTGCTCATTAAGGAGACAGGATGAGTCATAGGCTCAAAACTACATGCTGCAAAAGCTATTAACTCCTTCCTGCCAGTGTGATGTCCGTGTGTGTGTGGACTTCACTCCTCCTGCCCGGGAAAAAATGGGGTAACATTTAATATCCTGTAGCAGGGTAGCAGAAGCACTGGAGGCCGCAGGATGGCAGACGATTGGTCAGTGGTAGAAGCTTTGGAGGTCACAGGCAGACAGAAGACTGGGATGTAGTAGCAAAAGTGTAAGAATGGTGGACTATGACTGTCACGTTCCTACCCCTGAAGCATTCCAGACCCTGAAGACACCAGTCGCATTTTTCTCTTGTAATGTGAACAATGTCTTGCTTCTTTTGTAAATATAGTGTAATGAGAGTTGTATTGTAATGTATAGTGTGATAAGTGTTAGTAATGATATGTAGAGTGTAAGGCCTAATGAATAGTAAATATTGTATGTGGTAGTGTATTGCAAAGCACTTGTTCAGGAATTCGCCACATTGTAGGGTAAGCATTAGTTAAGCATTGGGTCTAGTCCACCATAGGAGGGGTCAAGTGAAAGGGAAAGGGACGCTTCATTCAGGAGTGAGTGAAAAACCACTGAGCAAAAGTGAGAGATGTATAGTCAGTAGGCCATGAAGGATGCATACAGTGGATAGTTTGTGGCAACAAAGGAGAAGGAGAGGAGACCAAGCAAGAGAGCATGAACTTTTACTGTGAACAGCATTGAAACAAGAGACTTATCCTCGAACATAGAGGCCCTAGGCAATAGGAGTCGGAGGACAGGACTCTAATCAATGCCAAGCGCGATAGTACCCGCCCCCGTCGCACATGCGATATCTTGTGATAGCTGCCGTAGCGAACATTATCGCTACAGCAGCTTCACACGGACTTACCTGCCCTGCGATGTCGCTCTGGCCAGCGACCCGCCTCCTTCCTAAGGGGGCGTGTCATGTGGCGTCACAGCGACATCACACGGCAGGCGGCTAATAGAAGCAGAGGGGCGGAGATGAGCGGGACATAAACATCCCGCCCACCTCCTTCCTTCCGCATAACCGGCGTGAGCCGCAGGACGCAGGTAAGAGATGTCCTCGATCCGCGGCTTCACACACAGCGATGTGCGCTGCCGCAGGAACGAGGAACAACATCGTATCTCTTATTGGTGCGACATTATGAAAATGACCGACACTACACAGATCACCGATTTTCGACCCTTTTGCGATCGTTTATCGGCGCATCTAGGCTTTACACGTTGCGACGTCGTTACCAGCGTCGGATGTGCGTCACTTTCGATTTGACCCCGACGATATCGCAGTAGCGATGTCGCAGCGTGAAAAGTACCCCAAAGGCTATGACTGCACTTTGCGATGAGGTAGTTGCAGTTCTAAATGCATCCTCTGGCAGAAATGGTATTTTCCAAATTTGCTTTTGACCATAAAAACGATATAAATTCGCTTGCGTTTTTACCGTGTTTTTGCCGCATTTTACCGCGATTTACATACTTTTTCAATGCTTAAAGTCAGATGCGTTTTGAAGACATATACACTGTTAAATAAAGTTTTTACATTCAAACACTATGACAAAAAGGGAAAAAAATTATAACAAATATCAAGATTAAAATCATACACAAAATAGATGATTTTATTAAAATGATAACTGTTAATATTTATGCATAAAATAACGTATATTTATTGATTTTCATAAATTTAATTGTCGGACTATGTGTGTGTGTGTGTGTGTGGGTAAAAGGACATATCATACCATTAATATTATGTCAAAAACGCATGCATTAAATTGGTCCAAAAAGCATGTTTTCTGCATCAAAAAAGCATGTTAAACGCTAGAATTTTGAAGTAGAATGCGTTTTGCAAATTCTCATTGACTTCAATGTTAGAAAAACGCTGCCAAAATGGCAAAAACAATTGACATGCTGCTTCTTTAAACACTGAGTTTTTGCCAAATTTTCTGCAACTAAAACGCTGCGTTTTTAACAGCATTGTGCGCACAAGAAATCCCGATTTCCCATAGACTTTGCTTGAAAATCAAACCGCATGCATTTTGGCATTAAAACGCTGCAGTTGAAAACGCTGCGGAAACGCATGAAAAAACGCAAGGTGCGCACATAGCCTAAAAGCCAAGCACCTTGACTGTCAAGGTATGGGGTTAATCTCAATTGGTGTGTAAACGTTGATGGCGACCCGAGCGCTTTCCCAATAGATGTCCGAGAGTGTAAAGCTTTTCTCTGGTTATAATGGGACCCTTAAGTAGACTGGACATGGGCCTGTGGGAAAGGAAGATGACCGTCACAACCTGTACTATATCACTGGGCTGGGTTGTGCTGGGACTCACAGGACCAGTAACATCGGGAGCAACTTGATGGGAAGTTGAACTGTGTCTGATAATGCTGTGCAAAACTGTAATGTGCTGGAAGATATGTGCCGCTATCTGCAGTGTGAAGTTATTGCACAGAATGAACCATCAACTAAAGTGTTGTTTGAAAAGAACTGTAGACCTCCTTGTCAAGTCGTCATCCGGTCCTGACCAACCGATGTCATCAGCAATATGCGGCCTACACTGGTTTATAGCCCACATAGCAAAAGTCCACTCACTCAACCAAGACCAGTCATTTCAGATACCATGCTGGGGTGCCTGCAGTCAATCCCTTGCCCACAACTACCGTCCAGTGCCACTCTACAGAAGCACTGAAGACCACAGGCAAACAGGAGACTGGGAAACGGGTAGTAAAAGCACTGGAGACTGCAAGCAGACAGGAGACCTGCAAGCAGGTAGTAGAAGCACTGTAGACCACAAGCAGACATGAGACTGGGAAGTAGTAGTAGAAGCAGTGAAGAGTACAAGCAGACAGGAGAACGGGAAGTGGTAGTAGAAGCAGGGAAGAGTGCAAACAGACAGGAGACCGGGAAGTGGTAGTAGAAGCAGGGAAGAGTGCAAACAGACAGGAGACCGGGAAGTGGTAGTAGAAGCAGTGAAGAGTGCAAACAGACAGGAGACCGGGAAGTGGTAGAAGAAGCAGTGAAGAGTGCAAACAGACAGGAGACCGGGAAGTGGTAGTAGAAGCAGTGAAGAGTGCAAACAGACAGGAGACCGGGAAGTGGTAGTAGAAGTACTGGATAACGTAGGCTGACAGGACACCAGGATGCAGGTGTCGCGGGCGGGGAGGAGGGTGTCAGCACACTACGCTCACCCCTTCTCTCGGGTCCGGCGGCTGCTGCTGCTCAGTGGTGGCTCGAGCTGTGGGCCGGATCCTGGGGGTTCTCGAGCGGCACTCCTCGCCCGTGAGTGAAAGGGGTGTTTGGGTGTGGGGATTGTTTATTGTCCGTGACGCCACCCACGGTTGTGGTTATTTCACCACCGCTGCTCGGTGTGGGGATCCCGGGAGTGATGGTGGGGGAGCAGCTAGTTGTTGTGTTGCCCCTCCGTGGGTAGGGGTTGGTGATCCCGGGGCCCGGTGATGAGATGGGAGATGCAGGGCCTGGTGGGCGCAGGGACGCGGGGGCAGCGCTGTGCCTTGCGGCACTGTGGTACTCACTCAGCCTGAGACGGTGACACAGTTCTCGGTAAACAAACGGCTGGTTGGTCGGTCCCCACGGACGGCTGCACTTGCTCTCCCAGTAGGTGACGGTGATGTCCCTTTTCCTTGCACCTTTGTTTCTGTGTTGGTAGCGATGGGTCCCCACCGGTAACCCGCTCCCCGGCTTCAAGCTGGACCGGAGGAGCTCTACTCTTTGCCCGCAGGCGCTGGCCCTGAGAAACTGGTGCCCTGGCGGTGGCGGTGTTTCTACTACAATGGTTGGGCTGTTGTCTTCAATCGGGACTTGGTTGTTGGGGGATCTACGTCCCCTTCACTGATGGATTTGGCAAATTATGGCGACTCCTAGCCTTGCCGGGGTCTGAGAGGCCCCTGCCCTGGTGCTGACTGTCCTTTGGTACACTGCTCCAGACCGCCGGGCCACTACCCGTCCGCGGTCCTTCCAGGAACTTCCAAACGGTCACCCCTTCAGACAATCACCACCGTTGCTGACCTTGCTGACTCTGTCCTGCACACAGCTGGACTCACTTCAGGCTTTCTTTCTGTCACCTTTCACCTTCCTTCACTCCTCTTACTGTCCTCCTTTACTACTCCACTTTACTTCCTTTCACTTTCTTAGCTCATCTTAGCTGTTTACTCCTTTCCCTCCCTAGCTTAACTGCTGGTTTTTCCCGCCTCCAGAGCTGTGAACTCGTCGGTGGACGGAGCCAACCACCTGGCCCACCCCCTGGTGTGAACATCAGTCTCTGGAGGAAGGCAACGAGGATTTTAGTTTAGCTTTGGTGTTCCTAACTGGGGTGTAGGGTGTGTTGGTGCAATGACCTGTGACCCCTGGCTTGCCCAGGGCGTCACACAGGCAGCACAGCAGAAGCACTGGATGCTGCAGGTGGACAGATACAAGAACACTAAAAGTCTTATTACCAAGATGCAGGTGTGTTTGTGTCGCCCGGGGACCAGGGGGTACTCAGATCCGGGCCACGAGGTCACTTCTGTGGGTATCACGGTGGCGTGACCCGGTCTGTGATCCCAGGCTCCACAGTAAAAGGGGATTTGGTAAGGGAGATTGTCCGTGACGCCACCCACGGTTGTGGTGAGGTTGTGACACCACCGCTGCTCTGGACGGGGATCCCTGGAGTAATGGTATGGAGCAGCTAGATGTTAGTTCTCCCCTCCGTGGGTAGGGGGTTGGTTGTCCCGGTGCCCGGTGAGGTAGGTGGATGGGTAGCAGGCGGGTTATGGGGCCTGGTGAGGTGCAGGGTCGCAGGGGCAGCGCTGTGCCGCACGGCACGGGGTACTCACTCAGCCAGTAATCACGACACAGTCCTTGATAAAACACTCGGCTGGATGGACGGGTGCCCACAGACGGCTGCGGTTGTTGTTTCTCCCCTGACCCAGTTTGGTGGTGTAAGTCCTTTCTTCAACCTCCGTGCACGCTCCTCCTGCGCTCCGGCTTCCAGCTGGCTCCTCGGTTCGGTACCGGTGGGCAACCGCCCAGCCCCGGCTACCTATGGTTCCACCAACAGTCTCCCCGGCTCCCTGCAGACGGCCACTACCGTCTGCCTGACTCTCTGCTGCACGAGGGCCCTAGGCTCCAATCCTAGGCCCCAGTCTGCGTCTGCCTCTCTGCAGACCTCCTCTCTCTTCCTCTCCTAGGACTTGACTGGGCTTGTTTCCTGCCTCAGGCCAGCTAACTCCTGGGTGGGCGTCTCCATCTCCTGACTCCGCCCACCTGGTGTGTCAGTCTGAGCCCGAGGAAAGGAATCAAGTTTCACTGGGGATGTCTGCTGTGAAACTGCTGGGGGTGGGGGGGTGTGTGTGTTGTTACCTAAGGCCCCTGGCTTGTCCAGGGCGCCACATTACCCCTTAGCAAAATGCAGACCGTCCTCGGGCTGCCCGTCCATCACTGGGTTTATTTTTCTTTTTAAACTGCAAAAGATTAAAACATTAAACACAAGCATTTTCAATCTTCCCACAACGGGATGCACATTACTTTAACGTTGCAACAGTAATCAAACACTTTTAATAATAACAGTGGAACGGGTCCTTCAGTCACCCACCCAAACAACCTGGCCCTGATGCTGCCCCTAAGAAATGGGCAGCACCCCTTGACCCCAGTCCAGAACCAGGCTGCCCAGATAGTTAACGGGATAGGTGCTTCGCTGCCGTTGCGGCCGGGCGGACTGCCGGAGCCGTCGTCATCTCCGTCGCGGCCGGGCGGACTGCCGGGGCCGTCGTCATCGGCGGTGCGGCTGGGATGGAAGTCGGGACCGGTGGCAGGGCGGTGACGATGGTAAGGCCTGGGCCCTCCCTCACAGACGCTGCGAGCTCCGCTACCGGTGACAGGGGTAACGGGTCGGTCGGGGCGTTGGCCGCGGGCACTGAGGTTTCAGCGGTGCCGGACGGACAGGACATTTCGTGCAGCGGTGTTCCAGGAACCAAACACTGGCAGAGTCCTGGCGTCCCTGCTTCCACAGCCGCGGTTCACATGCGGCCGGACGCCATCCCGTCCCCCTTAGCCTCCTTTTAGCACTTCCTTCTTCAGGGGGCGGGGCTCCACTTTCGCGCCTTTCCTGCTCGGGGAAGACGATCGAGCGGGAAATTTTCGCGCCAAAGATGGCGGCTTCTGAAATTTTCCGGCCGGACACCTCCGGCGGTAACAAGGCGCACCTCTACCAAACGGCAGAGCGGTAGTATCCTGTTCGTGACGCCAAATGTGTCGCCCGGGGACCAGTGGGTACTCAGATCCGGGCCACGAGGTCACTTCTGTGGGTATCACGGTGGCGTGACCCGGTCTGTGATCCCAGGCTCCACAGTAAAAGGTGATTTGGTAAGGGAGATTGTCCGTGACGCCATCCATGGTTGTGGTGAGGTTGTGACACCACCGCTGCTCTGGACGGGGATCCCGGGAGTGATGGTATGGAGCATCTAGATGTTAGTTCTCCCCTCCGTGGGTAGGGGGTTGGTTGTCCCGGGGCCCGGTGAGGTAGGTGGATGGGTAGCAGGCGGGTTATGGGGCCTGGTGAGGTGCAGGGTCGCAGGGGCAGCGCTGTGCCGCACGGCACAGGGTACTCACTCAGCCAGTAATCACGACACAGTCCTTGGTAAAACACTCGGCTGGATGGACGGGTGCCCACAGACGGCTGCGGTTGTTGTTCCTCCCCTGACCCAGTTTGGTGGTGTAAGTCCTTTCTTCCACCTCCGTGCACGCTCCTCCTGCACTCCGGCTTCCAGCTGGCTCCCCGGTTCGGTACCGGTGGGCCACCGCCCAGCCCCGGCTACCTACGGTTCCACCAACTGTCTCCCCGGCTCCCTGCAGACGGCCACTACTGTCTGCCTGACTCTCTGCTGCACGAGGGCCCTAGGCTCCAATCCTAGGCCCCAGTCTGCGTCTGACTCTCTGCAGACCTCCTCTCTCTTCCTCTCCTAGGACTTGACTGGGCTTCTTTCCTGCCTCAGGCCAGCTAACTCCTGGGTGGGCGTCTCCATCTCCTGACTCCGCCCACCTGGTGTGTCAGTCTGAGCCCGAGGAAAGGAATCAAGTTTCACTGGGGATGTCTGCTGTGAAACTGCTGGGGGTGGGGGTGTGTGTGTGTTGTTACCTGTGGCCCCTGGCTTGTCCAGGGCGCCACATGTATCTTGGTGAGCCTCATATAGGCGTAGGCAAACGATCACATGGGAGCACGTCAAGCCAGCTGAAAAATATGACGTGACACACAACAGAGTCCAGCAGATTGGGCACCGATGTATAACAGTTCCAGGAAAGTTGGTAAGTTTGTGTTCTGGTGCTTGAAAAGATGTCTCCTCCTCTACAATGTCCAAATACTCTGTTGTCACATAGGGGACGCGGTTGTTGAAACAAGGTTGAAATATAGGGGTTGTTAGGATCAGTGGGGGTCTCAGTATGATATACAGAAGCCAGGAGGCCAAGGTCTGCAGAGAAATAGCGATTGATTTTTGTGGCCAAGTCGCCAGTCTCCGATTGGGTAACCAGAATCCTACAGACTGGGTCAGACCCATTGCTTCATACATAAGCGGCTCCGTTCAGATCCTTTTAGCCGACGACTATGAGTGGGATTGTCCTACATTTTCATAATCAGAATGGACATGACACATCATGATGGAAGATGTCAGTCATTAGTTAGTATTATGATCCCTCGCCTCCTCAGTGACTTTAGGCCTTAGAACAGATCGGTGTGACCTCAGCACATCAGACATTGATCTTCATGGCTCTGCAGATCTGTAGATGGCCGGATAATGGCTCTGTCTCTGTCTGATGGGAGTATTACCTTCCTCCAGGGATACTATTGTCTTTTACAAATGAGATTTGTCTATTTTTCCCGGATCATTTAGAGGTTATTTTGGAACTTCCTAATTAGGGTGTATTGATCGCTCGTCTGCTTCATATTTTCCCCACCCATTTAATACATATTTAATTATTAAGTGACACTGATGTCTGTTTGTTAGACGGAGCAACCACTCCTGATTATTCATGTCTTCAAAACCTTTGTCATATAATGAGAGTGAACACCCTGAACGTCTCCACATCACTGAACCCTGCTGCGCTCTGAAAGAGACGCCATTACCAGAAAATTACCTATTGTTTGTCTTACATATATTTTTAACAAAAAATTGTCATTTCTTTTTTTATTTCACGATCTTTATTTAAAAAAATATATAGTAATCTTATTTAAATTCTTAATTTCTGTCCTTTTATGAAGAGTTTTCAGCAGACTACTTATCATCAGAGGCAGGACTACAGTGACTACATAGCTGGTGAGTGCCATAGTATCCACCAATCACAATAGGTGATGTCACAGCTGACCCTGCTACCCCTTCCTTTGCACATGCCTATTAGATGTTTCAGTACAAAAGATAGGGCCAGTGGTCTGACCTTTGTGACTATGTACCTAGTTGCCTAAAAATATTGTGATTTTCTACGTTTTCATGCCAGGTACATTAATATGGTCTGAGCATGGGTAGGACGGGCCAACCGCCATAATTCGTGAAAAGGTATGGAACTTCAGTGGTGTTATTTACTCCAGAATTGTAATCCACACTGTAAATTTTTTCTGGCTAAGGCCCCTTTCACACCTCAGGTTTTTGCCGTCAGTCACAATCCGTTGGCTCAACGGATCGACGGATCCGTCAAAGATTGTGAAAAAACGGTTGCGACTGATCCGTTTTTTGACAGATCCGACATGCTTGCTATTTGATACTAAAAATAAATTGGAGCAAGCTCAGTAAAAAAACAAACAGAAGCTGTCGCCGGATTCCGTCATTTGACGGATTACGACAGATCCTGCGCCCATAGGCTTCCATTCTACCAAATGATGGACGGCAACGGATCCATCGCTGTCCAATTTATCGACGTAGACAAAAAAACGTTACTTTGTCCGTTGTCTCCATCTGCCGGACAAAAAAATTTTGACGGATCCGTTGAACGACGGATGAAACGTGAGGCTATCTGTCGCAATCCGTCACTAATACAAATCAATGAGAAAAAAAAACAGATCAAGCGGCATCAGTCGCCGGATCCGTTTTTTCAAAATTCAACGGATTGTGACTGATGGCAAAAAATTGAAGTGTGAAAGGGGCCTAAGGCTCAAGGCAGTTGCAAGATGCACCTAATTTATTAAGTGGAGTGCGCCTCTTAATGAATTAGACACATCTTACTCCTGTGGCCCCATAACATTCATTAAAACTGGCATGGACAACGCTAGTCTTAATGAATCGAGGACAATTTTTCTAATTGAAAACATTCACATCTAGGGCATTTTTCTTATGCCGGTTTCACACTTCTAGACTGAATATGGAATAAAATGTCCACACTAGCCTTCACAATCCTTGTGGTATAAAAAGATAAGGCCAGTTTTACAAGTCCAGCTTTCATAGTCCGATATTGGATTAGCTTTGGGTTTCCAGGCCTGAACTCAACAGCCTATAAGGCCGGTTTCACACATCCGGCTTTTCGCCGGTTTGCCGGATCCGGCGCTCTCCCATACAGTGACTACAGTACAGTGACAGCGCAACAAGCGCCGGTCACATGCTGTCATGTGACCGGCGCATGTGACCCGGAAGTTACAGCGCTGTCACTGTACTGTATTGTCTGTACGGGAGAGCGCCGGATTCGGCAAACCGGCGAAAAGCCGGATGTGTGAAACCGGCCTAAGACTGTTGAGGCCAATGAGTTTGGGTCAGGAAATCCATGGCCAGTCTGGACTTGGACCCTAAGGCTGAGGCCAAATGGGGATGAGTTCGAGTCCTCGCATGACACAATTCAACAAGGAAATTCTGTTTGCTGGAGCAATCAGATGATCAGTGGGGTTTCTTGGAGCTTGGTCATCACTGATCTGATTTTGGTGATCTGTCCTAAAGCGGGCTTTACACGCTGCGATATCGGTATCGATATCGCTGGAGAGCGTACCCGCCCCCATCGGTTGTGCGTCACGGGCAAATCACTGCCCGTGGCGCACAACATCGCTTAAGCCTGCTTTACACGGTACGATCTATCGTGCAATTTCACGATCGATCATACCCGCCCCCGTCGTTTGTGCGTCACGGGCAATTAGTTGCCCGTGGCGCACAAAGTCGTTAACCCCATCACACGCACTTACCTGCTGTGTGATGTCGCTGTGGGCGGCGAACATCCACTTCCTGAAGGGGGAGGGACGTTCGGCGTCACAGCGACGTCACACAGCGGCCGGCCAATAGAAGCGGAGGGACAGAGATGAGCGGGACGTAAACATCCCGCCCACCTGCTTCCTTCCGCATAGCCGGTGGGTGCCGCGGGACGGAGGTAAGCTGCTGTTCATCGTTCCCGGGGTGTCACACGGAGCGGCTTGTGCTACCCCGGGAACAATGAAGAACCGGCGCCATTTTAATTAAACGAGATTATGAAACCGAGCGACGAGTACATGACTCATGATTTGTGAGCGATACTGCCTCGCTCGGAGGTGTCACACAGCCCGACGTCGCAAGCGATGCCGGATGTGCGTCACAAAAACCGTGACCCCGACGATCTATTGCACGATAGATCATCTCGTGTAAAGCACCCTTTACACCCGTCACACGGACTTACCTTCCCTGCGACGTCACTGTGGCCTGCGATCCGCCTCCTTTCTAAGGGGGCAGTTCGTGTGGCGTCACAGCGACGTCACACGGCAGCCGTCCAATAGCAGAGGAGGGGTGGAAATGACCGGCGGAACATGCCGCCCACCTCCTTCCTTACTCATTGCCGGTGGACGCAGGTAAGGAGATGTTCGTCGTTCCTGCGGTGTCACACATAGCGATGTGTGAGGCCGCAGAAACAAGGAACAACCAGCGGCCTGCCCCACCAACGAAATTATGAAAAGGAGCGACGTGTCAACGATAAACAATTTTTGCGATTGTTGATTGTCGCTCCTTGGTGTCACACGCTGCGATGTCGCTAACGACATGACCCCGACGATATATCGTTAGCGATGTCGCAGCGTGTAAAGCACCCTTAAGAGTTCATTCATAATAATTAAAGTCGGGAAACTCTTTAAAGAAAATCCCCAGTGCTCATCACATGATAGTCTGTTAGGTTATGCTTTAGATTATGGAGACAGACAATCAGTTAATATTAGATCGAAACAAGACTTTGTCATTAAAACTGTAAAAGTTCAATAAGTGACTAAATGACTAAAAAGTTATATTAAAAATAAATAAGAAAAAAATAAAAATAAATACAGAAATATATACTGTATACTGCTGAAAAAAAATAAAGGGAACACTAAAATACTATTTTATTGTTTAAGTGTTATGTACATATAAATGTTAAGTAAATTATTCTATTATAAAAAACAAACCGTGATAGAAAGTAATTAATTTATTTATTATTATTTATTTAGTGTCCCATACATTTGTTTCTAACAATTTTTTATGTGTACTGGGTTTATTTAAAATAATAATAATAATAAAAAAAATAATTTAAAGAATCATAGATACTTAATGCTCACAAATATACAACCTGAACTAATGCCTAAAATTGCAACCAACTTTGCTCTAAAATAAAGTTTCAAAAAGTTACATTGTGTAAAAAAACAAAACAAAACATTCTGTCTGAGCAAATAAAGAGTGCAAAAAAAAAATAAAAAATACTCCTACAAGATTTAAGTGCAAAACTGGGTATTTTTTTTCCTTTTTGCAAATAGAAAATAAATGGTCTTATTGTCGACTATTTATTTACTTTTTCATAAATCTCCTGAATAGTGTTAAGAACCTCCTAGCAGATTGTCCGTAAAGACATGTAAATAGACCGAGGAGCAGTGGGTGGCTTTTATTTTATATGGAAACCAGCATAATGGAGACTGGTTGACTGTAGCCAGGAAAATACACATAATAATGGAGAGTCCATCCTGTCCTGTATATATGCAAAGCTGTTAGGAATTTGTATACAACTGCATGGTTCTTCATGTTCATTGTCGCCCTTCTACCTGGGGCCGTCCACAACATCCATGTCCTGTGGCCTCCATTCACATTACACTAACATCATCCGAACCTTCTGATATCGACAGATTCGTCCGACTTTCTAACGTGAATAGGGATCCCTAACAGATGATTTTGGGGGGGGGAAACAAGTGCAATTTAGGACGTCCAATCCTTTTATTCCCTAAGGCCCCCTTCATACGTCAGTGACTCTGGTACATACCAGAGACATGGACATACAGAGACCCATTAAAATCAATGGGTCTGCGCACACATCAGTGTTGTCACAAGGATTGTGTGTCCATGTGCCGCACAGGCGTGTCTGTGTGTTTCGCAAGGAGACAAGTCAATTTTCCTCTGATATCAGACGGACCACACACTGATGTGCTCCGTGTGACATGTATCTAAGAATACACGGGTTTTTGAAATAAAATTGTTTTCTGTACTCACCTGTCTCCAGCCCTGGTGTCTACAGTGCTGCTGTCACTTGCTTCCAGGCCCGCTCATTATGCTCATGAATATTCCCTGCACTGCGGATCTGGAAACAACAGTGCCAGAGATAGCAGCGCTGGGGACAGCAGCACAGGGTACAGGTGAGTAAAATGTTCCTGCTTTCCGTGTGCTTTGAGGGATAGTCCAGGGTGACCCTTCTGGAGGTGAGCCGCTACGTCTCGACGGGAAACAAAAATGTTCTTCTTGAACCCGGGCTCACAGATGAAGCCCCATCCCCGTTCCAGGTCAAACCTACTGACAGTCCAATACTGCAGCGGTTCTTGCTCCAATGGTGGGATTCTATTGAGCCGCTCTTTGGTAGATATATTGCGCGTATATATCTCCTCCCATCTTGCCTGGCGCTGCTTGCGTTTAGCCTGCAGCTTCAGTAATTGATAATGGCAAGCCACCCCGATGGCACCGGTGATCTGGGTAGGAGTCAAAGTGGTTGCGAGTCCCTTGTCGTGGCCTTATAGTGTCCCATGCCACTCGCAGATGCATCGGGCTAGATGGACGTGCTGGAGGTGCTGCTGTCGCGGGCGGAGGAGGGGACGCAGCGCTCTCCCACTGCTCGGGTCCGGCCACTGCTGCTGCTGCGGCTACTGCTCGGTGGTGACTCGAGCGGCGTTCCTCGCCCGTGAGTGAAAAGGGGTTTTGATTGTGGGGATTTGATATTGTCCATGACGCCACCCACGGTTGTGGTGAAGTTGTGACACCACCGCTGCTCTGGACGGGGATCCCGGGAGCGGTGACAGGGAGCAGCTTTGATGTTAGTTCTCCCCTCCGTGGGTAGGGGGTTGGTTGTCCCGGGGCCCGGTGATGGGGTAGGGATGGATGGCAGGTGGGTTACGGGGCCTGGTGAGGTGCAGGGTCGCGGGGGCAGCGCTGTGCCGTACGGCACGGTGGTACTCACTCAGCCAATGATGAGGACACAGTTCTCGGTAAAACACATGGCTGGATGGACGGGTCCCACAGACGGCTGCGGTGTTGTTTCTCCCGGCAGGTTGATGGTGACTGCCTTTCCCTGCACCTATGTACTGTAAACGGTTCCAATGGGTTCCCACCGGTAACCCACTCCCCAGCTTGGATATGGGCTGGAGGAGCCCCTTTTGCCTTCTGTCGGGACTTGGCTGCTGGGAAACCCAGGAGGTTCCCTTCGCTAACGGATTTGGCAAATTCCTAGCCTTGCCGGGGTCGGTAAGCCCCTGCCGGTTGGTGCTGGCTTCTCTTTGCGTACCGGTCCGGTACCACCGGGCCACCGCCCGTCCACGGTCCTTACGGTAAACTCCGATAGGCCACTCCTGCAGACGGTCACCACCGTCTGCCAACCTTGCTGATCCGTCCGGGCCACACACCCGGACCAGCTTCAGGCTGCTGAACTGCCACTTCACTTCCTCTCTCCACTCCTCTCCAAACTAATCTGCCTGCTTTTCCCGCCTCCAGGACTGTGAACTCCTCGGTGGGCGGGACCAACCGTCTGGCCCACCCCCCTGGTGTGATCATCAGCCCCTGGAGGAAGGCAACAAGGGTTTTGTGTCTGACTTTGGTGTGCCTGACCGGGAGTGTGGGGTGTGTTGGTGTTGTTCTCTGTGGCCCCTGGCTTGTCTAGGGCGCCACACTGCTAGCGGTCGCAGCAGGGAATCTTCAGCGACCGAGGAAACAGGGATTGTCTCTATTACCTCTCCGGGGCTGATCTTTTCCTCCTCCTGGGCTGTTGTCATCGGTTCGTGCAGGGCATACCCCTCTGCCATTGATACTCTCCATTGCTGGACCCCAGTTTGGATATCCAGCAGCCACTGCCCCAGCCTCTTCACTTCCGTCTCCAAGAAGTGGGGATCCAAGGTTGGTCGCGGGGCACTCTCCGGACAGCCAGAGGAGCTGGTCGCTGCAACCCCGCGCTCCCGGTCGTCCCAGTTACAGCTTGCCATGGCGTGCTCTAAAGCTTTCTGCGCAGTTATCCCATCCTTCACGATTTCCTGGGGAGGTGGGACTTCTGGACCCTTGGGTAAATTTCGTTTCTGCTCGGTTTTGCGCCATACCACTACCCAGCCCACGAAGGGCGGATACACCCAGGCTATATGGTTGCACATGGCGCCTGTTCTTTTTCAATGGCCGCAAGTGCATAGTCTTTTTGCACAGTCTGTTAAGGCACACAGTACCCGTTTTAACGGGCATGCAATCCTGTTCGTGACACCAAGATGACGCGCCCACCGGGGCCTGGGAAGACTCATTACCAGGCCGCGGTTCTGCTGCTGATGCGCAGCGGTGGTCAGGCCTGGCTCCATGACCCGGCGGTGTCGTTTACTAAAGATGTATGGGATGATGGTAGTTATTTGTGACGCCACCTGTGGTATGTGGCAAGTTTGGTGCCGCTGCTGCGAGACAGGGACATCTGGGGCTGATGGTGATGCAGCTTGGATGGTATAATTCTCCACAGGTAGAGCTGGGCCCCAGGGCGGAAGATGGTGGTAGTAGTCTATAATGGCGGATGCAGGCGAATAAGGGAGCAACTCAGGGATACAGTCAATAGATGTTTTACTCACTGTAGCCGGGTACACATAAGCTGTGGACCACTCTTGGAGTGCCGGGATTAACCTTGATGGGCTCCAGCCGATCCCGGGAGGTTCGAAGGTCGAGTCCGGTGCACCTTTCTTTAATGTGCTCTTTCCTGGATGACTTCTGCACTAGCTTCGCCCTCCTGCCTTGCGCCCTCGCTCACTGAACTCTGTCCGGTGGCCGTGAACCCTGTTGGGTGGTGTGAAGCTCTATCCCTGTTGGTCCTTGTTGGGTCAGTTTCAAGTACATTTGTGTGTGGTGGTAGCTTCGGTGCTTAGAGACACCTCAGCCACTGGTTTCACTAGGGATCCCGTGTATTTAATCTCCTCCAGCCTGAGGACCAGTCCCCGTATTGCGACCGTGTCCCTCCACTCATTGATTATATGTGGAACAAGTCCACGGGTTAGTGTAGTTATTCCTGTGGGCTCTGTCACCCTTCTCGCTATGCCCGGGCCGAGCGGTACCAGCTTCAGACTGCGGGTCTTTCCTCCTCCACTCCTCTCAGTAGACTCTCTCTTACTGAAACCACACATCACCTCTGTTCCCACTCAGCTGACTCCACCCCCTGGTCTGGTTCGGGTATAATCATGCCCTTACCAGGATTTGGTGATGTGTTGCTAAATGAATGTGCTGTGCTTCTGTGTGAACCGGTCGGTGTTGACCTCCTCCTTACCCAGGATGGAATACTACACCTCTGGCTGAGGTGCAGTACCTCTGTGGCGACTGAAGCCTCAGGGATGCCACACTAACAGCTATGCATATGTACAGGACAGGATGGACTCTCTATTAGTATGTGTATTTTATGTGTGGTTACAGTCAGCCAGTCTTCCAGTATGTCGGTTTCCATGTAAAAGGTTGTCAAAAGCCACCCTGGCCCCTTCGTGCACCAGGCATGACTTTTACCGCGTAACCTCCTAAACATACTGTACATAGAAACAGTAAACCCCCTGCAGTCTCTGGGTGCTCTGTAAATAATAATATTAGTGAATATTATTATGTAATATTTCATAATAAATAATAATGTTGTGCCACAATCCCAAGCACAACCTATGGGCAAGAAAGGCGCTGTCTCTGGAAATAATCAGCCAATTTCTTTAACATTTTCATTGTCAGGTTCCGAGAATCTCCTTTTAATACATTTTTCCTTTTTTTATTACCCTTCTGCTGTTCTTCACCCAAGAACCTATTATTTGCCAGTCTGATATCTTGAGATATTGAGATTTGCCAAGATGTTTCTAGAGACTCATTTTGGATATCACCTTCCATTATATTTCCTATGCACTTCCGGGTCTTCTCATATTACCGAGTAAAAATAGGTGTGGTTTGAGTTCATAAGAAATGGCAGGATTCTTTTTTTTTGTTTCGCTTTTGCTTTTTGACCACAGTTGAATTTGCATTAAATTATTTATATATATATCACAATTAAAATAGCTTCAGTAAAATTGGAGACATTTTTGATAGAGCAGATAGTTGCACATGAAAGTAACTGTCTCCCTGTCTCTCTGCCAGTCCCTCTCTCCCGCTGTCCCTCTTTATCCATCTCTCTCTACCCGTATTTCTCTCCCCCTATCCGTCTCTTTATATCTGTCTCTCTCCCTGTCCGCCTTTCTCTCTCTGTCTCTCTGTCTGTCTATCTCTCTGTCTCTATGTCTGTCTCTATGTCTGTCTAGCTATCTGTCTTTATGTCTGACTGTCTATCTCTCTATCTGTCTCTATGTTTCTCTGTTTCTCTCTCTGTCTCTCTGTATTTCTGTCTCTCTGTCTGTCTATCTCTCTGTCTCTATGTCTGTCTATCTGTCTGTCTATCTCTCTGTCTCTGTCTGTCTGTCTGTCTATCTCTCTGTCTCTATGTCTGTCTATCTGTCTGTCTATCTCTCTGTCTCTGTCTGTCTGTCTGTCTATCTCTCTGTCTCTATGTCTGTCTATCTCTGCCTATCTCTATGTCTGTTTCTCTGTCTCTCTATCTGTCTCTATGTTTCTCTCTCTGTCTCTCTGTATCTCTGTCTCTCTCTGTCTGTCTTTCTCTGTCTGTCTCTTTCCCTGTCTGTCTCTCTCTGTCTGTTGGTTTTTGTCTGTCTGTGTCTGTCTCTGTCTCTTTGTCGCGGGCGGGGAGGAGGGTGTCAGCACTGCGCTCACCCCTCTGCTCGGGTCCGGCGGCTGCTGCTCAGTGGTGGCTCGAGCGGTGGGCCGGATCCCGGGGGTTCTCGAGCGGTGCTCCTCGCCCGTGAGTGAAAGGGGGGTTGTTGGGATATTGTCTATTGTCCGTGACGCCACCCACGGTTGTGGTGATTTCACCACCGCTGCTCTATATGGGGGTCCCAGGAGCGATGGTAGATAGCAGCGAGTTGTTGTATTGCCCCTCCGTGGGTAGGGGTTGGTGGTCCCAGGGCCCGGTGATGAGATGTGGGATGCAGGGCCCGGTGGGAGCAGGGACGCGGGGGCAGCGCTGTGCCTTGCGGCACTGTGGTACTCACTCAGCCTGAGACGTTGACACAGTTTTACAGTAAACCACACGGCTGGAAAGACGGTTCCCACGGACGGCTGCACTTGCGGTCCCCAGAAGGTGACGGTGATGTCCCTTTTCCTGCACCTTTTGTTATGGATGGTTTCGATGGGTCCCCACCGGTAACCCGCTCCCCGGCTTCAAGCTGGACCGGAGGAGCTCTACTCTTTTCCCGCAGGCGCTGGCCCTTATTAACTGGTGCCCTGGCGGTGGTGGTGTCTCTACTGTAATGGTTGAGCTGTTGCCTTCAATCGGGACTTGGTTGTTGGGGGAAGCTGCGTCCCCTTCACTGACGGATTTGGCAACTTATGGCGACTCCTAGCCTTGCCGGGGTCCGAGAGGCCCCTGCCCTGGTGCTGACTGTCCTTTGTACGCTGCTCCAGACCGCCGGGTCACCACCCGCCCTCGGTCCTTCCAGGAACTCCCGAACAGTCATCCCTCCAGACAGTCACCGTCGTCTGCTGACCTTGCTGTCACGATCCGGGCACACAGCCGGACCGACTTCAGGCTTTACAACTGTCACTTTTCTGTCCTCCTTTGCCACTTCACTCTGCTTCCTTTCACTTTCAACTCCTCCACTGCACTCTAGCTCTTCCCTGAGCTAACTGCTCTCTAGCCCTCAGCTAGACTTCCCTTCTCTTCAAACTCCACACTCTATCTGCCTGGTTTTCCTGCCTCCAGAGCTGTGAACTCCTCGGTGGGCGGAGCCAACTGCCTGGCCCACCCCCTGGTGTGAACATCAGCCTCTGGAGGAAGGCAACAAGGATTTTGGGGTTAGCTGATGTGCCTAACTGGGGTGTAGGGTGTGGTGGTGTAATGACCTGTGACCCCTGGCTTGCCCAGGGCGTCACATCTTTCTCTGTCTCTCTCTCTGTCTGTTGGTCTTTGTCTGTCTGTGTCTGTCTTTGTCTCTTTCTCTGTCTCTCTCTCTGTCTGTCTCTCTGTATGTTTGTCTGTCTCTGTCTCTCTCTGTCTGTCTCGCTGTCTGTCTGTCTCTCTCTGTCTGTCCCCCTCTGTCTGTCTTTCTCCATCTCTCTATCTATATGTCTCTGTCTCTCTCATTCCCTGTCTGTCTCTTTCTGTCTCTCCACTGATATCATATTACATCACACATAAGCTTCTTATACTAGCAATGTCTTTCGTTGCCTATAGCAACCAATCACAGCTCCTATTAATGACCTGAGGCTCCCAGCTCCATTGGCAGGTTTTTCGGAGAATAACTGTAAAGTGCGGGGTTAAATGTTTCAGTCAAAACATAGTCTATGACGTTCCCTGAGTCACATGGAGTGTCTGTGAAAAATTTCGTGATTGTAAATGCTACGGTGAGGATTTCTTTAGCGGACATACACACACATATACACACATACATACATACACACACATATACATACACACACATACACACACACATACATACATACATACACAGCTTTATATATTAGATTGGGTGCCGCTAAGTGACCTCATAAAGCACTGAGGAATGGTGGACAAAATGCACTGATATCACAAAAATAGCTAAAAAAAAAATTCACTTTAATGTACGTAGGTTTGTTGGTGAATAACTGTAAAGCGCGGGGTTAAATTTTCCCCTCAAAACATAGTCTATGACGTTCCCTGAGTCAAATGAGGCATCTGTGCAAACTTTTGTGATTTTAAATGTGGCGGTGCGGATTCCTTTAGCGGACATACATACATACACACACATATACATACACACACACACACATACATACATATATACACACATACACACATACATACACACATACACACACACGCACACATACATACACACATACACACACGCACACATGCATAAACGTACACATACATGCACACACATATACATACACATGCACACACACACACATACATACATATATACACACATACACACATACATAAACACACACACACACACACTGTACATACACTCAAAGTTATATATTTTATATATATATATATATATATATATATATATATATATATATACATAGGAGATACAGGAGGTGCTGAAAAGTCAACACTACATCAAGAATGCTCTTCTACATGCTGTATGTATATATCACATGGACACAGCTATGGTGGTTCCCTGCGTGCTGCATATCAGTGGGTTCACAGAAAAAAGTGAACCGGCTTTTATTGGTTCTCTGAAGGCCACCAGAGATCTTATAGCAAGCCTTAAGGAGCACACGGGCTATATGTTGTACAGGCCCGAACTAGGGTCACTGCCTTATCTAAAAAATTCAGATAAAAAAATAGGGAGGCAATACATTTTTTTTTTTGACTCCTCGAACAATTTTTGTAAAAACACAAAACAGAAAAATCAATTTGCTTCCTTTATTGATCAGCGCTGAGGATGAAACGTGAACGTCTAGGATCAGGACCTCCATAAGTGCTCCATTACGACTCTAGGAATACTAAAATGCTTTGTTGTGTTTTAAGCTCTATTAAATTGAATTAATAATACATGCCCGTAAAAGATCCTAATTAAAGCCAGAAGCCTCGGAGTGCCTGTCTCCAAGTCCCCCCCAACATCAAAGGCTCTGAGTCATGTCGACAATTAGTCCTAGGTAGTGTTAGGTTTCAGAGCCTTAGGGGACAAGTCATGGTTATTCCTCTTTATACGGGTTATTACTAATTGTTTCTATTGTAGTTTTATTAGAAGAATAAAAAAAAAAAACCAGGATCCTATTGGTCACAGGCAGCAGCTCTCCGGCCGCTCAGACCACGCTTTTCTTTTGTTTATACCATTTTCATGAATCCATTGTTCTGGTTTCCTTTGTATCTTTTTATTTTTAGAATGTTTATTTTTTTTTAGCTATTTTTGTGATATCGGTGCATTTTGTCCACCGTTCCTCAGTGCTTTATGAGGTCACTTAGCGGCACTCAATAACTTATATTTATGAAAACTAGGGATCATCCACCAAGTAGATCTAAATTAAATAATGATTTATAGCCTATTCCTTTTTATAAATAATACTAGCTGTACTACCCGGCTTCGCCCGGGTTAATAACTGCTGTTAACAAAATAGAATGTATTAACAAAAATGTATTCTGCACACAAAAACCACAAAACAAATAAATATAAATGTAATTATAATGTCTGTCTCCCCCTCTGTATATATCTCTCTGTCTCTCTCTGTATCTCTTTGTCTGTCTGTCTCTCTCTGACTGTCTCTGTCTCTTTCTCCGTCTGCCTCAATCTCTTTCCCTGTCTGTCTATCTATCTCTTTCCCTGTCTGTCTATCTATCTCTGTCACTTTCCCTGTCTGTCTCTTTCCCTCTCTTTCCCTCTCTTTCCCTGTCTGTCTATTTCCCTCTCTTTCCCTGTCTGTCTCTTTCCCTCTGTCTCTTTCCCTGTGTCTGTCTCTTTACTTGTCTTTGTCTGTCTCTTTCCCTCTCTTTCCCTGTTTGTCTGTTTCCCTGTGTCTGTCTCTGTCTCTCTGTCTGTGTCTGTCTCTTTACCTGTCTGTGTCTGTCTCTTAACCTGTCTATGTCTTTTCCTCTCTTTCCCTGTCTGTCTCTTTCCCTGTCAGTCTGTCTCTTTGTCTGTGTCTGTATCTTACCTTGTCTATGTCTGTTTCTTACCCTGTCTGTGTCTGCCTCTTTCCCTGTCGGTGTCTGTCTCTTTCCCTGGCTGCATTGTGACACGCCAACATTCCATTTAAGGGCGTGGCTGCGCATTCTTCTGAAGTTCTGGCTGCACTGTGGCTCCCAGCTCCATTCGCTGGGAGGCAGGTTTTTTGGTGAATAACTGTAAAGCGCGGGGTTAAAATTTCCCCTCAAAACATATCCTATGACGCTCTTGGGGTCCAGACGTGTGAGTGTGCAAAATTTTGTGACTGTAGATGCCAATCCCGGACATACACACACACACACACATACATATACACATTCAGCTTTATATATTAGATATTATTCTCGCTCACTGTCTAATTTATGGCGGAACTCAGGAGGCCAAATAATGGGCAATGCTCTCTCCATTAAAATCTCCATTAAAATAACAAAGAATGTAAAGAGGAAAATATTTATGGAAAAAAAAAATTCCAAAAATTAAAAAAATAATAAAATAAAAAAAAAAATTCTGATGAAAGCTACTACTAATATGTTTTCTTTAACCTCATCCTTCCATTTTATTTCTTAAACAGAACAGTCTCCTTATTGGTAATCAGAGCTCTGATAGTAGTTTGTTAGTTTCCATTCTTGTAAAATTCCAGAGTTTCAAGCACTTTGGTGAAAATTTTCCATACAACCAACTGGGCGTGTACCACAAAACTTCTCCGTTAATATTTACTTTTTCCAATCAAAACACAGCCACGCCCCCAGGGAAATTCTCTGGTATACACCCATTTGGTTAAAGTTAAAATGTATACCTTTATTATAATAATAATAATCTTTATTTCTATAGAGCCAACATATGCCATAAGACTTTCCAATTCAGAGGTTCATATACAAACAATCATAGGTAACAGTTATAGAAAATACAATAATTAAAGCAAAATAGAGACAATCCTGCTCATAAGAGCTTACAATCTACAATGGGGTGAGGTGGGAGTGACAAAGTACAGGTGCTTATTCCCAATGACAATTCATCCATTTCCAGAAAATGGGGGATACACAAGGGTTGCATGAGCCGTCACCAATCTTTGTAATGCTTCTGGGTGCAATGAAGCTTGATGGAGAATTATGTTCTGAGAAATAGTGGAGGGGCTATACAGTACAGACCAAAAGTTTGGACACACCTTCTCATCTCTAGAACAACTATTAAGAGGAGACTTTGTGCAGCAGGCCTTCATGGTAAAATAGCTGCTAGGAAACCACTGCTAAGGACAGGCAACAAGCAGAAGAGACTTGTTTGGGCTAAAGACCACAAGGAATGGACATTAGACCAGTGGAAATCTGTGCTTTGGTCTGATGAGTCCAAATTTGAGATCTTTGGATCCAACCACCGTGTCTTTGTGGAAAAGGTGAACGGATGGAAACTACATGCCTGGTTCCCACCGTGAAGCATGGAGGAGGAGGTGTGATGGTGTGGGGGTGCTTTGCTGCTGACACTGTTGGGGATTTATTCAAAATTGAAGGCATACAGAACCAGCATGCCTACCACAGCATCTTACAGCGGTGTGCTATTCCATCCGGTTTGCGTTTAGTTGGACCATCATTTATTTTTCAACAGGACATTGACCCCAAACACACCTCCAGGCTGTGTAAGGGCTATCTGACTAAGAAGGAGAGTGATGGGGTGCTACGCCGGATGACCTGGCCTCCACAGTCACCAGACCTGAACCCAATCGAGATGGTTTGGGGTGAGCTGGACTGCAGAGTGAAGGCAAAAGGGCCAACAAGTGCTAAGCATCTCTGAGAACTCCTTCAAGACTTTAGAAAACCATTTCCGGTGACTACCTCTTGAAGCTCATAAAGAGAATGCCAAGAGTGTGCAAAGCAGTAATCAAAGCAAAAGGTTGCTATTTTGAAGAACCTAAAATATAAGACATATTTTCAGTTGTTTCACACTTTTTTAAGTATTTCATTCCACATATTTTCATTCATAGTTTTGATGTCTTCAATGTGAATCTACAATTTTTAGAGTCATGAAAATAAAGAAAACTCTTTGAATAAGAAGATGTGCCCAAACTTTTGGTATGCACTGTATATGAATTGATTTCAATTAGGGAGGGTGATAGGCCTCCCTAAAACGTTGTGTTTTTAGTGAGTGAGTCTGAAGCTGAGTACGTTGTGGTTCGTCCTAGTTTCTTGGGGCAGAGCATTCCAGAGGATTGGTGCAGGTCGGGAGAAGTCTTGGAGCTGGGAGTGGGAGGTTCAGATTAGTGTGGATGTTAGTCAAAAGTCGTTTGCAGAGTGTAGAGAACGAGTAGGGTGATAGACAGAGAGGAGGGTGGAGATGTAGGGGGGTGCCGCACTGTGGAGAGCTGTGTGGGTGAGAACAAGCAATTAGAATTGGATCCTGTGATAAATGGACAGCCAGTGCAATGACTGACACAGAGCGGAAGCATCTGAGTAACGGTTAGCCAGATAGGTGACCTTGACTGCAACATTAAGGATGGACTAGAGAGATGGAGACCAATTAAAAGAGAGTTACAGTAATCAAGACGGGAAAGGATCAGGGCCACAGTGAAGGTTTTTGTTGTTTCCATGGTGAGAAAGGGGTGGATTCTAGAGATATTACCGGGGGCATACCTTAAGAATGGAGGTGCACAGAAGAAAAAGAAAAACTGTTCCAAAATCAGCAGAGCAGTGGCAATTGGAAGAGGTACGCAATGTAAAATAAGTGGTATTATGAATCGTTCTGTGTGTAGGAGAAGTGCGGTCGGTTTGTAATTGCGGAATATGCAAGAATGTGCCTGTATCATTGAATGGGTATCTTGATTTCCTTAGATAGTAAGGTGCCTATGGCCTCTAATGCTCTGGGGCCCAAACCTCTTTGAGCCTGCCCCCAAGATTGAGATATATATATATATATATATATATATATATACATACAGTATATATATATATATATGTATATATATATATATATATATATATGACCTACGAGAATTTCTTGTTACTATGGACTATTTCTTATAGAATGGTTCAATAATAGTCTATTAGATTCTTGCTAAGAATCATATCCTTTAATGCACCCAAGAAATTAATCCATTATTAGTCAGACTCCAAGGGACCAATGAGACTGTCAGATCCAACTAAATGCAATCAATAAAATAATAAACACCCAAAAAATAAAATCTTCTCAGTCTCAAAATAGTGGCACAGATTCATCATCCTTAACCTCGCACCAGTTATATAACCAGAACTAAAAATCTACATCCTACATTGTGAAACGCGTTGTGTATGTCTTCACGTCATTCCTTCTGTTCAATTCACAGCAATTCCTTTTTTTTTTCCTTAAAGTTAAGTCTTGAATTACTTAAACTACAAGCCAATAAAACAAGAACCTGTGAAGGCAGCTGGACTTAAAAAGCATTACCTTCTCGAATGTCACGGTTGTGTTGTGGCAGTGAATGGTCCTCGTCAATATGTAACATGATATTAAAGTTAACGGTCGTGCCGGAACATTCCTCTGTGAAAGTTTAGTAAGTGTTAAAAATGCAAACTACTACCGTAAACATTGCTCTCCTAAAGCTGCAGAAGAATGACTAACGCATAACTGAGTGATGAAAGTCTCTGCTGTACTTTTACAAGCGTGAAGCATCGGCGCATTTCGCAATTTCTGGGGTTTTTTTTCCGTAAATCAAGTTGCGAGAGAGCAGAACACAACAGAACATTGTAGGTCAAAAAAAGAAGAAGCTCTACTAACTGCCTTGGTTTGACGAAATATCTAAGCTTTGCCCCATTTTAACTTACCGTCCGATAAGGTTTTGCAATTCAGATCACATGGATCCAAACTTTTTTTGGTTGTATTTAGAGATGAGCTGATCTTTTTGCATGACCCCGGTCTACGGTCCAGATCAATGGTTGTGGAGAGGAATAGTGCAAAATTCCTGAGCTTCTGGTTTTCCCAACATGGCGTTTGATTCTCCAGCCTAGTGTGACATCACCCATTTGACCTGTGTGCACAGGTAAGGTCTCACCAGCCCAGCAAATCAGGAGCCGAGCCTGGGAGCCTGGAAATTAAGGACATTTGTGATGCTCCTGTCCACGACCAGAGACTATTGACCTGAACAATGGACCAGGGTCTCGTGAAGTGATTGGCTCATTTCTAATGGTAATCAATAACTTTTACGCAGAGATGAAGAAATTAAAAGTGGACATCACAGCTGGACTACACTACTGACCCAATGGATCTTCGTAGCTAGAATAAAATAAAAATAAAACAATTGAAAAAGTTACAACTACTGTCTTCTTGGCTCCTGGGATTGTATTAGATCTATGGAGGTCATATGGTTAATTCTGTTTGAGCCAAAACACATAACTGCTGAGCTCCAGCTCTGGTCAAGTCAAAGAGCTCCATATTTTACATAGTTGGCGTTATAATAGGTGCCGTACTGGAGGGACAAAGACACATTTCTGTAACGCTCGCAGCAAGTAGGGTTAGTGGACTCACTGGAGCATAGAGGGGAACCGCTTACCCTTTAGTGGGAGGGGCTTAACTAAGCACCTACCATGAGGCAGACACCAGATACCACTCCCAGGGCAGTGATCGGGATTGTGGCAGCTAATACCCAGGTCAGGAAATTGAATAATGAATAGGCACAGGTGCAGGCAGGTAGAGGCAGGTTGGCTGAGGCAGTTGGATATGGACAGGTATGGTGGGCACGGCACAGACAGATAGGTATGGGAAGGCAGGTACAGGTGACGGACACAGGGATAATGGGATAGGAGCTCAGGACCTGACAGCTAACTAGCTGACGTAAGACTGAACTAACTAAAGTTGTTGCTCAGGCACCTCTGCTAGTGGGAGGGTGCCTTAAATACATCCTGGAAATAGCATGCTGGCCCTTTAAGAGGAGGCCCGCTGCATGCGTGTGTGTACTAGGTGCATTTTTGGGGAACCTGTGCCACATGCATATGCCCCAAGTCAGGAGTGAGGCAGATAAGCACATGGGCGGCCACAGAGCTGCGATTGAGAAGAGTGAGAATGGAACCCGGCAGCAGCAGTGAGTAAGTCGGTGTTCCTGCAGGGACACCATCGCTACAATTTCACCCTGCGGATCGCTGATCATAGGGATTGCTCACCACACTGTACATACATTGATGGTCAACCTGAAAGATAGACCATTAGTATTGAAACCCCATTCCAACCAATCCCCAACTTGGATATTTAGTCAACTGACCATGACATTATGTCCAATAACTAATCTATCCTAAACGTTAATGCACTGGACTTGTCATAGTTACTAGTAAACTTCTAAAACTCCAAAATAAAAGCCTACATTCAATAGCAGTCTTGTTGGTCAATTCCTCCCAACTCAATGAATGTTCTGAATTAAGTATACCCCACCACTCATGATGGTTTATCTCCGTTCACGGATCAAAGATTAGCCATGTTAAAAATTCTTTAAGCCCAATAATTTTTTATCTCTAACATAGACTGAACAAATGTTGGTCAATCAAATATATATTGGATGGTTGGCCAATGTTATGCTTTTAAAGTCAAACGTTAGTCAACATTGTTGGACATTATGGGCCAAGAACGAGGAGAGAAGACCAGATGTCGAGTCGATGTTTATTACTCATTCCTTGGCTATATTATTCCTGTAGAAAATTGTGTCTTATCTCAAAATCTATGAAACATGTTTAACAATGTTTAAGAACCTTGTTGTCTAAGTAAGGAATCGTAGTTCTGCTTGGGTGTTTCCATCATCACAGGTAGTCATCCACAGGCTAAGACCTGACAACCTGAAACAGGATCGACACTTTAAATAGGTTTTAATGGAGTTTTATTCTAATAGTCTATCTTTAGGACAGGGGGTCAATATCAGATCAAAGGGGTCTGATCCCTCAAACACTACTGATTAGGTAATTGAAGAGGTCATGTAACCCCAGTGAGAGCCACATATACTTCATTGATTACTAATGTGATCAGCAGTAAGCTAGAGTACAAGGTATACAGCCACTACAAAATGTACAATACATCCCAAAAGTGAGTACACCCCTCAGATTTTTGTAAATATTTTATATCTTTTCATTGGACAACACTGAAAATCTGACACTTTTACACAATGCACAGTAGTCAGTGTGTAGCTTGTATAACAGTGTAAATGTGGTGTCCTCTAAATAATTCAACACACTTTTGCCAACATTAATGTCTAAACTGCTGGCAAAAGTGGGCACACCCCAAGTGAAAATAGCCAAATTGTGCCCAATTCCAAGCCATTTTCCCTCCCTAGTGTCATGTGACTCATTAGTGTTACAAGGTCTCAGGTGTGAATGGGCAGCAGGGGTGTTACATTTGGTGTTATTGCTCACACACTCTCTCATACCGGTCACTGGAAGTTCAGCATGGCTCCTCATGGCAAAGAATTCTCTCAGGATATGAAAAAAGAATTTTTGCTCTTCATAAAGATGGCCGAGGCTATAAAAAGATTGCCAACGCCCTGAGACTGAGCTGCAGCACTAAGGCCAAGACCATACAGCAGTATAACAAGACAGGTTCCACTCAGAAAAATCCTCCCCATGGTCGACCAAAGGAGTTTAGTGCACATGCTCAGCGTCATATCCAGAGGTTGTGTCTTCAGAATAGAACTATGAGTGTGGCCAGCATTGCTGCAGAGGTTACAGAGGTGGGGGTTCACCTGTAAGTGATCAGACCATATGCTGCACACTGCAGAGGTTACAGGGGTGAGGGGTGCACCTGTCAGTGATCAGACCATACGCTGCACACTGCATAAAATTGGTCTGCCTAGCTGTCATCCCAAAAGGAAGCCTCTTCTAAAGATGACGCAGCAGAAAGCCAGCAAACAGTTTGCTGAAGATAAGTAGTCTAAGGACATGGATTACTGGAACCGGGTCCTGTAGTCTGATGAGACCAAGTTAAACTTATTTGATTCAGATGGTGTCAGTGTGTGGCAGCTCCAGGTGAGGAGGACAAAGACAAGTGTGTCCTGCCTACAGTCAGGCATGGTGGTGGAGTGTCATGATTTGGGGCTACATGAGTGCTGCCAGCTGTGGGAGCTACAGTTCATTGAGGGAAACATGAATGTCAACATTTCCTGTGACATACTGAACAAGAGCATGATATTCCTCCCTTCATATTCCAACATATATCAACCCCAAACACACTCCCAAGACAACCACAGCCTTGCTAAAGAAACTGAGCGAAAAGGTGTGGGACCGGCCAAGCATCTTTAGACCTAAATGTGGCGCCCCTGACCTTGTCAGGCACAACTGAGTACTGCACCCCTGCTGGGGCAGTGCTTCCAGGTAATCCTGAAGGCTAGAATGTGGTGTCTACGCACAGACACATAGCAACCAGGTATCCCACACCTTGAGAGGGGACCCTTGGGCAGACCCAAGAGGTGGCTTGCCTCCACATCTTAGCAAGGGGTGTAGGGGGAGGGGCTGGAAGCTAAGGTTGCAGAGGCTGTCAGGAAGGAGGCGGAGCAAGTCAGTCTGAGAGGAGTGAGCGTAGTTGCAAGAAGCACGCAGTCGTGCACACACTGAGTCAGACCCTGCACGGGTAGTAACTTCTAGCAGGGGAGAAGGGTCGCCAGCAAGTCAGTCTGAAAGAAACCTGAAGAGAGGCAGTCGAGTACGGGGACTCCTGGTGGCTAGGCACGCACGGGGAACAGGTACCTAGAGTAGACATCCATTTATTGATCTGCTAAACCTGCCGGTGAGGGGAACTACAAGTCCCTCACCAACCAACTAGAGTCCAAGCCTCAGCAGCAACGAGAGGGCCCATAAGGAGGATCGAGCCCGGAGCCATCTTCCTTGGTCCACACTCTCGCCAAATGGGCCAAAAAGGGGAAAAAAGGCAGTAGCGACTTCCCTGGATGAATCCCACGGTACTTCAAGTCAGGGGTTATCCGAAACAAGAAGTGCTAGGAAGGCGAGTTAACGGTTACCCTTAGACCAGCCTAAAGGATACCTGGTTCCACCTGGTTCATCTCAGCATCGCCCAGGTACCTCATAAAACCATCAAAAAGTGAGTAAACAAGTTGAAAGACTTCTTGGACTGAGACTGAGTTATTCTGGGACCTGTTGTTCTACACACCCGAGCCCCTGGGGCCAGCGTCACTCACGGGAGGCCACACCATCCGACTGCAGACTCCATCAGTACCAGAAGCTCGTTAAACCTGCAGTGGCGGTCACCCATATCCCTGACCGCAAACCGTGAGTGGCGTCACGATACATACAAACACCAACATACCTGTCACTAGAAATACCCAATGTGGAGACCCTGCGGCGTCCCTGAAGGTGAAGTGGCGTCCCTGGGGTGGCCGCTACGGGTGGGCTCCGCATAAACCCTATGCAACATCTGTGGGGCCTCCTCAAATGAAAGGTGGAGGAGCACAAGGTCTCTAATATCCACCAGCTCTCTGATGTCATCATGGAGGATGAAAGGGGATCCAGAGGCTCCTGTGAAGATCTAGTGAACTCCATGCCCAAGAGAGGTAAGTCAGTGCTTGAAAATAATGGTGGCCACACAAAATATTCACACTTTGGGCACAATTTGGAAATTTTCACTTAGGGGTGCACTCACGTTTGTTGTCAGCGGTTTAGACATTAATGGCTGTGTGTTCAGTTATTTAGAGGGCACACCCAACTTACACTGTTATTCGAGCTGTTTTCATGAAAAAATATAATAAACCATGTACAAAATTGTAATATACTGTATACTGTACTCACTTGTGATATACTGTATGGTGCTGTACCGGAACAATGAGCGGGATGAGGCGATCAATGAGGAGCCACAGCCTCTGCAATCAACTGATCAATTTCGGGATTAATAGTCCATCTACCCATGGGAAAAAGGGATTGTGTGATTTTAGGACATCTGCTATAATTTACCAATGGCCCATTGTGTGAGCAAACTATAAAGAACGGTCTATAAACCCTGAATAACATCACTATTACGCCTCACACCTTCATGTCACAGCAGGACGGAGCGGCTTCAGTCCTGGGAATGGCAGGATACATAGCGTACACAGTAAAATTAAGAGACGTCTTCCAATACGGTGCGACACGTATGCTTTAAAATTTGGTAAACCTAAAACAGAGGAACGTGTTGGTTTGGTGGTGTATATATAGGAAGCCGAGTCTATTGGGTACTTTGCACGCTGCGACATCGCTAGCCGATTGTAGCGATGCCGAGTGCGATAGACCCGTCCCCGTCGCACATGCGATATCTTGTAATAGCTGCCATAGTGAACATTATCGCTACGGCAGCTTCACACGCACTTACCTGCCCTGCGACGTTGCTCTGACTGGCGACCCGCCTCCTTCCTAAGGGGGCGAGTCGGGCGGCGTCACAGCGTCGTCACACGGCAGGCGGCCAATAGAAGCGGAGGGGCGGAGATGAGCGGGACGTAAACATCCCGCCCATCTCCTTCCTTCCGCATAGCCGGTGGAGGCAGGTAGGAGATGTTCCTCGCTCCTACGGCTTCATACACAGTGATGTGTGCTGCCACAGGAGCGAGGAACAACATCATACCGTCGCTGCAGCGAAATTATGGAAATGACAGACACTACACAGATCACCGATTTACGACGCTTTTGCAATCATTTATCGGCGCATCTAGGCTTTACAAGTTGCAACGTCATTACAGGCGCCGGATGTGCATCACTTTCGATTTGACCCCGACAATATCGCAGTAGCGATGTCGCAACGTGCAAAGTACCCCTATGTCAGTATATGTGGCAGATGGTTCTCTCTGCAGGAGATAAAAATCTCAGGAGGGTTTTTTATTAATTCCTCTATTGATAAATATTACTGTGCATTTTCCATCCTACGTAATCCATGAGATTGAAGCAAATGGTGGAGAGATTTTGCTCTAACTACGGTATTAGAAATGATTTGGCCTTGATTTGCTTTTCTTACAGGAGAAAGTCACATGAATGTCACATCATTTACACCTCCTAGATTCGTCTAAATGCGCAAATTAACCATTCACAATTGACAGCCATTATGCATTTACATCACAGATATTGCGCTGCTGAAGTCTAATTATACGGCGAGGTTATTTTTATATAGAGCTCCTTTTATGCTTTAGGGGCATATTCCATGTTACAATAACACCTATGCTTGTATAAATAGAGACAAGACCCCAATTCACAAGGCCATTGAAAATCATTGGTTTCAATGGAAACCATATAATACTTAGTGAATGTATATACAGTATAGACCAAAAGTTTGGACACTAACTAACCCTAACCCTAACCCTTCTCATTCAAAGAGTTTTCTTTATTTTCAGGACTCTGAAATATGTAGATTCAGATTGAAGGCATCAAAACTATGAATTAAAACATGTGGAATGAAATACTTAAAAACATGTGAAACAACTGAAAATATGTCTTATATTCTAGGTTCTTCAAAGTAGCCACCTTTTGCTTTGATTACTACTTTGCACACTCTTGGCATTCTCTTGATGAGCTTCAAGAGGTAGTCACCGGAAATGGTCTTCCAACAGTCTTGAAGGAGTTCCCAGAGATGCTTAGCACTTGTTGGCCCTTTTGCCATCACTCTGCGGTCCAGCTCACCCCAAACCATCTCGATTGGTTTCAGGTCTGGTGACTGTGGAGGCCAGGTCATCTGGCGTAGCACCCCATCACTCTCCTTCTTAGTAAAATAGCTCTTACACAGCATGGAGGTGTGTTTGGGGTCATTGTCCTGTTGAAAAATAAATGATGGTCCAACTAAACGCAAACCGGATGGAATAGCATGCCGCTGCAAGATGCTGTGGCATGCTGGTTCTGTATGCCTTCAATTTTGAATAAATCCCCAACAGTGTCACCAGCAAAGCACCCCAACACCATCACACCTCCTCCATGCTTCATGGTGGGAACCAGGCATGTAGAGTCCATGCATTCACCTTTTCTACAAAGACACAGTGGTTGGATCCAAAGATCTCAAATATGGACTCATCAGACCAAAGCACAGATTTCCACTGGTCTAATGTCCATTCCTTGTGTTCTTTAGCCCAAACAAGTCTCTTCTGCTTGTTGCCTGTCCTTAGCAGTGGTTTCCTAGCAGCTATTTTACCATGAAGGCCTGCTGCACAAAGTCTCCTCTTAACAGTTGTTCTAGAGATGAGGTGTGTCCAAACTTTTGGTCTGTACTGTGTGTGTATGTATATATATATATATATATATATATGTCGATACCACCAGAGCACAACCAAAATCCTAAGTTCTCCACTCCACACCGGCCATAGAGGGTTAACCATGTAAGGGGATGGTCGCCATGGAAGGAACGAGTCCCAGGATTAGTTAGCCAGCCTGGTGGAAGGGGTCAGCGGTGAGTTTAGAGAAGTGAAGCGCACAGAGAGGTGTGCGGACGTGCCGGAGCTGGGTCCGTGCAGCGGTGATCCCGGGGCACGGAAGAGAGGTCACCTTGGCGGGTACGGACAAGTATCGCTGGGACCAGAGCACACATGGGGCACAGGGCCCTAGATCAGGTGCCAGTTCTACACAGCTTGATAAATACCTGCCCGGTGTGAAAACACCTTTCTGGACTTCACCGAACATAATAATCCGGGGGCATCAGCAGTAAACTAGGATCGGGATTCGGACACTTACCTCCCCACAGGGTTCGCACTGCCCGCCTTACAGAGAAGGAGACTATACCCCCAAAGGAGACAGTCGGGCCCCAAACGCTCCATGCTATGGGGACCCAACCAAGAGAGAGTGCCACGGACAGAGCAACCTGGGTCACTACATTGGCACTGATACTCCAAGGGACATGAACCAGTAATCCAAGGGCCTGAGTGAGTGGAGAATGTTAAAGGCAACCTGGTGTGGTCTCCGTTATTACCCTGTCACATCTCCCAGACACGGCCCTACCTGCGGAGGGCCTAACACCATTGCTGTAACCACCACCAGCTCTGGGAGTAGCCACATTCAGCAACGGCAGTTCTCCTCCTTTAACCGCAACGCGACGCAGTTGGCATCACAAATATTAACTCTTATCTCCCCTATAAATACTCCCCTTTTACAAAAGAAGCCCCAGGGCTCCGGACCGGGCAACAGCCACCAGAGTGACATTCCCATTTGCAACTGCCTTCCCTGGGCGCGACATATATATATGTAGAACCCGGGGTCAGGGGGTTCAGGTCTGGTCTTGTACCTGTTACTCGTCACCGGGTCGGTGCAGAGATCTGGGATGTCGCAGTGGCCTGCCTGGCTTAGTGCCCCGAGGTGTCCACAATAAAAGGGCATAGGAGATGGAAGTTGGGAATGATTGTCGTGACGCCACCTGCAGGACGCGGCCAGAGATTAGCCGCCGCTGCTGTCGCTGTCCTCCGGGGCGGATGGTAGTAGCAGCAAAGATGGTTTCACTCCCCACAGGTGGAGCGGGCCCCGGGGAGGATGATAAGGGGAGTAGTAGTGGCGGTGGCCGTTGGTACCAAAGCGTGGGGCGCCGACACCAGTAATAAGAGTCCGAGTCAGCTGCTGCAGAGTCAGGTGTCTTTACTCACTCATATGCCGCTCGTCCGGAAAGTACTGGTCACCCGCTGTGATGGGCCCCGTCGACCTTGGATAAGTTGGAAGAAGCGACCAGTGTTTGGAAAGTGTCCTTTCTAAGAGTTACCCCTCCAGCAGTGAGGACCCCGGGCTGAGAGTTCCACTCCAAGCCTTGGGCCACGTGAAAGAAGAAAAAGGAAGAAGGTGATGATGGTGTCGTGTTGGCACAACTGATGTCCCTGTTAGACTGACTAAGGATTTTGTAAGGTTGCTCCTACTTCTACCCCAAGTGGAACTCACCCCCCAGGAGGCTGTCCTAGTGACCGGGGAGTCCCATGCTTCGTGATGGCCAACCCCCTGCCTACCCTAGTCCAGCTCCCCAGTCAGAAGGCTGCTAAGCTGTATGTAAAATGTGAATGTGGAACACCGGTGATAAACCCCCTCCTTACTCGAGGCGAATACCGCACCATAAATAAGGTGCAGTACCCTGTGGCAACTAGAGCCCAGGGGCACCACATATACTGAACAAAAATATAAACACAACACTTTTGTTTTTGCTTTCATTTTTCATGATCCGAACTCAAAGATCTAAGACTTTTTTTATGTGCACAAAACTTGTTTTCTCTCAAATATTATTCATAAAGTTGTCTAAATCTGTTAGTCCCCCTTCACACGTCCGTGATTCCAGTACATATGTCAGGGCCAGGTGGACGGGCAGACCCAGGAGGTGGATCCACTGGGCCGAACTCCTAGATGATGGTAAGGGGTCCGGTAGCTGGAGCACTATAGGCAGCAGAACAGTCCGTGCACAGGAGTATAACGGAGAAGTCCCTGGGACTACGGAGTCACTGGTGGTAGTCCGGGTGACGCAGCTCAGGTTCGGAAGCCGAGAAGATGTCAGGCGGGGTCCGTAACCTTTGGAGCGAGATGACAGGTCACCGCAGGGATCCGAGATGGTACGGACTGTCAGGATGGCAGATGGACTGCGTTCGGGGTTCGGGATTCGGTCTGGACCGGATGGCGAGGCAGGCACGGCTCTACAAGAGAGATAGGTGAGTATATACACATATACACCAGGAGACCTGACTCCTAGCTTAAGAAACACGAAGATCAGGCCCCGCCCCCTTGGACATAAACCCCCTTTATACCCTGTACCTGTTTTGCATCATTTCCTGTTAATGGACGCTGGCCCTTTAAGAAAGGGTCAATGACCGCGTGCACGCCCTAATGCGCATGCGCGCGGCCCGAGTGCCAGAAGCCAGAGCAGGAAGCTGCGAGGAGGAAGCAGCAGGGCCAGGATGGGGCTGTGAAGCCGACGGACGCCGGGTGCGGGGACCAGGACGCTGGGGACGCGCTGGCAAGGGGTGCTGGAGAGCGGGGAGCGGCGGTGACCGGACCAAGGAACCGGGAAGCGAGACGGGGGACCCGGGGAGCGTGACAGGTGAGCCGGAGGGCAGCACAGGGGACCCGGGGAGCGTGACAGTACCCCCCCCCCCACGCCCCCCTCCCCGCAACCGGGACAGGAAGGCACGGATCAGCGGAGTACCCACATTCTCCCGGGGCTCCGAGGACCTATCCTCAGGACCATACCCTGCCCAGTCCACCAGGAAGAACTGTCGACCCCGTACGGTCTTCATGGCCACGATATCCCTTACTGCATAGATGTCGTCATCGGCAATAGGTGGAGGAGCCGAACTGGCAGCAGCGGAGAAGGGACCCAGGACAACCGGCTTGAGCAGGGAGACGTGGAATGAGTTGGGTATCCTCATCGTGGCCGGGAGCTGTAGCTTGTAGGAGACCTCATTGATCTTGTTGAGGACTTTAAACGGCCCGATGTAGCGAGGACCCAGCTTGTAGCATGGTATCTTCAATCGGACGTACTTGGATGCAAGCCAGACTAGATCTCCAGGAGAGAAACACGGAGGATCCAGACGTCTCTTGTCTGCGTGTCTTTTCATCCGCAGGGAAGCACGCCCAAGGGACGCCTTGACAGAGTCCCAAATGGTTGCAAAGTCACGGGCTACAGTATCAGCAGCAGGGACATCCGAAGAAGGGGATACAGGCAATGGGACGGAGGGCTGAAGTCCGTAAACGACATGGAAGGGAGAGCTGGAGGACAACTCACTGATGTGGTGGTTATGGGAGAATTCAGCCCAAGGAAGAAGCGTGGACCAGTCGTCGTGATGGGCGTTGACATAGTGACGTAAGAAAGAGGTCAATATTTGATTGACCCTCTCCACTTGGCCATTAGACTGAGGATGGTATGCAGATGAAAAGTCCAGAGTCACTCCCAGATGGTTGCAGAGAGCCCTCCAGAAGCGGGAGGTGAACTGAGTTCCTCTATCGGATACGATGTGAGATGGAAAGCCATGCAAGCGGAAGATGTGATGTATGTAGGCGTCCGCGAGTTCCTGAGCAGAGGGCAATCCAGCCATAGGGACGAAATGAGCCATTTTAGAGAATCGATCCACCACGACCCATATGACTGTGTGTCCGGAGGACAATGGCAAGTCTGTAATAAAGTCCATCGCTATGTGTTGCCACGGAACTGAAGGTATCGGCAGAGGCAGAAGACGGCCATATGGCAGGTGTTTGGGCGTCTTGTTCCTGGCACAAGAGGAGCAGGCAGAGACAAAAGCAGCGACGTCCGTGCGAAGGGATGGCCACCAGTAATGGCGTACAATCGCACCCCATGTTCTCTTCTGACCAGCATGACCGGCTGTTTTCGAGGCATGACCCCAGTGTAACACTTTTTGCCTGTCTGTCTCAGAGACATAGGTCTTCCCGGGCGGTATCTGGGCCAGGGTGACAGGGGCCACCGGAATGATTTTGCTAGGACAGATGATGGGTTGGGTAGTCTCCTCCTCCTGCTCCATGGGCATGAAAGACCTGGACAAGGCATCAGCGCGTACATTCTTGTCCGCGGGTCGGAAATGGAGCTGGAAATCAAACCTGGCAAAGAATAAGGACCACCTGGCTTGCCGTGGGTTCAGTCGCTGAGCAGACCGCAGGTATTCCAGGTTCTTGTGGTCCGTGTAAATGATAACGGGGTACACTGCTCCTTCCAGAAGGTAGCGCCATTCCTCCAGAGCCAGTTTGACTGCCAAGAGCTCTCGGTCACCGATGGTGTAGTTGCGTTCAGGCGCTGAGAAGCTCTTGGAGAAGAATCCGCAAGTCACCATCTTCCCGGAGGAGGATTTCTGCATGAGCACTGCTCCGGCTCCCGAGGAGGAGGCATCCACCTCCAAGGTGAACTGTCGGTTTAACTCCGGACGGTGAAGTACAGGAGAGGAGGCAAATGCCCGCTTCAGCGAGCCAAACGCGGCGTCGGCCGCAGGTGACCAGTCCTTTGGATTAGCCTCCTTCTTGGTCAAAGCGGAGAGAGGAGCAGTCAGAGCCGAGAAGTGAGGGATGAACTGGCGGTAGTAGTTGGCGAATCCCAGGAAGCGTTGGATTGCCTTCAGTCCAGAAGGAGGAGGCCAGTTGAGAATGGAGGAGACCTTCTTTGGATCCATCTGCAGTCCGGTATCAGAGATGATGTACCCCAGGAAGGGGAGAGAAGACTGCTCAAAGACACACTTCTCATACTTCGCGTACAGACGATTCTCTCTCAGTCTTTGTAGAACCCGCTGCACGTTCTCTCTGTGGGTCTGGAGGTCCGGAGAGAAGACAAGGATGTCATCCAGATATACTACCACACAGAGGTAAAGAAGGTCCCGGAAGACGTCGTTCACCAGTTCTTGAAAGACGGCTGGGGCATTACACAGGCCGAAGGGCATCACGCAGTATTCATAGTGCCCATCGCGCGTATTGAACGCGGTCTTCCATTCGTCCCCAGAGCGGATGCGTACCAGATTGTAAGCACCCCGAAGATCCAGCTTGGTGAACACACGAGCTCCTCTAAGCCGGTCAAACAATTCAGGGATGAGCGGCAGAGGGTACTTGTTTTTTACGGTGATTTGATTCAAACCCCGGTAGTCTATGCATGGACGTAAGTCTCCCTCTTTCTTCTTGACAAAGAAGAAACCTGCTCCAGCAGGAGAGGAGGATCTCCGGATGAATCCCCTTGCCAGGCTCTCTGTGATGTAAGTAGACATGGCCCTTGTTTCGGCTGGAGACAATGGATATATCCGTCCTCGAGGTGGTGTAGTTCCAGGGAGCAGGTCGATGGCACAATCGTAGGGACGATGTGGCGGAAGTACCTCGGATTCCTTTTTATCAAAGACGTCTGCAAAGGACCAATAGGCCGAGGGCAGCCCCAGTAGGTTCTCTGGAACCGGAGGTCGTCGGATGGGTTGTATGGTCTTCAGGCACTTCTCATGGCACGAAGAGCCCCATCGGGTGATTTCACCAGTACCCCAGCTGACTGATGGTTCGTGTGTCCGCAACCAGGGAAGACCCAGCAGGATTTGATGTGACATATGTGGGAGGACGTAGAGAGCGATGTTCTCGGTGTGCAGGGCACCGATACGCAGTTCCACCGGCTTGGTGATCCAGGAGATGGTGTCAGAGAGGGGTCTCCCATCCACAGAGGCAATCACGAGGGGCTTGTCAAGTGGAGTAACAGGCACCTGGTACTTGTCCACCGTGGCCTGCTGGATGAAATTGCCTGCTGCCCCGGAATCGAGGTATGCCTCAGCCGTGAACCGCGTCTCTCCCGTTGTCACTTGCACAGTCCACGTAACCGGGTCTGAGAGAGTCCCAGCACCTAGGGTGGCCTCTCCTACCAACCCTAGGCTTTGGAGTTTCCCGGCCTCTCAGGACAGGAGAGTAGCAGGTGTGTGTCCTCTCCACAGTAAAAGCAGAGGCCCTTGGCGAGCCGCTCAGCTCTACGTTGTTCAGACTGCCGCACTCTGTCGATCTGCATGGGCTCGTGGACGGGGACCCCAGCTGTCGAAGACTGAAGTACGGCGGGCTTCTGCGGAGGAGAGGAATGCCGTACCGGTCGTCTCTCACGGGACACTTCCTTGGATCGCTCCTGAAAGCGGATGTCCACTCGAGTCGCTAGGGTAATCAGGGCATCCAGGGTGGTCGGTACGTCACGACCCGCCAGCTCATCTTTAATTCGCCCCGAGAGTCCTTCCCAGAAGGCGGCGGTTAGAGCCTCGTTGTTCCACCCGAGTTCCGAAGCCAAGGTGCGAAACCGGATTGCGTATTGGCCCACCGTCAGAGTCCCCTGACGCAGCCGGAGAAGAGACGAAGCAGACGCGGAGGCGCGTCCGGGCTCATCAA